>NC_046231.1:11923405-12236682 GCF_009819885.2 Catharus ustulatus | reverse complement strand
GGGTGGTGTATGCCTTGTGTAAGTAAAACACACTAAAGTAAACTATCAGAGTTTTGTATAAATGGAACTTCCACATCTAACCCAAAAGCCTCCATGCCTGGTTTTTTTTTTTTTTCCTAGAAAATTTGTCAGGAGTTTATCAAAGAAAGAAACTCCAGGACTTGGCTAGTAAAAAGAAGGGGGTGTATATATACATCCACGTCCTTGTAAAATTCAACTTTGAATGGGGGAATACTGTGTGTGTTTATATTTTCCTTCTCAGTTCTTGTATGTTTCCATGCTTTCTTGAGAGCCACCTACTTTTACAAGCATGGAAAGGCCCTTAGTGTGTCTGCAGGCATCTTGAATTAATCATAGTTAGCTTTAGGACACAGTCCATATGCCAACCACCTAAATTTTTTAATAAATGTAAAGAAAGATGCCATTTTCTACCACCTCTGTGTAATTGATGTTGTTGTTCAACTTCTAAGAACATTTGTAGAACCTTTGTGGGTGTAGCTTTTGGTAGGATAGCAGATTTTTTTTTTGTTATGTAGCACAAACTATGCTGACCCAGGAGTTATCCATTGGTTGATAACATGTTCATAACCCACATGTCTGACTGTCCAAAGTCAGTTCTAATTAAATCACTGAGGCTGAGTAATTGTTGAGGCTTTCAGAATAAAGAGAAACTACAGGAGGAAGAGGAAGGGAAATCTTTTATCTTCCACTGCTTTACTTTATGCATACCATCCAATTCAAGTTAATCTATTCTGTTGGTTTTTTTTTACCTAGCACCTATTTACTCAAAAATATCAAAAGGCAAACTGTAATCCCAGTATGAGCATCCTGTAATTTATTTTCTCTTCTAGGTTAAGTCTGAACATACTAGACAAGTATAAAAACAACTTCTGATTTCATCCCTTTAATTTGCTCAGCATTCCAGAAAAACTACTAAGATACTGAAATTAAGTTTTCCCCACGTCTATTATACATACCAACTTCTGCATGGGGAAACACAGCAATTATATGAAACCCATTGTGTTATCCTTTTGAGGCAGCAAAAGTTAAATTAGTGCTAGAAAGGTTCCCTCATGCAATAGGAGTGTATGTGTGGGAGGTGATATTTAGGAATATCTGTGATTTATGACTGGAAAGATCTCAACAGAATCCAACGATATCCCACAGCTCTGCCTGTTGCCTTATGTTTTTTTGGGCTTGTAGGAAAATTTACACATAAAGCAAACAAGCTCCCAAACACGGTTTGAAAGAAAGAAGGGACTGATTTGGCTTGAAACGCAGTAAAGTATTTTTAGAGCCTGAAACTCTTACAAGAGTTTCTGCTGACTAAAACTGATATGCATGTCCAGCATAAGAGGCAACGGATGGAAAAGTTGTAGGATACCAGAGTGTTTGGTCTCTGTATCAGTAAAGAGTTCTCAGTCATTCTAAAGACTTTGGTAGCAAAGGACCTCTCTACTTTTGCTCTAAAGGTCTGATTTTACTTTAATGATATGGAAGAATTACTGCAAACTTTTCACTGAAATGTGCCTCTTGTAGCTGTTGGCTTTCTCTTCACTGCCATTTAGAAGGATTAGAATCAGAAGATGCTAATGAAGACCCCGTTTTTTCTAGATGAACTGACATAAGATAATACATGGTGGCTAAGCAAAATGCAAGAGTTGCAGACTGTTACCTTCTGTGCCTGAGCTGGCAGTAAATTATGAAGGAAGCAGGTTAGGAAATTAAGTGACCCAAATTACAATGGAAAAGAGTTCAGGCACTCTGGATGTCACCTTGTGCAATGTCAGATAGGGGAATATATCTGTTTTCCTGAGAATTGCCAGATGAGGTGGAGATGTAGCAATGGTGCATCTGTCCTGAGTGCTGTGAATGATGCTGCTGCCACACCTGCACCTGACACGGCGGGAGCCTGCTGCGTTCCTGATGCATTGTGCTGCTCTGGTGGGAACGGCTGGGACTATTTTTGGACATAACGAAATAAGGATGGAGGTTATTGTTCAATACTAACTATTTTCTTCAGTCTGTCTGGGTGGTGAGCAGAGAGGTTTTCTGACTGCTCTCAGAAGTTTTGGAGGTACCAAGCCCGACCGAGTGTTTCATTAACACCAGTATCCTATAAAGTTCCAAGGACAGGTATAATTCCATGTCATTTGATAGGGGTTTTCCCATGCATCCTGCATTCCTGTTTTCACAGGAAGCAATTATTTTATGCTAAAAGTGTATGAACTGTTAGCCTTTATCACCAGGCAACCACACCATCCCTATATACATAGATAACTACCTTTCAGAACATGCTTTCTCTCTGTCGGTTCTCCCTGTGTGGCTCACCGTTCACACACAGTTCTCCATCTGCCAGGCAGGGTCTGTTCTTTCTGTGTGCGATTTGAAAGCACCCCAGGCACCTGCCCGGCTTGCAGATGGTGTTACTCCATCACAGCCTGGAGTCATCACTGACAACACAGCGTACTCAGGGAGATGAAAGAGGATGATGGAGTTAAAGTCTTACTGAAGACAAGCCAGACAATCTGAGCCAACTATAGTTGCTGTCTGTAATTTTTTGTTGCTGTCATTGCCAAACTGTGCAGGAGGTGAGGTTTTGTTTGTAACAAGTCTCCTACCTACTTCAGAGGAAGGGAGAACCCCCACAGCGCGGAACCGAGGGCAGAAATCATGATCCTACAATAAAACTGCCCCCAGGAAACCTTTCAGTGGACTGGCGCTAGCTCTTCTGGATGCTGTTTTTCTGCTTGAGTGTTTTTGGCTTGGCCTTTCTCTCCCCCCTCCACCCCCTTCCCTTTGGTGCTATTTTTTGCGAACGAAAAAAAAAAAAAAAAAAAGTGTTAAGCAGCCTGGAGCGGCAGCAGAAGGCAAATACTCCTGTACTCAAAAACTAAGTTAAACTTGGAGGAGTGTGCGAGCAGCACTCCCGGGAAGGGGCCGAGCGGTGTCCGGGTGCCCCGGGAGGAGCGGGGGAGCGGAGCGCTGCGGTGCCGCCGCTCCTCCCTTGGCTCTCCGGCACGGCGGGGCGAGCCCCGCTCCCGCTGCGCCCCAGGAGCTCCGCCAAAACAGCGGGACGTGCTCGCGGCGGGGCGGCTCGGGGGTGCGGCACCGGGGAAAAAAAGCGATTCTCTTACCCCCTCCATTTTTGTAGCAGAGGTATGGAAATCGCCAGACGTTGGCCAGGTCCACGGCGAAGCCGATGACGGAGAGGAGGAAGTCGATCTTCTTGCCCCAGGTCTCCCTGTCCTGGGTGCCGTAGCGCGGCGCGGGGCCGGCGGGCAGCAGGCTGCTGCTGGTGTACTGCACCCCGTTGTGTTCCTTCACCAGGATCAGCTCCACGTCCTTCTTGGGCGGCGGCGGCGGCCCCGCGCGGTCCGGCAAGGGGGCCACCACCGACACTTTGCGCTCGGGCTGGACCTGTTTGTTCATCCTCGCCTTAAACATCCAGAGAGAGCGAGCTGAGGAGGGGGCGCGGGCGCGCAGATAACGGAAGCGCGCTCCCCGCTGGAGGCGACTCCGCGCTCAGCCCGGCGGTGTCAGCGCGGCGGGAGCGAGGCACGGCCGTAATAAGAGCCATGCAAATGAGGCGGGAGAGGGGGGACCGCGGCGCCCGCGCCCGCCGGGGCGCCCCCGGGGAGCGGGGCTGCCCGCGCCTTCTTCCGCGGGGAGCGGCCGCACCTGGGACCGCCGCCCGGCCCCGCCAGCTCCGACCCGCGCCCCGCACCGCCCGGAGCTCCCGCTGTCTGGAGCCCCGCACTGCCCGGAGCCCCGCACTGCCCGGAGCTCCGCACTGCCCAGAGCCCCGCACTGCCCAGTGCCCGCACTGCCCGGAGCCTGCACTGCCTGGGGTCCGCGCGGCCCGGAGTCCCGCACTGCCCGGAGCCCGAACTGCCCGGAGCCTGCACTATCTGGGGTCCGCACTGCCCGGGGCTCCCGCTGTCTGAAGTCCCGCACCGCCCGGAGCCCGCACTGCCCGGAGCAGTGCCCCGCACTGCGCGGTGTCCCACACTGCCCGGAGCCTGCACTGCCCAGAGCCCGCACGGCCCGGAGCAGTGCCCCGCACTGCGCGGTGCCCGCACTGCCCAGAGCCCGCCCTGCCCGGTGTCCCTCCCTGCCCGGTGTCCCGCACTGCCAGGAGCAGTGTCCGCACCGCCCGGAGCCCGCACTGCCCGGAGCAGTGCCCCGCACGGCCCGGTGCCCGCATTGCCCGGAGCACTGCCCCGCACACTACCCGGTGCCCCGCACTGCCCCTGGTTCCCCGCCGAGTTGCTCAGGTCGGCTCCGTCCCTCCGCACACTGCGGCGCGCTCGGAGCGGCTGCTTCCCGCCAGGCAAAACACGCATCCCTAGTCCAGCCAGCTGAAATTGCCGCTTGCAGGCAACAGGTAGAGCCTGCTGGATTGCCCACTTCCCTTCTTTCTCGGTTGATCTCCCCTGTCCGCTAGTGTGGCTTTAGTTAAACAGCAGAATTTTTGGCTTTTGACATCAGAACCCAGTGGGATGCCGGCTGCACGGCAGAGCTGGACACTGCTAATGCTGCTATGCCAGGGCTGATGTATGACCAGCTTCTTATTTCATGGCAAGCGTGAGGCTGGTAAAATTCAGCTGTGAGGTTGAGGCATTCATGGGACATTAACTATTTGCTGCTATTCCAAATGGAACCTGAGTGTTTTACACGTAAAATGGGCAAAGAACTATCTGGCAGAACAGTGATTGGTGCCAGAAGCTGGCTAAATACAGCTGCAGAAAGGGGTTATCAGGGACTCTTCTTGTTACAGCTGTGAAGAGTAAGTCTACATTCCGTGTCAGTCAAGGGAATAAAATTTGTCCACAAAAGGCAGAAAACACCTCTCCCTCCCCGGTATTAAATAGCTTCCCTTCTGCCTGGCATCAGCGAGAGCAGGTCAGGTCACAGAGGATTCTCGAAGGTGTTACAGCCTACCATGCTTATTTACTCTGCTCAGGCTGATTAAACACTATTACATATATTGTAATACATAAAGAGGTGCTAGGCAGAGTTCATAAAGAATTCCACATTTCTCTGCAAACTTGGAATGCAAAAAAGAATATCACCTCAGAGTTAAAGTTCACTTATTGGCATCCTCCCCATCTCTCTTCAGGCCACAGACTAAAAAGATGCCACCAAGACAGTTGGTGACAATACACAGATTTTATGTCTTCACAAAAAACGCTTGGTTCAACCTCCAACATCCAAGCACTGGATCTTAAAGCCTTCATTTGGGTGAAGTACTTGATCAGTGGCTACACTGCTCCAGAACATTTAGGTGCTCAGACCATGCAGCTCATACCTTCTCTTTTGGTTACTCTGTGATTTCCTGTCCTCATCTCGTTCCAATACACCACACAAGACCTTTTTTTCTTTGTGACCCTCCAAGCCATACGTGCTGTAATTCTGTATGGTACCCCATAGTGCCCTAGGAGCAGTTGCTGTTTTCCTGTGCAGTGCAGCCCATGGGATCATGCTCGTGCTCAGCTGCACTGCTGCCTTCTCCTGGTACCACCCTCAGTCACTGCCCCACATGCACCAAACACACCAAATGTGTTCCATGCACTGCCCCCAAATATGCCTGGCTTGCCTGAGTTTTAGTGAGTCTGCACCCGATTTTCCCACAGCAAATAAAGGACACATTCTGTTTTGGACATAAAGGTAGCCCTGAAGGAATCTCATTGACAAACTCACCAGACAGCACTGGGGATGTCTCTGTCCCATTCTCTATGGGGAGGGGGAAGATGGCTGAAGGGAGATTGCTCCTTCTTGGTTCCACCACTCAGGGACTGCAGTCTCTCTGGGAGCTGAAGATGTAGCCTAGCCAGTAAGGAGCTTTTTAAACCTGGTTCCTCTCTCTCCACGTGACCATCACTGCCTTAATGGTCTGCACAGACTTCCTACGCTAGACAGCGGCACTCCCATATTGCTTCTGGAAAAATAAGACCTTGCTAAGGAACACCCTTTTCCCCACAAGGTCTCAATTAGCTCAGCTTGATCATGATGTCTGTGGCGGGAGGAATCTAGAAAACCCCTGCTTATTTCCTAAGAGAATTAAGTCACTCTGCATATGTGTGTGTGTGTGTGTGTGTGTATATATATATATGTATATGTATATATATGCCTCTAGCTCTTGCATGGAAAGTGTGCACAATCTGGTTAATGTAATATCCGTTGCACCCTTAAGGTAAGAAAGTCCTCAATTGAATTTTATGAAAAAGTTGCTTAATCTTGAATCTGTCTGGATCTTGTTACGCCTAATGTAGCCTGACAGTGGGTAGAGTTGAAGCCAGAGAAGAGAATATTGTATTTAGAAGCTTCAATGGGGCCAGGCAAGATGGCAGGGTGTTAGTGATATGCCACTGTTGGCTGGGAAATACGTTGTAATTTACTTCAGAAAATAGTCAGGTATTATAGTGAGGTTAGTCCTCAGTTATTCAAATTCTTGTCTGTCATTGCTTGTGATGTATGGGAGAATATACCATGTGCTGTGACACTAAACTGAGGCTGCCACTCACATTAGTGTCTAGGAAGGAAAAAACCCCAATGAACAACAACAATTCTCGGTGTGCTGTCAGAGCTCCCTTTGCTGGTGGTGTGAAGGCTCACTGTGCTTGCTGGCAGCAGGGTTTGAATTCTCCAGTGCTGTCAGCACAGCCCTTTGCCACTGACACTACAGAACTACAGGAGCTGCCTACAGTCCTTCCTGTGAACCTAGGAACATCTTCTGAGAAGGGTGCTATCAAACAGTGCTCAAATATGCCGGAAGTTGCACTTTACAGTTGGTGCATTTGTAAGAGTCTTGCTTCATGGAGTGTCTGATACGCTTGGTGCAAGAGCTTGGCAGCTGAGCCAGACAAAACAGTAACTGAACAAGGAGATAATTATTTTATGAGTAAATCGAGGTAAACGTCACTGAGAAAAAAAAACCTCACCATTATTTAAACCAAAGGAATCACAATAAAATGAGAAGAGTTCTAACTATCCAAACAGTGAATGCAATGGGAGCTAAACAATTGGGGTTTGGGATATCTTTTATGAATAGATTTGTATGACAAAGTTGTTTCAGACTTAAAGACTTGGGACATCAGTTTCTTCTTATAATCTGAGATACAATGAAAAGAGTAAAAGAGCAATGAATATATACACCAAGTATTTAATTTCGTGTCCTGGTACATCCACAGAAATTAATTCTGGCCTTAAGGCTCACCAGCACTGAAAGACAAAACATTTTTCAAACAAAGTGCATAAGTTGAATGAAGTTAGGTTTGGATATTGTGTAACAGATGAAACTTGAGGAGTAGCCAGTTGCTGGGGGAACTGGGAACAAAGCCTTCTGACTAAATCAATGTTAAAAGGATTTCACAGTGATAGGAACATGGCATTGGCAGGGGTGCCCATCTTTCTAGGTTAGCAGGTAAAGGATGCCATGCCATGGACTACACTGGGCATCTTTTAATGACAGCAGATATATCAGCCCCAACTTCTTGGAATTTTAAGAGTGGGTTGGGCAGGTTTGCTTCACAGTGTCTCTAAAATCGCAATGCCATTCCAAATGTAATGTTTACTTAGTATTTAAAACTTCTGTGTTTTATTGTTAGCAGGCTGCTGTCATAGTATCTCTTCCTCAGAGCTAGAGATATGCATCTCTTCCACTGAGAAGAGCTTGTTTGGGTTGATCCAACCCTGCATTTTGACAGTGTCTGTCATGTTACAAACTGTCTTCAGACTGAAAATAAATATTACAGAAACACTTTACAGTATTTTGGTATTCTGTTCATGTAAGAATGCCAAGTTCTAGGGGAAGACAAGGCTTCTCCCTGTTTCTTGTGATAGCAGCTTTTGTAACTTCCTTATCAAATTGCTTGAGATTTTCACAAATACACACCTTCGAAGCTTGTTTTACTTGGGATCTGCTACCTCTGGCATCAGATGGTGTTCATGAGACCATCAGTATCACCCAAGCAAGTTATCCTATGGCCTCTTTATCACTTTATGATGTATGGAATATGTGTGTGTGGAGAGGATGTTGTTAAAGTCCAGGTGTTTTATCCCTGATAATTACACCACTTGCCCCTTCTCTATAGGCATATGTTTTTCACCTCCCTTTGACCTCTTTGCAGTTTACTAGCACTTAGTGTCTTTTCAAGATTTAAATCTTCTTTGGAACATTTCTCACAGTAGTTAAATTTCAGCTTCAGCATATTCTCTCTTGCTACCTGTTTTGGATCACTAGCTCCTGCTGCTGCTTTGGCATCAGGCTTATTCTGTACCAGAGACAGTTGTATGAGTGTGGTTTGCAAAGCTGCATATGGGTGGGGTGGAACTGGTGGCACTCCCAGTTTCAATCTGAGTGTGCATGAGGTGCACTCCATCCTCCTCCCTTATCTTGCTTCGTGCAAGAGACAAGTGGGTGCAGGGTCCAAAGGGTGCAAGGGTCCAGAAGGTCCAAACGGGAGCAAGGGCACACACTGAGCTCACCTCTGCTTTGAACAGTAGCAGAACCAGTGCAGTTGGCTCTGCTGTAGTCCTTCCTCTGGGTTCACCACGTTATAGATCTGCGTAATCTTTCTCTTTTCTGGCTGGAATAAACCTTTCTTGAGCAAAACTGGCCTAGATTTTTGATGAAGCCTTACCAACCTTTAGTGAAATGGTAATAATTCCCAAGACTATCAGCCAAGATTTTAATGACAAGGGGATCTCACTTGCCTTTTTCACATCTGCACTGAATGTTTGTCCACAGACAGGCTATAAACACCCAAGTCATTCTTCTCTGTCACTTCTGTAATTCTTCAAGACCAGGTTTGGCATTTTATTCTGTTCACTTCCAGCCCATCTTTGTTACACTAGGTTTCCTTTTTTTCCCCTGTGTGAGTCCCATTCTTCACTGATTAAATGTTGCCTGCCAACTTCATCATCTCCAAATTTCATTAGCAAACACAAACTTTTGGGTGCATATTATTAATGCAAATATTTAATAAGATCATTCTCACTGACAGATCTTTCAAGATGGGTAATCTCACTCCAAGCCTGTAATTATCCTTACAGCACAACATAGTATTGTATCCTCTTTAGTCAGTTCCTTTCCTGTCTTAACAATTCTATTTATCTCCATGTCTTCTGCTCAGACTAACAATTACAAATGTCATTGTAACAGCTACTTTTGTAAAGTCGTGATAGATTAATATCTACCTCATTTTCCTTGCTTTTATATAAGGCAGTTATGAGAAAAAGGTACCCAATTAATCTGCCTTCCTTTGGGAAGCTGGGTTCACATGTAGGAGTTTTCTGTGCTTCTACACCTGGGGGTAGAATTCATGAGAAGTGTTTGAGCTTGGGAACTCCGTGTGGTCATAGCATTATTTGCATCTGCCTACATCAAGGTTTTTGTATTCATCATTTCTGTCATCTGCAGACCTCAAACAAGACACCTTGCTTGATGTCCAAAGCTAGACTGAGAGATGACTCGAAATATCTAGTGTTTAAAAATTTGTTGAATTTTATATGATCCTAAGATCATTTTTTCACTGCACTGCTGATGGCAAAGTGCTGGGTATTATTTTCCTCCTGTTGAAAAGACTAAACAAGAAGCCAGAAGCAATATTTTCTTACTTGCTGGGAGGACCTGTCTTATTTTTGCTGCCAGTCTCTTGCTGATATCGCTGCTTGTACAGTAAATAAAATATGTCCAATTATGCAGACTGCAAAAAAAGACTGAGAATGAGCTTGATATCTTGCTTAACTAATAAAAAGTATCTTAATACAGGCTGCTGATCTTCAGCTTATTGTGTACTATACTGATCACTGAACATTAAGTAGCCTCATTCGGTTTAAGAGGGATCATGCACCTGTATCTGAAGGCACAATAGGATGAATTTTTTTTCCAAATGCAAAACAGCTGGTTTCACTGATTGCAATAAAGTCCAAACAAAGAGTGAAAACCTTTAAATTATGAATGGTTGGTACTTTCTTTCTATTGGGCCTAATATTTGGGATCAAATTTCCTGCTTTGGTACAGAAACAGATCTCCCTGTGGCCAGTGAGAATGATATGTGGAAAGGAGGTGACAAAATGAAAGCCTCATTTCTGTCTCTCTTTTTTGAGAATTCTCGTTTTCTGAAAGTACTCAGAAACAATCAAATTATGCTAAATAAAGTTGTTTTTCACTAAGAGAAGATGTGCAAGCAGAGGTTCACACTACAGTTGTCCAAGTTTTACACTGTGGCTATATCCAAATCAGAATTCTGTTGTGCTAGGTGCTGGACATCCACAAGGACAGAAAAAAGTCAGATTCATCTTACCTACCTAGAAGCAATGAGCTTTCCATTGCTGTTACTTGAGAGAAAGGATCATTGTGGCTGTTAGAGGCCCTAAGGTATTTCTTTAAGCTTTTGATACTGTGGTTCCATGTCTTTGAGAAAGAAAGACAAAAATCAATCCAGTAGCTAATTAAAAATCAGTTCATCCTCAAAAAAATCTACTGAAAAAAGACCAATTTTATACTTCTCTTAAAGAGAAAGTGAACCTCTAAAAATATAAACTTTTGAAACTATTCAAGTCTCATACTAGGTATTAGTTGAAGAGCGAATAATAGTTTCGCCACAAAGCTTAAAAGCTTTTTGTATGTTTTGCCTTATGGAAGTTTACACATTCATCTCACAGGTGTCTTCACCTCACATATAGGTTTGAGTGGGCTTTACTCTCTTTTACTGTCCAAAACCTTTGCAGTTCTATAGCAATAGGCACCTCAAGTTGTGAACTGATTTAGTACTTGGAAACCTCCAGTTGCCCTTAGTTGTAGCATTTATCCAAGTACAGCACCAAGTAGCAATTTAGCTTCTCAGCTAACATTGAGTAGTTTGGACAGTTCTAAGTAAATTGTTTTTGTTGAGCTGATTGTTTTAAAATTAAGCCTCCAAGCACTGAAAGAATCAGCAATGCCAAAGGAGACTCAGAGCCTGTCCTCAAAGTTATGACAAGTCAGGCACTTGGCAGTTTTCACAATGACCTATATTTTAATATGGGCTATTGGATTATTTCTAAAGAGGCTTCTTAGCCATAAAAGAATTATGCTCATTGGCTGGGCTGTGGCAAAAATACAATTGAATTAAGGATTGAAATAATTTAGGATCCAGCTGGACAAGTTGTCCCTGCGGCTGAGCAGTAACAGATGTATTAAGCATTGGAAATTGCACAGAAAAAACGGTATAATTGATCTAAGGTAACCTCACTACTTTATATTAAATAAATCAATGCTGATAAGCTGAAAGGTTAGAAGCAAGAAGCTGAATTGAAGGAAGGTGGACTTGGAAAAAGCAACTCTAAGTAAAACAAGTCAACTTTTATGTCCTAAATGTGGTAGGGACTATGGACACTTGATTTCTCTAAGTACAGTGGCTATGAATTTCCAAATCAGCAGAGCCCTGGGGAGTGTTGGGGATGTGAAGGAGGCGTTACTATTTCTGTGTGAAAAACAGAAAATGATAATTAGCCACCTCTGTGTTAAGTTGTGCATCTACAGTGATTCATGGCTGAAAAGCACAGGTGACCCACAGGGCTCACTCACATGTACCTGCACCTATCTCTGCTGTTCAGCTCAAGGATTCAGAGGGAAGGCTGCATCACAACAACCCCATTACACCGAGCAGCTGAGGTTTTTGGAGTGCAGTGTGCATGTGCATGTGTGTTAAAAGAACCAGGCAAGCCCAAAATGTTGGCCAGTAATGTAGGAGACAGTAAGTTCCTTCTGGAGACACCCAGTGCCTGAACATCAGCAAATGCAGAGCTACTGGAGGAGGAGGCTGTAAAATGAAGAACAACATACTTTTCTAGTTAAAAGTGTTTTTTGAAAAGACAGAGGAAAACTTTACAAGGTGAGAGCAACTTCAAATAAACTTGTGTATGTATTTAATGTAGCTGGAAATACTGCAGGGTAATAGAAGACAGGATTTCCCTGTTGTTACTCAACTCCTGATTCAATTTCTCCATTTCCAGACTAAGTACAAATAGTTTCATTAGAAATTAACCTTGTTTTGCAAAGAATGAAAAGATATATTTTAAAATATTTGAATTATTGCTTTAGGTGCAGGTCTAGCAAAATGAACTCAAACTTGTACGAGTGCTGTGCTTTGGGTGCACACATTAAATGGGACATGCAAGGAAGGGGCGGCAGAGGCAGCTGGAGCCAGGTGCGCTCCCTGTGTGCCCCTGGGGAGGGGTCGGGTGTGTTGGATGTTGGTTGTTGGCTTGTTTGTTGGGGATGTGTTGGCTGTTGGTTTGTTTGTTGGGGGTATGTTGGTTTGTTTGTCGAGGGTGTGTTGGTTGTTGGTTTGTTTGTGGGCTGCTCGAACCCGAACAGCCGCAGGCGGTGCCTGTGTCAGTGCTGGTGTCGGTGTCGGAGTTGGTGTCTGTGTGTCTGTGTCGATGTTGGTGTCGGTGCCGGTGTCGGTGCCAGTGTCGGTGTTGGTGTCGGTGTCAGTGCTGGTGTCGGTGCTGGTGTCAGTGTCGGTGCCAGTGTCGGTGTCAGTGCTGGTGTTGGTGTTGGTGTCGGTGCCGGTGTCGGTGTCAGTGCTGGTGTCGCAGTTGGTGTTGGTGTTGGTGTCAGTGTTGGTGCCGGTGCCGGTGTCGGTGCCGGTGTCGGTGTCGGTGCTGGTGTCGGTGTCAGTGTTGGTGTTGGTGTCAGTGCCAGTGTTGGTGTCAGTGCCAGTGTTGGTGTCGGTGTCTGTGTTGGTGTCGGTGTCTGTGTTGGTGTCAGTGTTGGTGTTGGTGTCTGTGTCGGCGCCGGTGTTGGTGCTGGTGTTGCAGTTGGTGTCGGTGTCGGTGTTGGTGTCAGTGTTGGTGTCGGTGTCGGTGTCAGTGTCGGTGCCGGTGTTGGTGTCGATGTTGGTGTCGGTGTTGGTGTCGGTGTCAGTGCCGGCGTTGGTGTTGGTGTCTATGTCTGTGTCGGTGTCAGTGTTGGTGTCGGTATCGGTGTCAGTGTCGGTGCCGGTGTTGGTGTTGGTGCTGGTGTTGCAGTTGGTGTCGGTGTTGGTGTCTGTGTGTCTGTGTCGGTGTTGGTGTCGGTGTCAGTGCTGGTGTCGGTGCTGGTGTCAGTGTCGGTGCCAGTGTCGGTGTCAGTGCCGGTGTCGGTGTCAGTGTCTGTGTCGGTGTCGGTGTCTGTGTGTCTGTGTCGGTGCCGGTGCCGGTGTCGGTGTTGGTGTTGGTGTCAGTGCCGGTGTCGGCGTCAGTGTCTGTGTCAGTGTCGGTGTCTGTGTCGGCGTCAGTGTCTGTGTCGGCGTCAGTGTCTGTGTCGGTGTTGGTGTCTGTGTGTCTGTGTCGGTGCCGGTGCCGATGTCGGTGTCGGTGCCGGTGCCGGTGTCGGTGTCGGTGCCGGTGTCGGTGTCGGTGTTGGTGCTGGTGTCGGTGTGAGTGTCAGTGTCGGTGTTGGTGTTGGTGCTGGTGTCGGTGTCGGTGCCGGTGCCGGTGTCGGTGCCGGTGCCGGTGTCGGTGTCGGTGCCGGTGTCGGTGTTGGTGCTGGTGTCGGTGTGAGTGTCAGTGTCGGTGTTGGTGTTGGTGCTGGTGTCGGTGTCGGTGTCGGTGCCGGTGTCGGTGCTGGTGTCAGTATCGTTGTCGGTGTTGGTGCTGGTGTCGGTGTCGGTGTCGGTGCTGGTGTCGGTGTCGGTTCCGGCGCCGGTATCGGTGTCGGTGTCGGTGTCGGTGTCGGTGTCGGTGTCGGTGTCAGTATCGGTGTCGGTGTCTGTGTCGGTGTCGGTGTCGGTGCCGGTGTCGGTGCCGGTGCCGGCTCCGGAGGCCGTGCCCGGCCGTGGGGATGCAGCGGGAGCCGCTCCCGGCGATGTGCGGCACAGCCGGAGCCCTTTGGGCTGCCCTGAAGCTCCATCTGCTGGAGGAGCCTCCCGAGCCTCCCGAACCAGGGCAGCGGCCGCGGCTCGGGCTCCGATCCTCCCGCGGGGGAGCCGGGCTGCGCTCCCATGGGCTTTCCTTCCAAAAAACACCGCCGAACTCCGAAGGACCCGACAGCAGCATTCCAACAGAAACTAAAGATTTCTGCTTTGGGAATGAGGAAGATCCAAACTTCCTCAAGAGTGCAGCAAATATACCGATTTGAAGCGTGTACTTTATGTGTGAATAGCATGTGACCTGTGAGCAGCGATGCTAAAGGTCAGTTCTGCATGCAAAGTCAAACAGAGTTTAGCAAATGTTAAAATAATGTTTTAGCTAAGATTTTACTGTGGCACAAATGAATAGAAGAATTGATACTAGAACGTGGCTCTGCCTGTGACATTCCTCTGACAGCCACCCTTTTTCACACCAGATATCTTCTGTCTCTGCCACTTCCAGGAACTGAAACTTTTGTGACCTAATAATTCTCTGCAGATCTGCTGAACCTAATAAAAAATTTTGTCTTGTTATGTCTTGTCCTCAGCAGGGAGGAATCTCTGACACAAAATAAAGTAGAATGAAAATTCTGATTTTGGAGCTAGACATAGATTAGAACAATTAGTTGTTTCTTACTTAATTTCAAATAAATGAGATGAGATATAACCAGCAGGTAAACATGCAGTCATCCTTCCTTGCTGTGATTACTTAGTTTTTCAAGCTGCTCTTAATCAAAGTTTTTTTTGCATCTCAGCAAACATAACCATAGAAATGTCTAAACATAAAATTATGTAATTAAAAATATGATGTTACTTTGGCGCCAGCTAAACCTTAAGTTTTTGTTTATGTACTGAAATAATAGTGATACCAGAAGATTAACTACCATGAGAAATTCTTTGTGAGATGTTATATTCTAAAGGAAAAATGGAACATTCATATGTACCCTCAACATAGAAAAATATCTCTGGCTTTCTGAAGATTTTCATGCTGCAATCTCTTGATGTCTGAGTGTATAATTCCTTGTGGTCAAGGTCCAAAATTATCACAGAACAGTAAGTTGTACATGCTGACTCCTAATTCTCCAAAGAAGGTTTTAGATTGATGGCAGGCTGTTAAATATTAGTTTGGGCAAGGATCAGCCTTGAGCCTCCACACACACTGCAGAAGGAAGTCAATGGGCCTGTTTCATTCCTGGCTTCTGCATCTCTTAGCAGTTTGTGGAATTTCTGAGGGAGGCAATGAGGAACTCAGTTCCTCTTTCTGAGATCTCACAGCAGCTCATTGCCTGAGCCCAGCTCCATCAGGGGTGCTGAGTCCTTCCAGTGAGGGCTCTGAGCTAGGGAGCACAGCAAGACTCAGAACTCTCAGAACTTTCTGAGGAAGTTTTGCTACATGGCTTGGTGTTGTGGGGGTTTTTTTTTGGGTTTTTTTTTTTTGTTTTTGTTTTTTTTTTAAATATCAGAGAGTTAAAAAAAAAAAAGAAAAAAGAAGATAGGGGTAGGTACTGCTTGGTTAGGACCCTGTGAGCTGGCAGCTAAGGGCTGGCTGGTTTATTTAGGCTGGAAGAAGGAACAGGTGAGTGTATTTGCTGGATTCTGATCTCCAGTCAGCCTTTTCAATAAATTAAAAAGTAGGGAGGAAATCATGGCAGAGTTAGAGGATGGGAGGATGAGTTGTTTGAGAGTGAGAAGGTCCCTCCTACATCTTTTTTCTGCATCAGGGCTGTGCTGTAGGAGACCCCAGGTCAAAATTGGAAGGCAAACTCTACATTGAGGGAATATTGTTTACCTAGTTTTGCCAGTATATGCTGATTTAGCAAGACTAGAAGAGAAAAAATAAGATGGAACCAAATGAAGTTGGTATGGTCAATAACTTCATGAGGAGAGGGCCACTGAAAGCAAAACTATCTGTGTTTTGCAACATCTAGGTCAGTGGCTAGGTTGTCTGCTTTTATTTTTTGGTACAGAATTGCTGCAGTTGCCGTCAACATCCCCCTTTCCTACGGCTTCACCCCCACAGCTCTTGATCTGTCTGTAAGGAGGCACAAGCAGGGTTTAATGCAGTGACAGCACTTTAGTATTCTCTTTCTCAATCAATTAATAATTAACATTGACCACCCATGACTCTATTATTTATCTTATACTTTTCCCTGTTTTCTCTTATCCTCGTTCTTTCTTTCCTCTTCTGCATTGGTCTCAGCAAAACTTTGTTCCAGACCCTAGAGGGAGAAGGAGAAAATGGGTCAGAGCTGCAGAGGCAGCAGCAGGGCACAGTCTTCTTACTGGAACAAGTCTGAGACCAGGAACAGAGAAGTGCTGGAAGCTTTGTGCTGTGCTTCTGGTACAATAGCACAGCTCTGATGGCACACTAATTCAGTTTTTTACTTTTAGGAACCACTAAGGCAGCACTGATGCTTCCTTAACTGTGCTAGTTCATTATCATACAATGTAATTTTCTGATTCTGGTATACAGTTTGTAGGACTTATTTTCTGGGTTCTGTTTCTTGGCAGATCTAGCTGACAAGGCAGCTTCCAAAAATGTACATGAAAAGGCCAGGTTTCTGTGCTGAATAAATGATGATTTGTATTTTGGTGGAGTTTGGACCCTGTTGTTATAAAATGCCCAAAAGAAAGGCCAGTCCAAAACATAAAGAATTAAAGTTAAAAAAAAAAAATCAGATAAGAATATGTAATAAGCTCACATCAAAATCCCAAACTTTTGGAAGGAATTTGGATGTAAATTTGATCTTAGAAGCTCTGGAGGATTTATAATCATAAGAATACCAAATAAAACTCTGGCAGAAGCCTTGCCATGTCATTGCTGACATTAACACTAGGCTGCTTACTGGGATTGATAGACGCTTTCTTCTTTCTTGTTTAATAATCTATTTCCTCTTGGAGGAAAACCGTGGTAGTAAAACTCAGCAAAGCCAACAATGTGTCTCCTAAACAAATTAATTTCCTTCTTCAAACATTGTTTCATTCAAGAGCAATACATTCAAAATTCCTTTTAGTGATGGGTTCTTAATTGGTTCCTTTTGCAGGAATGTAGCAGTCATTCTTTGAATCTTCCTTGAAGTTTGCTGAATTTGTTAAAATTGGCTTTGTTATCTTTATTGAGCTGCAGTAAGGGAATGATCTTGATAACATAATTAATGTATGGGGGTTTTTTTAGAGTTTCTTAGGAGGAACCCACACATTTTTTTTGTAATGGTGAGCAATATGTATAAAAAATCACCTTTAACTTTTCCCTAGAGGGATGCAGTTGAGTTTCAGGGATGTGTAATGATACCTAGAACAAACAAATGAGGGATGCCTCTTCCTGTAATGAGGAGATCTCATTTCATCTGCTTCTGAGAAAGCCTCATATTGCTAATGGTCAGACATTGAGTGAAACAATTTTGCAACTAACGTTACCATGATTTTAGCATTAATATTGCTGAAAGAGCATAAATACTTCCTGGAAGGCTGTGGTTTAGGTTAGTGATTTGTATTTCCTCTTTTTTGGGGGGGAGGGAGGGGTTGGTGAGGGATCTTTAAAAATATTTTGATTCATTCAAAGAGTAGGGGAAACAATATGTGATTGCAGCTACGTGGCAAGGCTGGTAAGTAAGGCTCGAGCTGTGGAAGAGTCTGTGGTGTAACCCAGGGCTGACTGTGTCCCATTAAAGTCATTCACTAGGTTTCTCTTGTGCTGAGTGGGTTCAGAGATCAGCAGCCCTGGCTTTTGAACCATTTATGAACTAATGAGAGCCCCAAGATGAGTGTGGTGATGAGCACTGACCAGTTACAGTAGAAGCCTGTGAGCAAGAGGAGGTCACAGTACCATGGCAGGGCTCCCTCACCAGCCCTGAGCAGTGACAGAGTTGGACAGAAGTTCCCATTGCTGGAAAGAGCCAACACACAGAGAGCTGCCCTGTGAGCAGCCCCAACCCTCAGCAGCACAAACCAGCCCAGAGTGGGACTGTGCCACAGGAATGAGATGAGCTGTGTGGAGCATCCGTGGGGCTGTCAGCACAGAAAGTGCTCGGGGTTCTCTGCCCTGGGTGCAAACCCTTCCATTGCCCCCAGTGCTGGAAATTCCCTGCCTTGCTCCTGGGAGCCAACAAGTCTGTGTTGTGCTGCTCTGCTGTGCCTCTGGCTGCAGTGCCTAATTACCAGGATGGAAGCTGTTCTTCCACCAGGACTGTGAAGGAAGCCTGGCTTCACATCAGTCTTTGCCCTAAGAAAGCAGTGGAGGAAGAGAAGTTTGTGTTTTCTTACCAGTCCTGTGCTTAGGTCCTCCAGAGATCTTATTTTCACAATTAAAATGGATTAAATAGGGATTTTCTTCTATTCTATCACACCATCTTTGTGCTCAGGGCTGTGTTTTCTGAAGAAACAGACTAAAAATGTATTTTACTGAAACCTGGTGCTCTGAGCTGTAGGTAGATTTTGGAACATGGTACATTAGGCACAGAGGCACCTTTGCTCTTTAAACAAAATGAGCTTCTGTCTCCAAATGCTTCCACACAGCATTTATCTAGAGATCAAGGTAAATTTTTACCTATCTCAGATACTTCCTCTGAAGTAACTGCTTCTGAAAAAATAAAGAAGAACTCTTCATTTTTTAAAATCATTCCTCACTGTCTGAAAGTGGATGGCACCAGTGGGTTACAGGCACCTGTGTAATGACAAACTTCTAGCCCAAAGTAAATTTTTTCTTTTGATGGTCTATTGCACCAGTAAAGATTCCAGGTATGAAGTTCTTTTAACTGAAGACTCCACATCTGTGTGCATTTTATTCCTTAGATTTTGGGTGACCTGATTGCAAATCACCCTTTTTTAAGAGAGAAGAGATGCTAACCTTATAATCCTGTCTTTTTAATAGTTCAGGTTGCATCTGAAACAATTGCCAAGGTGGTTGCTTTACTGCTGTTCTTAATTAGGAAGTGTCACTAAAATAAATTGGGTTCAGTTTTGCAGCATCAGTATCATTTATTATGGAGAGCGTGGTAGGCTGAAATGTAGGCAGAGGGCTACCAACATCATTAAGTTATTTTGTGTTTTCTCAGGTAGGAGATGGTGGGATACACTGCTGGGTAGGCCTGGTTCAGAATCAGACTAGCACTTGCATATATTTTTCATCTAAGAATAGTGTGGGAATTTGCAATATTTTAGAGAAAGGGGTGAAATACTTAATATTTATTGCACTGATAGAACAAATTACTTCCAGAGAAACATCCAGTGTTTAGGAATGATTCAGTCTTGATGAATTACCCTGCCATATACAGTGATACAGCCAAAGGAAACTTCCAGCTGGCTTCATTTTGTGTGACCAGTGTGATATATTCCCAAGAGACTGAAGCCCTTTCTAAGGAGAGAGTTCTTTGTCCTGGTTGCATCAGCAATCCTTTCTCAGTACATTGTGCCATCCTTTTTTGTGGGGTGTGTTTTGTCACCGTGCTGTATGGGAGATGTGTGCGTAATAAATCCAGTAGAAATAAACAGTGTTTTCCCCCTTGTGAATATGTGATCTATGATTTATTTATCCACCCAGACTTGGACTAATAGCATGTCAAATGCTGCCTGTTTGTCTTCCTGTTGACATATTTCTATCAGCAGTGTCTTCTGTATTATGGATAGGAAAACTATTAGCAGATTTATAAAACAATGGTTTAACGAGACCAGTGCTTTGATGTAAGTAGATGGACTCCACTAGGGAAGATAATAAGAGATTAGGTGGAGGGGAGGGGTTTTTTGTCTGCTGTGAAATTGTTCAGATTAGGCTGCAAGAAGAATAAATGGAGACTGACTGACTCCACCAGAAGGTCAGACACTGACCTGTCTGCTGGGCTGATGTACCCTGTAACTGCACAGAGAACTGAGACCTCTTTCTCTTGCACCTTGGCATGCCCTGAGTCATGGTGGAAAGAACAGGTTTGGTATCACAGAAGTGTCTAGTGACTGCAAGCAAGTCAGAGCTAGCTGTAGGTAAGAGGTACAACTATTTTGATAGGGAGAAATATGCTACAAGAGTCTAAATGCATCATATTGCAATAACTATAAAATCTGTGTCATCTGTGCTATTCATTGTCTGATGCTGAGTTCAACTTCTTCCATCTGAAAAAAAAATTAGTGGGAGTGTTAAAGCAAAGAATGTCTAATTTGACTACAGGGTTTGGAGTACCATGAGCATCCATAGATAATTCAGAAATCAGAACTCTTGTGTTTCTATGTCTGCTACACCAGTGCTCTCCTGTGAAACCTTTGGCAGGGTAGTGGCTTTCTTTTTGCTTTGTGTATTTATAAACTGTTAAATATCTAAGAAAGGTAGAAACTGTTCTTAGGTGCTTTATACAACACTTCAATGGCTCTTTCTTCTTCTTAAGCTGCAAAGTCCATTTTAATTAAATGAATAATAATGCAGAGTATTGTCAAAGGTGCCTCCTAGTACTCGTTGCCCAAAGGGCTGGTTCTCTTTGGTCCACTAAGGATCTTTTCTACTAAAGAGGAGTTTGCACTGTATAAAGCACAGACTTTTGCCTTAAATTTGGTAATATTAAAGGCAGAAAGAATGGCTCCTGCATGTGTTTATTTCAAAGGTTGTTTTAGGTTTAGTGCAGCTTTGAGTTAATAATAGTTCAAACATGAACTGAAACCATATAGGTGGCAATGACACTGTTTCTCTGCCCACTGTGTATACTGACAATATACTTTTCTGCTTACAAGAGATGGGCTGTTAAGGATGTGATTAAATAACATTATGGAATTTGGCTTTCATTCGAAAGGCCAGTGGACAAAATGTAAACATTTTAAATGGTTTCTGCTTTGAATGGCTGCTGCAGCTCATGGCTGGTTATCTCCTGTTTCAAAGACTTCCTGCATTGAGGAAAACAGCTTTTCTAAAAGCTGCTGGCAGTTCTGGTATGACTCCTTCTAGTCTCCTACACTTTTTCCTGTTCATTTCTTTTTTACGTTTTAAGAAAACACTTGGAATTTTCCTGCAATCTTTGATATCAGGAGATAGGAGCAGAAACACAGACTTGTGTATCTAATTGTGCACTTGGCCTTATCTTTGTCTGCAAGGCTGATGTTTACATTTGAAAAGGAAATTATTCTTTTTGAACAATTATAGCCTCTAAGCTTTCATCATGTCTCTCTAATCTGTAGAAGCTTTGCTTATAGTGCAGTCAGATGCTTAGTGAAATTTTAGGAAGATAATGTCCTTAACAAAAGGGAAATAAAGGTTTTTTTTAAATAAGAAATCTACTTTTAACAATAATTTGAGTTGATCAAGATGTTATTGATAAACTGGTCTTTAAAATTCCATAAGGATGAAAGTAAGATACTGCAGTAGGCAGGAATGAGCAGCTGTAGGAAAAGAGCAAGGGGCAGCAGTTCATCAGATTGCAGCTAGCTCTACAGTGGGCATTGCTGTGCTGTTTTAAAAAAGCCAAGCTTTGCACTGTGTATGAACAGGAGCTTTGACTAGAAACTACAGAAAGTCTTCTTGTCTACTGAGGAATGGTGGCTCTGGAGCTGAAGCTGAGAGCTTCTCTCTGGAGAACTAAAATGAAAATAATCAGTAGTCTAGAAAGTGCAACCTGTGATGAAAAAAGCAAAGATTTTGCTTTTTGACTTAAGAAAGGCAGGCTGGGGGAGGCAGGAGTGAAACAGGCATAATGATAAGGTCAGAATATAGTTTTGTGAAGTTATAAATACTTGCCCAGCAGAGAAACAGAAATTAATCAATTCTCCTTGAGCAAGGTGAACACAACACTTCAGCTGCAAAAGTATTCAGGCTAGACTAGAAGAAAAACTTTTCTAACAGCAGAAATTATTGAGCAATGGATCAGATGGGCAAGGCTGTGCAGTGCTCCTTTGTGGAGGCCTTTAATGGCAGGTTTAATCCAGTGAATTTTCACTCCTTCAAATGAATGCTCTTACCCATGCCCAGTATAGAACAAAGCAACGTGCAGCTGTAGCTTTAGAAATGAGTCTTGCTTTCAACATAACATTTTCTTTCTTTTTAACATATAATTTTCAATCTTGAAAGGAAGATTTTCAACTGACTATTTCCTGGAATAAAACTTGTAATAAAAGTTAACAGATGAAAAAAGTTAACATTTATTTATTATCAACAAGATAAAGCATTTAATAACATGAAAACCAAGAATAATCATGATGTGAAAATATAGAAGGGGCATATATTGACTTCCAACATGTTGCAGCAGGAAATAGCTTAAAAAATAGTGCTTAGCAAAGGTAATGAAGTATTTTCTATAATAACATTGTCATATGTCTCTGAAGTTAAGCTGTAGTTGTTATGTTGTAGAATATCACAAACTAAGAGGATGGCATAATAAAAAAAAATTAATCAGTTGTGGTATTGTGTTCCTTGATGAAGTTCTCAGCATCCTTACAATAACTAGCCATGGAAATATTTCCTGTTTTCTGATTATTAGTATTGTTTTCTGCTTCTAGTAAATACAAAGCATCTGCTTGATACCTACAGGATTAAGCATACACTGAAGTGCTTAGCAGAAGTTGGGTCCTTAAATGACCCTCCTATATTTCCTTTGTCATGGCACTAAACCTGCTGTGCTTCTTGAACTTTATCTGAGTAAGTGCTGCATACTGTATTTATATCAGACACATTTTATTGTTTGCATTTTGGCTTTATGAAATGTCAGAATTAATCTTATACTAATGAAATGTTCAAATTTCATCTCAGCTATGAACCTAGCTGCTAATCCTATAAGATGTTTACTCTCTGCCTCTCTGGCTATGTATAGTAACAGAGAGTCTGCCAACCTAAGCACTGCTGACAAACGTCTCCCTACTGCTAGTCAGTCTAATAAATGTTATTTCATTGAGTAAAGATTTAAAATTAATTAATTCAATGTCATTAAAATCCCTTGCAACCTTTGACAAGTTTGCTCTTACTGCAGGCCAGCAAAAGTAGTTATCTGAATACTGCATGTGCCCCTGAACCCCACCAGACTTGGTAATTTTTATGTTTTAATCTTAAAATTTAAGTTTAATCCTTGTGGAATATAACTTTTAATGGTAGTAGCTATGTTTTAGGTGAAAATGTGGAGGGAGAAAGGGGAGAGAAAGGTAGGTTGTTTCAAAAGATGCAAAACAGAAGGGAAAAAGGTAAACCAAAGGGCACTGACCAGAGTCCAGTCTTCCAGCAAATCATACAGAGTGTAGCTACCAACCTCCCAAGCCTTTCTTTAGAATTTCTCCAGTGGCATTCCCAAAGTGGGAGCTGTGTAATTCTCAGCATGGACTCTCAGGCTGCATTCCTTGTTGAAGGCTGTGGTCAGAGTTCACAGCACTGTCCGGTGTGGGTGTGTTTGTGTAGGTAGGGACATTTTTACATTTGGTTTCTGAGCTTCAGGCCCTGACTTTCCACATCTACAGGCCCTGAGTATCTCTTGGCACCTATGCAAACAGCACCAGGAGCTGCTATGCAGAATGGTGGATTTATGTGCACTGGCATGGTGCCTGAGGCATTACCCAGAAGTAGGGCCCTGGTGGGTTGAGCACCACAGAAGAAAGGTCTCAACAAATGTATCTCAGACTTCTGATACCCAGGGAATCCTTTGTTTAGATGGGAATTCCAAGGGAGATGGCAGGTGAGGCCAAGCAGCCCTTACCCTGTGCAGCTCTTCTGTGAATGGTCAATAGAACTGTCACACAACACAGCCCTTGGCTGCACTCCTGGGGCTCTTAGTCCTGCTGGGGTCTTGAGAAGGGATGAATGGGCAGAGCACACAGCTGTTGTGCAGAATTTCCCCTGTAGATCATTTAGGAATCACGGAAATTTTCCTCCTCTGTATCCCCATGCCATGCAGCAAGCTGATGAGAAGAGGATGTGACACACCCAGGAATATTGTGGAGTATGATTTGGCACCTCACTTCTGGTGCAGATGAGCACAAGAGCTCAGGAGCAGCAGGCACTGATGGTTTGGTGCCTCTTATTGGTGCTGCCCAGCTACTGAGTGTGAGGAGAGCCATTTTCAGATACTTTCCCTCAAAGTGTTACTGCTCCTCATAGCTCTGATGGACAGTAACCAGCCAGGAGTTGGGTGATTTTGGCAGTTTAGTACCAGATCTTACAGAGGTATAACCTGACATGAAACCTGAATGTGTTATCTCTGTTTCCACTTATTTAGGCAGTAACACTGATGCAGCACAGGAAGTACAAATAGTTCTAATTTTCTTGGGTTGAAAGATCTTTGTCACAGAAATCAACCTCTGGGGTGGCCAGTGGAGACTCTTAATTCACCTTCATTAAACTTAAAGCATTTGTGTTTTCATTGTTCCAGGGTGAACAAAAAAGGTTCATTTTTCTAGGTGACCCAGCATTGCCTTTCATGTGCTCAGAAACAGGAGCCTAGATTTATAAAATGTAAATGAGATTTATTCATAGTGTGTATAGTTATCAAACCTCATGAATAACAGCATCCCATAAGCCTGTACTCTTGTGAATAAGTTGTGTTTCCCTCTTGTAACAGACTTGTCCTTGTCTCATTCTCACCTGTGTTGATTGCTGGTGTTTCTGCATACTTTAGTGTCTTATTTTTGTATCCATGAAGGATTTATCATCAAATCCATGTCAAAGCAAGACAGAGAAGTCCTGATTAAATAAATGGTGTTTTCTAGGGTGACATGAGGCCAATTACACCTTTCTGCTATGCAGGAATCACAGTGACCCTAAAGCAGCCCATAGACTTACGAACTTGGACCTCAGGAAGTCTAAGGCAGAAAGGTGTCATCCCTCAAAGTCTTATTGAGAGCCATTCTCTGTTCAGTATTTTTAACCTTCTCCTTCTGTTTAGCTCCTGCTCTGCCACTTAATGTAATGCCTGTTTATTGCAGCCTGCTTTTAGTTTGGTCCTTTTAAAAGCTCCCTGAGGCACAATGATGCCTAGAAATTAATGTATTCCCTTCCCGCACATCCAGCAGATGTGTGTATATTGAGTTACTGTCTCTAGTGTTTAGCTAATTTCTCTTCAGAGCATGGTTGAATCACTGCTACATACCAAACTCATCTGTGGCCTTTCCTCTAACTACAGGGATACAGATTTATACACATAATATTTTTAGCTTTAACTGCAAAGGGCTCGTGTGACTTGCAGATTTTTATAAAATCTCTAAACATGCTGTGCTGTTGGACAGCACAGCTCCTGGTGCTGAACGTGGCTGGATTCAGCAGCAGTGTGTGTAAGGCACCCTTTGCCTCCAGAGACCTTGAAGTGCTTTCCTTTGTCATCTTTGCCCACCCATCTTTTTCTTACTGGTTGGAACAGAAATCATCTTTGAAGAGATTACTGCTGGTTAAAAAGATGAGACTTTGGTTAATATGCTAGGTAAAAACATCCTTGCTAAGAATTAGCATGTATTCCAGTATTCCTGTTCTCTAATTGGGAAAAAATACTCTCCTAATGTTCACAATACTCAAAGCCATGATTATTACATCTCAACTGTGGTTGAGGTCACTCGTTTTACATGTAAATGGTGATGCCTTATTTTCCCTCAAAAAATGGAGGTCTCTCTCCACAGATTTGCAGACCTTTGTATCATAATCCCTCTTGTCGAGGCAGTCACCAGAATTAACTCTTTGGAAGAGCATTGGTCCTGTCCTATTCTCATAAAGCAAAGTGCCATCACATGAAGAACTTAAAATGCCCACTTCAGGCTGCACTGAGTTAACCAAGGTAAGACACCTTCAGCATGATTTCCTGGAAACTCCCTGCCAGCCCCTTGTGTAGACAAAGTACCCTTCCCACTGTACTAAAAATAAAAAGACTCAGTTGTTCAAGTAAAGTCTTTCAAAAAATATAGATTTATTTTAAGCACATGAAACATCAGGAGAGGCACAATTATAAACAGAGAAAGCAAAACATGGCAATGAGCTTGTGGCCAGACTCCAAGCAATAACTTAGAGGCAGAGGTTACCATTTCACATATTAAAACCTGCTGAAAGTTGGTTATTATTGGTACTAGACAGTCTAGGCTTTGCTCATCTCAGTCTTAATTTGAACATACCTTCTCATTTATTCCCTTTCAAGTTTTTATTGAGAAGTATTTGCCTAAATAGTTATATATTTTAAATACTGCATAAAGTGCATTCAGACGAAGGATGGAAAAGGTAAAGGACCAATTTCCAGTGCACTAGAGAGGACCGAGGCAAAACATATTCAAATCATTGACTAGAAAGAGCTTGGTTATGAACCAAACCCCAAGAACACTGAGTAATGGCACAGTAATGCAAACTTGGTTTCTAGGAGACAGTTTTAGAGTAGATACTAAGTACTAGAACTATGGTTTGACAGCATATTTGCCTTTCAAGCCTTGCAGAGCAAGGTCACATTCCTCTGTTGACAATTGCGAGAATAAAAAATACACTGAAGTTTGAAATGCTCCTCCCAATGTGATCCTGAACAGTTGTTACTGTAAACAACATGGTATTTATTTTGAAACAGTCCATTAATTCTTAGGTCTTACTGTCTGCATTTTCCTCTACACTGTAAGCTGCTATCTTGGAATTCCAATCAGTTTTTTGCTGTTAGAAGTGCAGCCATTTCCATCCATCACCAGCCTTTAGGCCTAAAGTGGTTTCTGTTAACATCAGTGAACCAGCATGTCTTGTTCAGAAGCTTAGGCTTTCTGGTTCATAAGAAGTTAAGGGCAATCTAAGGACTGCCAAAAAACATAATCTTCAACTCTCAGCTTCCTGTAACTCATGACACTCCTGTGTCTCAGAAGCTTGACAACAGCTAAATGATATTGCAAATTAAAACACTCTAGCATAATTTTTTTCCCTTAAGTCATGTTGGGGTGTAGAGGAATTGAGCAGCACCAAAACTCCACTAGTTTTCAGACAAGTGGTCTCCTCAGTCTCCATTCTGAGAGGTCACTGCAGTGCTGGAGCCTCGCACCCCTCTTAGCACACCTGCTACTTTTGTGGAAGCATGGACTTGGAAGACACTGAACAACTAACCTTCCCAGCACTGTGATACTGACATTAAGATTTGAACAGTGGTTTTTCCCCTCACAATCAAAAAGGAATAACTCCTCCTGATATGAAAGTTTAAAAAAAAGAAAGCTTTTAAAAAATTGTAACTTCCATTTCTACTTTACATCAGTTGTGCTTATGAAGAGCTGGGGAAAAAATCCAGTAGAATTCACAGCTGAATTATTTAACTCTTTTCAGTCATCCTTTTTGTCAGAGGTGCTTGAGTTATCTTCCTCATTGCCTTCAGGACAGACTTTATTTCTTGCAAGTGGTGCTGTTTCTGAGACCAGGGCTGTGCTCCTAACTGGGCTGTGGTTGCCCTTGTGTGGCTCAGTGTCATGCTCCTCAAACATACCCAACTGGTGTCTCTGTAGATCTAGGTATGTAGTAAACAACGTGGCATATTCTGGATGCTTGAGTGCAAAGTCCTTGAACTCCTCTGAAAAACATTAAAAATCACAGATGCTACAGTGCAGCAACAGAATCAAACAAAATTTCAGTGCTTGCTTCTTTCACTGAAGCTGATCTCCAGTTAGTCTCCTCTAAACAAACCCAGGAGTATGACAAGGTATGAGGACCATCAGGGAATTTGAGGGAATTACAAAAGGAAATCCCCTGTCAATAGGACTATCAGAGTATTCTTTCTAACAAAAGGATGTAACTTACCATAGGAGAGCTTCCCGGTTTCATCTGCATCTATTTCTTTAAAGAGCACAGAAACATCAAGCTCAGGCAGCCCCAGTGCTGACTGAACGACAGAAGCAAACTCATCTTCTGTTATAGTGCCATCCTCATCCATGTCAAAGAGCTGCAAGAGACAGAAGGTGTAGAAATCCTTTGGCATCACTTTGCCTATGAACCCCCTGCGCACATCAGCCACTCATGGTGGCCTTCCAGCATTCAGGAGCTCTGTGGACAATGCCTGGGACTTGAAGAGCCTGGAACAAGACTAAGCAGACACTTTGCACAGCAATGTCCATGCTGTAACTGGGAATAGAATGTTCTGCCAAAACAAACAAACCTCACAGCGTTGGTTCACTGATAAAAATAATACAAAACTCATAAAACACAAACAAAGATGTACGGTTTTTGTCACCATAAGCTATGCTAAGAGTCTACTGAATTCAGCAAGTCTATAGTGGAGCACCTTAGGTTTTAGTCTCCATTTTCATTAGGTTATGGCACATGTGCTATCAGATTAAACTTGCTATCATAGTTTATGCTCTGACATATCTAAATTTTAGTGTATGTGACTGATCACTCACTATGGAATTAATTGTAATTAACAAGGAATTTTGGTGCCTGGAATGCAGGCAGTTGATCAGTGATGATCCCATCCTTCCCAGTGCAGTGACAGTAACCATCTGCTATGAGTCACCCCTGGAGAAATACAAGGGATGGATGGATGGTTGTAATTCTTAAATACTTGCTACAGGCAAACTTTGCCATTGTGAAGGAAAAGACATTTAGTGGCACAGAAAACAAGTAGCAAAGGGAACTCATAGTTCCATTTTAGACTGAAATAGGTTTTTACCAGCTGAACCAGTTGTTTTATGCTGAAACTGGAAATTAAAGTGGATTACTGATTTTATAATCAGCACACTTTTTAAGATACTGAAGAGTATCTTAAAGAGTCTAGGAAACAACACAATGGAACAGCAATACTAGCTGCTAGGCTTGCTTCTTCACAGGAATCTGTACTGATGAAACATCCCTAAAAATGGACAAATCACCTTGAAAAGCTGTAGTGCTTATCTGAAAAGAAGCCAGTGGATATAATGGATTGCCACAAAACCTCTGGTACTTCCCAACTATGCATCAGTACTAGGGGGCACCCAGTTCACAATGAACAAGAGCAGTATCTCAGTATGTTTTTCAATAGAGTTCATAGAGATTAATGGGTAGAACAACTGATCTGTGTCAAAGAACTACTGAAAAAAGAGCCAAGGATTCACAACTTGGGCATCCCTGGTCACGTATTGCCTGCATGTACCTGAGATGTGAAAGGAGATCCTTGACTGCTTGTACTATCAGGGACAAGCCAGCAGTTCTTAGATGCAGCCCAATTTTGAATGTGCCAGCCCTGAAAAGCCCTTGATTTTTTCCCCCTCCTCTTTGTTAAGAACAATGACTCTAGTGAGGCTTGACCCACAAGAGGATATTACTCCATCTATTGTGACATTGAAGAATCATAGCAGAAAAAAACCTCGGGCAAAAAAACTACAAGTGCTGCTGAATAATTTTTGGAGTTAGCCTGCCAAGTTACATATTCATTAGTGCCTTCAGATGGCTTTTGAAACCCTTCCCTATGATGCCTGCAATTCTTCCCCTCCCTTTCACACTCTAAATGTCAATTGGTTTAAGAGAATTACTCACATTTGCATAACAGATTGAAGCTATAAACTTATGATTTGAAAGCTAACAGACTTACAGTCAGTCTTGATTTGTCAGGTTTGTAGATTTACACTGAATTGAACTTACCTTAAATGCCATCCGAATAGTCTCCTCTGTGTTGGCCGGGTTACAAAGAATAGACAAACCAATTACATACTCTCTGAAGTCAATGGTGCCATCTCCATTCTGTAACCCAAACATGCATGGCAGGAGTTATAGTTAATACTGCAAATCATTTTAAAAGCTCTTCTGTAAATCAAACACAACACATGCACTAAGACAGTTTACAATACCAGAGGTTTTTGTTCTTCCTGGGAAAAATCCTAAGAGCTCACTAAATCTGTAATACTAAGGCTGGAGTAGCAATATACAAACAAAACATAAACAAAAAAAGATTTAAAACAACTTCGTTTTCTTTTAGTACATGGTTCAGGAGGGCTCTAAGAATAACTGGAATCCAGGTGTTTGAGGTCACTGTAGCAGTGCATGCAGCACTGGCACCTGCTGAAGTTCAGAGACCAACACAACAATCCAGAATTAACACACCAAGAGTGAGGCTGTTGCTTTGAGTTTGAACCTTCAGCAATAAAATATATGTCAGTGAAAGGACAACCAAATCTACCTGGTTTATCTTAAGCTTTTATTTGAAGCCTGTGCACTGCCCTAAATGCTATTTGGAGGCCAATGCACTGTCCTACCTTTAAAGCCAGAAAGGCAAGGAATTCATTGGAACAGTCTCTGTAATAATTCCAGGTTTGATCTGTACAAACATTTCAATGTATTAACTACACAGCTACATCAACAAAACATTTGAAGCTTGCTTTGATAGGATTTGTGATTAGTTCTGTGTAAGCTGCATTATATTTGCAGATAGGAAGAGTGGCAGATGACTGATGAAATCCATGCTTATGTCAGTAGCGTTTCTGTCACCACACTGGAAGGTTCTTGAGTATTTTGGGAAACATCTGTCTGGGCAAAAGCCATCTGCAAATCTTAGATGGTGGAACACAGAGCAGGTAATGACAGCATGATAGAGATGACAAGTAGTTCATTGTTTTGAATATTCACAATAAGAGCATTCATCAAAAATGTTTTAAAAGCAAACTGAAGTGTAAAGCAGAGTTCCCTTTGTGGATAGTGTGTTTTGCATTTCAAAAAGAAAAATATTTTCTTAAAAATTGGAATCTCTACATATGAGAAAAGCACAAAACATTTTCAGCCAAGTGAGAGAGGGGTGGTCTGTTGGGTAAATCTGCAGCAAAGAGCCAGAGCAGGATTCCATTTCTGCCTCTCCTACCAACTTCTAATGTCCACTTCAGCACACCAACCTTAACCTTTCTGCTTTTGGTTTTCAGCTGCTGAACAGTGCAATATGCCAGGGAGAATACTAGGGCTGCTCTGTAGAGTGCTTTGAAAACATTGGGTGCTATGAAACAGGGATTTTAGTAATTCAATTTAGATTTTGAGATAGCTCTTGATTAACAAAGTATGTGTAATAATATATTGACATCAGTATTACTAACTTGTCATCATCAAGCTATACATTTCACAGGATTTAAAACTTCTAAGATATAATTTTATTTAGTCTTCAAAACCAATGCAAGGCTCTTTTGCATAGACAACAGCTATCTTCTTTATATCGATGATCTAACCAATATTTTTGATTGCTCTTTTGATTGACTTTGAACATCTTGTACTTCGGAGACCTGTGAATTTCAGGGAAACTTTTGAGCAAAGATACAAATAAGATACAAACTTCCAAGTTACATTCATGTGTGTCTAAGGGCTATAACCTTCGACAGTTTTTAATCATTAGAAAAGGACATTATTGTCCCATACATGTAGTTTTATTTACAAATCTGTATTCTCATTGTGGTAAACAGAATTTGACTTTCAGTATTTTGTCCACATTGTAGTTCTCAGAGATAACAGATCTAACTTTAAAGTCTAACATTACAAACATAAAGTCTTAAAACAACTGCAGCAAGAATGCAAATAATAATTGCTCAAAGTTCCCCAGAACATTATTTTTAAACAGTTTTGCAGACTGTAGTCTTAGCAAAAGATTTTTGGATGTGATTAGAATATTTAAAAAATTTATTTTCAAAGTTAAGAATATATATTACAGTAAAAGAATCGGGAAGTAAACTTTAAAATAATTTAATTAAAAACAACTTCTGAAAGAAGTTAACACAGCTGTGGTTGCAAATGGAAATATGACAAGAAAAAAGACAAAATAAAGGTCATATTACTTTCATTAACTCCAGCCATTCCAGTAGGAAATAAAGCTACTATGCTTGCAAGATCATGTTGTGACTAGTTCTACTGAACTCTAGGATGCTGGCTAACTTCCAAATGCTCTGGCATTCTGGTTAAGGAGAAATGATGGGGTTTGATGCCTGGAGAAAGAAATGGATGTTAAACTGAAAATACAGGAAAACCTTCAGTGCGTGTGTAACACCACAGCAAAAAGCACTTGCAACTGTCTTTCTATGCATGTCTAAGTGTTTGCAGCCTATGTACCCAAGAATATTTTAAGGAAGCAACGTGTGAGCTGAGCTCCAGTTCTCTAAATGGCAAAATAGAACATCAGAATTTGGGTATTTGCAGCTATGCCACACAAAACAATCAAAATATAATGTAACCTTAACAACTCTTGTTTTCTTTAAGTAAGCCAGCTTTCTGCTACTATTTTCCCTACAGCATGCTATGGTAACTGGAGTTTTCTTGTTGCTTTTTTTATGTAACACAGTAAATCTTAGACTTAGGAAAACAATAAAGTTGCACTGTCATAAGAATTCTCCATTTAGATTTGCACAGGGACTGTAAGCCAGATGCAGAATAAAGTTCAGAGTACTATTGCATCAGTACTTTTGAGGAGGTATCACACTTTACCTCCTGCTCATTTTTCTATTACTCAGAGCCCAAATGGCATTGTGTGGCACAATGATAACTGAGTGCTTTTCCACTGAAGAACTGGGAGGAGGCTGAATGCCATTAGGAGGGAATTGGCCTCTTTTCTCTGGACAATATGAATATTTTTCTGTTTGCTATTAATCAAAGTGCAGGAGGAAAAAGTCTGGGCACAAATTTTAAGTTAGTTTCAAGTAAAAGGTTTCTGCAAATATACCAGGGAAGGTATTTCATCAATTTAAAAAATACTATTTGCCGAGTGTAAGTGCAAGATTTAGAAAGCAAAGCTATGGAAGTTTACAGCCCAAACCAAAGCACAGCACCCCATTAACATGCAGATGGCCTGCAGGTACTGTGTGGTATTTCTCAGTGAGTCACTGCTGTGTCTCTGGGGAAGGGAAAGGGCATGAGGACTCTCACATCTGGAGACTGCCTCCAGAGCCAGGCTGCCTATTTAACTCATCTTTTCACGCTCCAGCCAACTCACACACAGCCGAGACAATTTTCCTTTAAAGCAGCAGAGCCTTGCCAAGAAATCTGCCTTGTGCAAGTGTAGTTTTGACCAACAATGTAATCTTTAATTCAAAGAAATATACCTTTGACAGTTCATCTTCCTTTTTTTTTTTACTCCTTTTTCTTATTAGCCAGAACTGCATAACTGGCTTGAGTGGGATGCTGCACTCTGATGAAATTTCACTCAGATAGCCAGAGGTTGACTTTGGCTGGCTGTCTGCTATGTGACTGTGTAATTATTTCAAGTTTCTCTAAATATAAATGAAGTATTTTAAGTTGTTTGCTTCGTAACTATGTTTAGTCTTGAAGGAAAGAGAGAAAAGACTAGTTCATAGAACTGCAGGAAGGAGAAGACCATTGCAAAAGTAGCCTCGTGTAAGCCTCAATTTTGTCCCGGCCACAGCAGTAGCACTGAGGCTTTGCTTCAGCAGCCAAGCATGAAAAAGTAGAAGTAGAAAGGAAATGGAATGATTATGTAAGTTCACTGATCATTACAGTTATTGCTACTCTAATGTTTTTCCCCTTGTTAGAAATAACTGCACAAGACTCTACCGGTGACTGCCTTCAGGCAAACAGCCTTTATTCCAGCTTAGTGACTGCTGACAAACCAGAACAGCAACATCCACACCAAACTTAGGAGCTTTTTATATAATAGTTATACTCAGATACAAGCCGCTTTACATGAAAAAACAACTAAGCTTTGATCTTCCCAATATAGAGGCTATGATTTTCTTAAGACAGAGTTACACAACTGCCCAATCAACAACCTACACAAATCCCTCAGAAAAGCAGACTAGTGCATGCACAAGAGGAATCACTACACTTGAAGCTAAGCCACCTAGCACTAGCTACATCTGCCTTAGAAAGGCTAAAGGCAAAGACTGCAGTCGTAGGGAGAGGGCTGATCCTCCCCATGTGTGCTCCAGACACAGCTGCCTCTTTCCTGCGCCTTCAGGAATACATGGTCAGCTGCAGCCAGTCTTCCATGGTCACTCTGATGCGCCCACTGCCATCTGCATCCAGGGCCCGGAACGCCCTGAACATGCTGTCCAGGCGCACCAGGCAGCTGATGAAGCTGTTGAAATCCATGCTGCCGTCCTCGGCCGCGTACCTGCGCACGATTACGCGGCACAGCTGCTCGTTCAGCTGGAACCCCGCAGCCTTCAGGGCGTGTGGCAGCTGGGCTCTCCCAACAGTGCCCGAGCGAGCAGTGTCATACTGCTTGTACACACACTGCCACTTCTTGATGTTGTTCCACAGGTACTTGAACTCCTCGAAGCCCAGCTTGCCGCTTCCATCGCTATCCATGACGGCGACCATGCTACGGCAGGTGTCCAAGCTGAAGCCATCCGTCTTCAAGTCTTGGTGTCTGGCAACAACTTTGTTCAGGATGTCCCTTAGCTCTGTGGCACTCACTTCCATGTCATCTCCAGCCAGCTGGGCAAACAGGCGACGGAACTGTCTGACCTCATTGCTCTCCTGAGCTTCCACATTTGTAAAATGATTGCGAGGAGGTGGAGGTGGCTCTGGGTTGTACTGAGCTGCTGCTTCACTTATAAGGTTGACGAGACCTCCAACAACTCCTCCAATATTCCCTGCACCTCCACCTCCTGTCAGGAGCCCTCCAAGGCCACGTGCAAGGTTTCCTCCACGACTACTGCCACTTCCTCCGCTCAGCAAAGCTTTAGCAAGGAACATCGTGAAGATGTTTTGAAGGAGTTACTCGGAGATCCAGTGCTCTGCAGCTCTCTGAAGCTGTTTTGTGTCTGACTTGGGCGTGGGCAAAACACAGTTCATCTGCATGCTCAGACTTCACCATGTCTGTGCATGTCTCACTAGTTTCTGTCAGGTGTTGATACGCCTCTGTTTCTTTTCTTCTTTGCATTATGTTTATCTGATTTGAGGAACCATTTAAGAGAAAAAAATAATGAGGTTGAAACCCACAAAGTAGAAGTCTCAGAATGCCTGTGCTCATACCTGAAGCAATTTGAAAACAGTCCTGTTGGATAAGCATGACTGTTCCTCAGTTGTGCTGATCTCCTTAAAGGTGAATGCAGCCTTTTACTTGTTTGTTTTCACAATCCTTTATTCCCTCAAAGTTTTAGTGAATTGAGCATTAGTTCTAGCATAGTTCTAGTCATTGATGTTGTGCCATATGAAGAAAGTGAAAGGAGTATGATTGCCCTTAATTACTCTGGTTGCCACAGCACATTTCTGATGTAGGTCCTGTGCTTCAGGACTCAGACTACATGCCTCAGGAGCCAATGGTCCAAGATGGGCAGGCAGGAACGACAAAAGGATGAGTACCTAGCTCTGCTGGAGCTTCGAGGCATTCAGCAGTTCAGGAAATGCATTTGACTCTTTCCTATTTTAGAGCATGTAAAAACTTTTAATGTGGAAAACTCCTGAAAGAGTTTTAATCAGCATATACCACAGCCTCCCAAGGTACCCTGCTAAGGCCAACTGATCAGGAAGAGTGATGCTGAGTTGGAAAGCTCTTATGGTAAGAGAAAACCTCAGTCCACAGGCACTAGCAGGACAACAGGCTGTGTGCACTGCAGCACATGTGGAGGCCCAGAAGTAAGATTAATTCTATCTCTGCTCTAGTCATTGATGCTTCAGGTACAGAGAGAAATGCAACCATTTTTGTCATCCTCAGGGAGCTGGAGAGATTAGCACTGACTAGGGGTAAAGCTTAAATGATCCTGTTAACACGCAGTCCCCTCTATGGCTGGAGAGAAGCAGGAGGAGTCCCTGTAAAGTCTAACAGCACCCTTCACAAGCACAGCAAGGAACACTCCAGTGCTCCAGTCAACACTCCAGTTAGCTTCACCCTGCCTTAAATTATCTAATTAATTACAACAGCTAACTAAGCTATCAAAATGTACAAAAAATCAAAATCTGCAGTCAGTAAAAGAAAATATTCAGCATTACCAGCATGAAGATTATTGTCTGATACTGGTGCAGCAACTTGGTCCAAGTTCTGCCATCTCACAAGGCAGAAACTAATGAATATTTTTTCCACTGAAACTTAAGAACAAAATTGTAAGAGTCACCTACCTTGCTTACAGAAACTGTTAACCAAGACCCATTTAGTAAGCTGGACATAATGAATTATAGTAAATACCCTTCTGGTAGGTGGTTTCTAACAAAATATTGTCAACAAGTCAGTTAAAATTACTCACCCTGTCAAAAAGCAGAAACAGCTCTCTGAGGACATCTGAAATAGGCAGCTTCAAGTACTCAGCAAACTCCTCAATTCCAATTCTTCCCCCTTTGGAAGCACTTGCAATAGCAGCAAAAGTATCCAACTGCTCTCTGACATGATTCCATTTTAGGCTATGCAAACATGAGGGAGAGGAAATATTTCTATACAGCAGTTCTTGGACAGATGGAATTTCAGTAGGAGTTATTACAGTGTTCAAAGATAAAAACTGCCAGTCAGAGCATGTGTGTAGAGCATTTCTAATGCTGTACTTCAGACCAGTAAATCACTAATTAAGTACATCAGTAATTAAATCAGTAATTAAGGACTGCTCCCCTCTGGTTATTAATATTAAAAGCAGGCCATTCAGTGCTTGGGTATGTCAGATTTCCACAGAATGACTTCCCAAACCCAGAACTGTCAGTCCAGTTACCAGGCTCCTCCAGCAGAAAGCTTTTCATTACCATAAATTCAGGTGCAGCAATATTTTGCTGCATCATGCTCTAGGGTAAGTATTTCCTTGACAGAGGTCTCAGCTCTATCAGCAAGCTCTCTACCCAAACACCAGTCTTGCCAGAGCCTCAGAAGTGTCAGACCTCTGCAGACATACACCACTGCACCTTGGCAAGAATAATTTAGATTGCCATGTAACTCTTCCAAATGGAGTTCCATAAATGGATATATAGCACATAATAGTAAGTCATGATTTATTGGACACATTCAGATTTCACCACAGCCACGCCAGTATGTATGGAGTATGGTTACATGGCTCAGTCCTCAAATTCCACTGCATCCAGACAGAAAAAGGTTGACATCACTAGTGACACATGGCTGCACAGCATAACTAAGAACAGTAAGCTGAAATTTCAGGCTGGAAAGAAAGCTTTTTACTTCCTGCCACAACCTGCCTGTGCCTCATCACTGAAGAAATTTAAATTTGAACCAAGATTACCATTGAGTGCTTAAAATAGGTACTGCTCTGCTTTTCTCACCCTTTGGTGACAACAACCTCTTCTCCTGCAACACTGGCGACAAAAATTACTCAGGATTAGTCCTTACTGGGATTTTCCTCATCTCTCATTTCCTTGTAGCTTATATAAGTTGTGTGCATAAATATGCTATATAATACATGGCCAAGTCTTTTCTCTGGTTATTTAATCTTTGGCAGAAGGCCATCAACACCTGCAGCATTTTTCTAATTAGGCTACCAAGAGATAAAAATTCCCTTACTTGAGTTTCTTGCTGATTTTGGTGAACTCCACCAGCCCAGCTTCCATGGGTAAAGTCAACTGCCCTGCTGAAATCATCAGTCTGCAATCTTCAAAAGTGTGATCAGTGACTGGCACATTCAAAGCACTGAAATAAAATTAAAGAAAAAGCAAAATCGATTTCTTACATGAAAATAACTTCTTGTTGATGGCTTCCCTTCTCTGATATGTGAAACAAACGGTAATTCACTCTTGCACTGCTGCAAGTAGGACAAAGCAATCCCCACCATTTCAAGAAACTGTGAAACCACACTGTGAAACTACCTTATGGCAGCACCATGAAGTATTAAGATTTACAGTCTTGTAAATGCAGACAGTAATGCTGGAGAACAAATCACCACCCACTTATGCCTGCCAAGCAAGAAGAGGCCATTTTATTCCAGTTTTCTATGAATTGAACATACTGTGTTCCAATGCAAGATAACCTCTTTATGCTCCTTGTAAAAACGACCAGGGTAATCTAGTATAGGAGCCTGACACCTCTAAGTGAAAATCTAGAGCCATTCCTATGTTGACTAAACTGTACTTTATGGCTAGGCTGTATCTGGAATTGCTGCACACAAAGGAACAGCTCTCAAAGGTTTTACTCATGATCAGTTACTTACTTTGCCATGGTTTGTCGGACTCTGTTGGCAAAAAGAATTGGATCGTTCTTTTCTTCCTCAGTGGGAACATGAACAGGCAGAAACTGAAAGGGATGAGTTAGCCAATCAATTCAGTAGTTACCACTTCATTAGGAACATGAATAATTTCATATTTTTATTTGAGGGGGAAAACAGGAGAAAAACATCAGCCATGCAATGAAAGGAATGGGCACTAGAGGTCTCAGTCACCTTAGAAATTGCTCTGGTTCTTCTGCCCTCTCCACACAAATGAGATTTACTGCAAAACTACCTCTTAAGGATTGGCAGAAGCTTCTGTAATATGTAAAATCAACCCCCCAAAAAAGGAAAGTATAATAAATACATACTTAGTTAGAAGATTAAACGCTGCACCAGTAAGAATGTGAGTTTGAAATACTGCACACTTCTTTTCAAACATCTTTTTAAAGTGATGTTATATATTGGACTAGTGATGTGAGTTTCAATGTTTTTAAATACACACTGCAGTCCCACCTCATACCTGTTAATTGTACCTGTCAGCATGTGACTGATAACTTTCCTGTACGTTTTTCCCCCTGACAAAAACATTAAGGAACCATAGTTCTAAGTAGCATACCCACTGGATGCAATTTCAGAGCTCCAAGTAGAAGGTACTCAATTCCCAACAACCCCCTCTCCTACCACATCTAGGAAACATCACAGTTATCTGAAAGGTAACATGTTTACTACGGAGGATTCAGTATTAATATGTAAGAAGTTGGAAGCACCCTTTCACCAAAAGAGACATGAGCTATTATCTATTGTGGCATAAACCAGCACCTGCTTGCAAAGTAGTGTGTGGGGAGGAGTGTTTGGCTCTTTCTACTTCAGTCTACAGTGTTTGCTCACAGCCTTGTTTACTGTTCCTTTTCCCAGCTATGCTTATCATTTATCTGAGTTCTGCTGCTCTGCACCCTGCCCTTAACTCCTAGAATACAACAATTCCAAAACAAGGTGCTGCTCATGGTTCATTGGAAGAAAGATGTTAATTATGTGCCAGTATATTGCTTTAGTTATACTGCAGCTGCTGGTGATGCATTATTATAGTGCTAACTGTCCCACACAAACACAGTTTGTCCTGAACAGCCTTTTACAGTTTAAGGAATGCTTTCTCCTTATGGTTAAAACCAGGGAGTTTATGGAATTGGTTATCTGTCCAACAGCCATAACAATTTTCTGTTTATAATTAAAAGTTGTCTTCCCTGTAAGGAGAAGAGAGGTCCAGCTGTTGACAGGAATACTTGAGATTTTATTCCTTCTGTGAGCACTTGCCAGCTTTGTTCAAGGTCTGAAATAGGTCCCTGGTTATTACAACTCCCCTTCAGAAGCCACATAACTCAAACTGAGAAAGCACAGGCACACAGTACACAAAACTCTGACGTCCCTGGGTGAGCTGAAATAGCTCCAGGTTCATCTACGCAAACGTGGTCATGGTTTTGAAAGTGGTCATTACTTCACTGGGGGCTGAGGTCTTGCTCACAGAGCAATGTGAATTCCTGGCAGCTTAAACACCACCTTCATCCCCTTCAAGAAACCCCTACAATTATTCACAAAACCTGTTTGCCAGAAACAACAGCTGAGGAGCAAGAATTTGGTTTCTTGACCTCCTGCAGTGGCTGCATGATCTCACACCCTCAGCAGCTTATCTGCTGGAGACTGGCAAGTACATCTTCCCAGACAAACTCAGTCCTGTAAGAAAAATTCCTCACAACTTTCAGCAGCAAAAAATATTTCTCTGATCTGCTAGTGACCTAGTCTCTCTTCTTACAGAATTTGCCAAATGCTGTATTTTTTGCAGCCCTAAAACTCACTGCCAGGCTCAGTGTCATGTTAACATCCCAGTGTGTTAGAGCTGGGCTGGACATGGACACACATCCCTGGAGCCCACCACTGCTCCTGCACAGCAGGCAGAGGCAGTGCTACACTGGCTGGGAGTGGAGAGGCTACTTGCCCACAGGATGGGACTGCAGCAGAAATGTCTGCTCCTAAAAGGAGCAGTGGGATTCCCTCCTTCCACAGGAAAACGCGTCCCTTCTCTTTTTAGAAACTGAAAGGCTTTTGCACTGAGGCCAAGAAATTAGTTTCATTTTGGGCAAACACGCTGCTGTGAAAGCTGCAAATGTTTTCATATTTCAGTTTCATCTCTTGCAACAGGAAATTCATTTTCCAGCAAACAAGTCTGAGCTCTGTTTTGAAGCAGGGGAAAACAAATCTCTTACTTCTATTGGAAGGCTACACTAACTGTTTCTTGCTCCCATGTATATAAACCACATAGCTATGCCCTACTGAACGAGATTATTAGGAGAATTATCTCTTGATTACATCTTCTACAAATATGTGTCTAATGCATTCACTATACAGTAACAAGATGCTCCCTTAAAATGAATTTCATTGTTCCACAACACAGACTGCATTGCCAATTGTTAGCAGTAACAGCACTGCTTGTATTCACAAAGCTTTGGACTCAGCTAAATTCTGTGTTTTGCAAATAAACAGCAAAACATGTCATTTTCTCCCCTTTCTCAGGTACCTAAACCTTAGTCCCCACTGACAATCATTTTGTGGTCTGGTAAGAAATGTGTTTTGAAAGCTGCCTCTGCCAGGGAGCAGTTGGAGTGAGGGTGCTCACATTGAGAAGTGTGGATGTTGTTTCAGTTGTCATTTGTCTGTCTCTATGCTGCACAGCGGATTTTAACAAGGGAACTGGCAGAAATCTATGACAGTCCAGTCTGGGGAGATGGTGAGGAAGAGAAGGTCACTTTGAAGGGATCAGAAATGGGGGAAGTAGGAAAAATAAACTGTTACCTTTGATAGAATGTATGTTAATTCTTAGCTTTAACATCTGCAGAATTCATGTGGTGATAATTAACAGTGATTTTACAATGCTCTAAAAAATAAATTTCTGGCAGCTGTCTTAGAAACTCATCAGAATGATACAAACATATGGACAACAAATTAAATCTATTACTTGCTGTGATGTTTGTTGGAGACATTTGTTTATTGTTCACTAAAACTAACTAATAATGTGAATAATGCATTTATATTAAAGCAGAAATTCCCTGGTTGCTAAATCTTTGTACAAAAATATTTCCAATTCTTACCTCAACTTCTATTCTTGTGAAGATCTGACACAGTGTCAGTATGCACAGCTCTTTACTGCAGGCAAAGAGGAAGAAAAATAATTTTTACTTCTTTAAAACAAAAGTATTTGCATGTCAGCAGATTAAACTTTTTAAAACACAAAAAACCCAAAACCATTAATCAAGGTATTAAAGCACCTTGCAATGAAGTTTCTCAAAAAGTTACTTTTCATATTTTTTCTAACAGGGTTTCTGCATATAACTGATGCTTGCTCACAAGGGGAGGCAACTTTCTGTCTGCTCTCATGCACATTAACAATTCTGCACAGCACTTTGGGCAGAAAAATGTCTCCCTCTCTTTAAGGAGGTCCATGGATACCGGATTTTAAACTTTAACATCTTTGATTCTGAGAAGTAGCTTTAATTTATCTTTTATTCACTTAGCTGGAAATTGGACCAGTAACTTCCTTATGCAGAACTGGATGTGTTAGTATTTGCTAATAATTTTGCAAATTACAGTAACATTTAGACAGGTGTGTTAATGAAGTGACAGTAGGGTCAGGACCATCAGTGCTTTTTTAAAAAGTCACAAATTTTAAGGTCAACAGATAAGCCAGGGGGAGGAAGAAACTGCTAAAGAGGATAAGCACAGTCACTTCTACTTCTGGCTTGCTCTCTTAATTGTGATATTTAAGCAGAAATGCACATTGGATCTTTACAGCAAGTATATTATAACAGAAAACTTCCATGCAGTCTTTCTCTGTTCTTGCTTTGTACAAAAAGGAAAAGGGAGAAGGCAAGAGAATGTATGGGATCCTGTCAACATTCTGCACAAGTCCACTCCTAATGCTTGCTTTTCTAGCACACAACATCAGGTATTCCTCCTAGCAAGGCACAGAAGTAAGAGAGAAGTAGCAAATGAAAGCAGGAAGTATGTCAGGAGGTTTCTGAGAAGGAGGCTGGTGCTGTCCCATCCTGGCCACAATATCCAGGAAGTTTTACCAAGAGTGAGACAGTTCTGCATTTTGTGATCTGCATGTTTGTGCAGGGAATATTCTTCTCCTGCTTCCAGTTAGTTAAGAATCTATGGATTCTTCTCCATTCATCCCTTCTCTCCTCAATGATTTTGCTAAGCTGTTCCTTTTCCTGCTCACAGGTTCTGATTTGAGCCTTCACCACGCAGCCACCAGGCTCAGAGCATTTCTCCATTCGGAGTGAATGGGCAGCTCCTCCCTCCCATGGGAATACCTCTGATTTCATTTCTTCCTTTGCCTATTCCTACTCCATCTATCATAACTGAAGATACAGCTCTATTTTAACCCTTCAGCACAAATCCTCCACAGAGGCCATCTGCAGTATGTACTGAATTTGCAGTGGTCATTAGTCTCAGTATGCTGATAAATGTATCAGCAATAGTGGTAACAGCAAAAAACCTTGGGGAACTGAAATGGGCATTTCCATCATGTCCATTGTCTAAGTGTGCAGACGTTAGGATTATATATATTAAAAAGTGTATACATACATATATATATATATATATATTAGACAGCTTAAAAGGTGCTTATGATCTGCTCCACTAGTCCAGATATGTTTCAAAATTAGCTGCCTTACAAATGTTAGTAAATCAGGACTATTGTACTTAGACACACTACATATTCCACACAAAAATGTGGTATATGGATTCTGAAAGTACGCATTTTAATGAATGTTTGTAAAGTGAAAAGTATTTTACAGACATATTTTCAGTACAGTTGTGAAGGTTCTTTAATACTTTTCTTCCTTTGCTCTAGTGTAATGTGCAAATCAGAAGAAAATTAGAGAAAAAAGAGTGGAGGAAGTGGAAACAATATTCTCCTTTGCTAATCCTCTCTCTAGCCATCCAGATACAAAATCTACTGCATGACAGCATTATCCCCAGGTATTTCCCCCTCATAAAAACAGGTCTAGAAGAACATGTGTCTTGGCTTAGTGGAATCTGTTTGGCAGACTGTTTAGCAACAGGGGAAAAATTTCTGTATGTAATTTTCAGTAGGATTAAGAAACTTACAATGAATAGCCCTGCCATGTCCAGGTCACAGTATCCTAAGGAAAAAATAAAACACAGAAATGCATGACAAAACCAGATGAAAGTCAGGGAGCAGATAAATTACAATTTAAAACAGGCACAAGTTTAGTAAAAGTGGATGATGTTTTTATAGGCCTGTAGTGAAAATAAATAAAGGTGCTAAGGCAAATAGGATTCCTTGCCTTAAAAATTTGGAAATAAGCATGGTAGGAGTTTTAAGAACAATTGGGAATAAAATGTATAGTTAGATATTGTAAATCATTCACTCTGATCTAAACAACAGAAGTAGGGAAAAAAACAGTAAGACTTTGTCAGTGGGCCTTACTACTCCCTTCAGAGAGGCATTCTCATAAATATGTCTCATTTAGTTTTTAAGGACATTTCTGCATAATTTATCATGCTTTTTTTGATATTTTGTTTTTCTTTTTTTTCACCTCTCTATGTTTATTACTTCTTATACATTACTTTTACAGTGTGTACTGGCAGATCCTTAAATCTTACCAGTGAAATGCGATTCCAATCCCCTTGAGTGGTTCACTTTTGACATCCATTTGTAAAAGGATTACACAAAGGAGTCTTTGCAAATAACAACAATATTTTTAATCCTAACAAAACATTAGGAAGTGAAAGTTTGCTCTTTTCTGGATTTGTTGGATGACTAGTCAATTTAAAAAAGGTTGAAAAGGTCCCAGCCTTTTACAGGTGAAGTGGAGCTGCACAAGGAATGCTGCATGAAAAGAACATCTGCAAGGCTGCCCTCCTGAGCAGGGGTGCTGGATGTACTGCACTGCTCAGCTTTGCTTCTGTTCAGAAACTCTGCAAGTCCCTTTGCAGTGAGGCTATCTTGAGGTTAACCAAAAAAAGATGACAAATAGGGAAGTTGTGTCCATTTTAGACATCAAAGTGCAGGCTCTGTGGCACTGCAGGAAGTTTCCAACTTCCGCTGCAATACTTTCCTGTCTCCCCTCTCTAGCTAAGAAGCCCAGCAGTAATTTTTCACATTCAGAACAGCAACTACACCATGGTGACACTTGGGAAGCCTGGCTGCTTTCAGGAGCTCTTCAGTGCTGAAGTTCAGGACAACATATTCTTCAATGCAAAATATTTATTGTAGGTTCCACTTAAGCCAGGCCTTTGCTGTCTGTATTATTAGTTAGAAACAGAAGAATGTTCTGCTCACCAGCTTGTTGGGGTACCGCAGTAACACAGGTTGCACAGGGACTCGTGGAATAAAGGCACCTGCAGCCACAAATTACAACTAATTGTTATTACTAAGCATAATACAGCAATTGGGAGCTTTAAGTGATTTATTTCAGACAACAGCACTTGGAAGGAGACATTTTTAAAAACACAAGGAGAATGAGAAGTGTTCTACTTCAGTTTTTTGTTTGTTGTTTGATTTGGGGTTTATGTCTATCGTAGGTTGGTTTTTTATTTGTTTTTAAATCAACAGCAAGATGTCAGAATAGAAAAGGGTCTGACTCCATCTCAAGGAGAAAGCTGCCTACGATCCCGGGACTGTTCAAACTCACTTTCTGTGCATTATCTCTCCACTGACAGGCATTAATTTGAAAGGATGAGATGCTCACAAGGCTTTTGACCATTTCCTGAATCACTCTGTGCTCTGACCATCACAAGTGATAAGGATCTGGGCATGTAGTATTAGTTTTGTAACACTTCTACCGCAGACACTGTAAAACAGTTGAAGTTAGATTGCTCTCCTCTCTTAACTGAAGGGCAGCACAACAATCTAATGATGCAATGAAATATGTTTCTGTGTTAAAAATAATTTTTTGTGCTGGATTGCTAAGCACTACACAAAGATATTTTGTAGCTTGGTTGCTAAATCTTGCATGGCAAAATTTACAGGAATCTAAGACAGCCCAACTGCTAGCTAGGATAAAAGAACATCATGTGAGCAACTTCATACATTCATCTCTCAACAATCCCAGTTGAGTTTCTGAGTAAATAAATTAGATGAAAACAGTATCCAGAAAAATCCCCCAACTAACTAATCATATACATCACAGATATTTTGCACCCTGTACAATAGCACAAACCAGAGAAGTAGCTGACTAGTATAAAAGGGTGGGTTTAGTGCCACTGAAACTTTAATAATGTAAGGGATTACTACAGTGCTGTTGTGGATGATGTACCTTCACAAGTTCAGTCCTTACTACAACTATCAAATCAGTATCACATATTTTTTTCCAACAACAATGGGATAAAACCTCTCACCTTGTTTAAATGTGATCAGGCAGGATCGGTTTGTGCAGGTGCCTTCTGGGAAAATCAGTATCTTGGATTTAAAGAGAGAGAAAAATATAAACACACACATACATTTCATAAAAGGATTCTACTTTAGTATCTGTTATGCACAAGCTGACATTATGCAAGCTCTGTGACCTGTTGTACTGTATTACAGCAATATCATTACTGTTTCCAAAGGAAACAAACATTAATGAAGGATGCTCACAATATTATTAACTTGGTCCATCTTGATTTGGAAACCAATGCCTTCTAAGAAAGGAATTCTGAGAAAAGGTCTTTAGCAGTTCAGAAATTTGGTATAAAAGGCTTTAAGTGTTTCACTTGTAATTTTAGTGTTGGCAATAATAGAATTGTTCCTCTGACAGCAGTTCCTTATTGAGCTGCTGGGTGTATGAATACAGGAGTCTGGGCTGAAAGGAAATGCATGAGGTACTTGGGCAGAGATGCCATCAGTGAGATGCCAGCTGTGATGTGGTCACAGCCTGGGCAGCAGAGCAAAAGGCACAGAAGGCATGTGCTGTGAGACTGAGCTCTGAAGGCATTACACACCAGAGCAGCCTCTGAACCCCAGTGACTCAGACACACCAGCACCCAGCAGGCTTCTGAATTAGTGTCTGAGATAGTACACTGAGTGCACTGCAGTGTGACACACTGAATCCAGCCCCCTGTGGAACACAAGCTTTGGTTTCCCACAACCCTACAGCATCATAAGCAGCATTCTAAAAACACCCCAGTACAAAATGGTCTGGATCAAGTGTTCAAGGTGTGCTCCCACTTCAGCCTGAATGAACAGGTCAAGGCTAGCTGTGAAAGAGGCCTCAGTAGGTCACACCCAAGGGACACTGACTGCTCAAGGGTATGACAGCCAACTGCACGCAGCAAGTTACAGCCAGCTCTCCACGACACTTCCTGTAATCAGAAAGTGTGGCCAGGGCTCACGACTAGAAACCACCCAGTGACACCCTCAGCTGTAGGGCTGACTCAGTCTGGGAGATGCCCAGATTACTTGACTCATAATCTATTTATGCCACAGTACATATCTAGGTTCCACCCCAAGTGCAGCACTGGTGCAGGAGCCCATTTCCCTTTTCTCCTCATGCTGCTTTCAGCAGAGATCAGGTCTACCAGGGCATTCATCCATGACAGTTTAGCAAATCATAAGCACCAGTGTAGTCTGTAAGCCCAGTACTAAAAAAATTTGGCACATGCATGTTTAACTGACAAATTAAAAAAAATAATGGAGGCTCTAAAATTATTTAGAGCAGCTTAGAAAAATAGATTTATGAATCAAAGTACCAAAAATGTTAAAAAAACCTTTTAGAACGGTACTTATGAAGTAAAAATGTATGAAATGTGTAAATAACGCCATTACAAAAAAAAAGGCAAGTGTTGGTCTTCCAGAAAGGCACTCCAAAATGAGATGTCTGTAGATGCACAACTACTCCCAGTCTTTCTTCTTCCAAAGGATGTGGATTTCCATCCCAGGCCTCCGCTTTTTATAAAAGTAGCAGACTTCTGCCTCAACACCTCCCTGATCAGCCCCTGCCCCATTAGCTCTTCCAGATGGAAAGCCAGCCAGGACCTGGAAGCAGAACAGCAGCTTGCTGCTGAGGAATGACCATGGGTACTGCAGAAGAAGTAACTATTGCTTCCATCTCAAAATCTTTAAACAGTTCAGATCAATCTAAAAATCTTGGGTTTAAGTGCATTATTAACCTGAAGAGTGAACTGAGCTCCACCTCATGCAAGCTCTATGTGAGAAACTGAAATTTTGAGCTGTAGTACTGCATGTACTGGTCTTGGACAGTGTGGGTTACCCATCTCATCAACTGCTCATCCTACCTGGTGTGAGTACAGCTACATGGTCTAGCTACAGAACACTGATCCACAAATACCAATGCAATTCATCTGCTACACTGAAGGCAGCATGCTAAGACTTGGCAAGGGAAAAGAGACAGTCAAGAACATTGCATTTGCAGCAGCAATTGGCACTGGCTGGATTTAACTGACCCATTTGTCACAACAAAACTCCTTCTGGTCACCAGATTCTTCCCTTCTTAACCCAACCATACACCTGACAGCTGACTCCATTTCTGTACATTTTTGGAATCCTATCCAGCTGGTCACTTGTGATATGGTGATGCACAATGAGTAGGGAATAGGAATACATGATAGAAGTGTATTTATTAGTGTTAGTATTTATTACCTGTGGCCACTGGTCTCTTGCTAATGCCCGCCTGGTTATCTCAGCAACCGTGTTCTTCCGTGAATCGGGGTCTTGACGAGAAACCGCTACAGGCTGGAGGGATCTTAAAATTGCTGTGAAACAGATTTTAAAAAATGGCCTTATACCAGTGCTTAGAAAACACACAGGTTCAAGGCTTCCTCAGCAAAAACTTATTATTCATATACTAGGAGACAGCCTCCACACAAACAACTTTCAGACTAAATTGGTAAGAGTGTTATCATTCTGGTTTTGCAAGATGGGAAGTAAGACACAGAAGACATACTCAGCCTGCCAGCTGAGGAGTTTTACAGTAGATATAAACATGTAAAATTCACCCAAACACATTCTAATAATATTGCTGTTATTTTTCACTAAGCATTTCCACACAATTCTAAGAGAGTGACTTCACTGGGTCTGCTCACCAGCCATGCTCAGGCCTAACTTATGTAGACTGCACCCAAAATGTAGTTTTAGCCTTCCCTTTTCTGTTACAAAGCATGCACATCTCCAATGTAAATTACAGAAAAAACCTTCTCATTTAATCAGAAGTCTACATCAGAATATGTGAACCTCTGTGATGAAAAATCTGGCAAAGAATTACCTTCTCTGTCCCAATCCTCTGCTTTTAAGCTAAAATCAATATATTGTCTGTTCATTTCTACAAAAACACTGCTATGCTGCCTACTGTGTTCTGGGTTACTGTATAGCCAGCAGAAAGTCTACAGCTGATTCTAGCAATAATGCAAACGGGGACTCTTTTTGTGCCAGAAGGAGGAGAAAATAATAGAAGCATGACTCATCTGATCTTTTCCATTCCCTGCATTTCCTTTTTGAGTAACTCCTCTTTTTTTCCTTCCTGGTCTTGCTCCCATTAAAAAAATCCATAACAGTGCCTGTAGGTTTAATCTTATAAATGTGGTATTTTCCAGACTACTGTAGTTTGGGTCTGTTTTGAAATAACCTTCAGTCACGTTTGTGGGCCACACTGTTAAAAGACAGCAGTGGAACAGATTTTTTGAGCTACTACTGGGAGAATTAAAGAGAAAGCTTCCAACCTGAGCAGCTGCAAAACATTCTTTCACTATAAAACAAGCTCAAAATGATATTGTATTTCATACCTGAAAAGAAACAGCATAATTTTGAGACATTTTTACCAATCCAAAAAGATAATGTGTCATAGGAGTATCTCTGGAAATAATTTGTCAGTATCTTTGGAAGCTAAAGAGCTTAAAACTCTGCCCTTAAATCACTTTAGGAGATAAAATTTTTGGCCCAATGTCAAGCTGATGACTTGTACCTTTGAATTTTTTTTTTTTTTTCATAAATACTTACTGCCAAATACTGGAGTTGACAAATTCTCTGCTCTAGACACTATTGATGGCATTCCAGTCAGGGCACAAATAATGGCATCAAAAAAGCTTGAATGAGGGGCTGCAACAAAGATTGGGGCTTCTGCTTGACTGGCTGCTTTCCCTTTCACTCTCACTTGGAATCCCATCACGAAGAACGCCGAACGGGTCAGGCTGGACAGGGTGGTCTGGATCATCCTCCTTCAAACACAAACACAAAAACCCCATCCAGCTTGCAGTCAGCATTTATTTTGTGCCTCAAAAGAAAAGCCCCTAACAGATTTCCTAGTTCTAACCAGCAACAGGGCCCCACACAGGTGCAGTGCTCACCAGAGAATGCAGGGCTGAAGGGCAGGAAGGGAAGGGGACATCACCTTTTCACCTTGTGAAACCCTCTTCACAGGCACACTGTTTCTCATGGCATTGTACCATAACACCATTGGGAGGCGAGTAATTAGCAGATTTAGTGTAACAATTTGTGCAACTGATACTGGTTTTTAATATCAGATTTTAACAAGAAAAATTAAATGACAATGTTTCCTTATTGGAATGTGTTCCCACAGTAAGGGACACTTTCCTAACCTCTCCCTAACCTTTTGGTCTTGTTAGAATTCACCTGCCCTGTCTCCCTCTCCTCCTGCAGCTGCAGTGCATCGTGGCTAGAAGAAAACTTCAGTACTTTGAGGTCAGAAGTGAGCGACTGAAACCCAGAACCCACAGAAGCAGCTGTGAAGCACCACTTCAAGGGCAATGCAGCTGAGAGGAGCTGTCAAAGCTAATTTTGTCACAGAATAATAGCATAGGAGAAATGACAAAGGCTACACAAGAGCTCAGTCTATGTCATGCTACAAAATACTTAATTAATCACTCTTCTCAAATATTCCTCTTAGGATTATTACTGAAGTAAGTCCTGCCTTACATATAGTCTATAAATGTTTTTATACAATTTTTTTAGCCTCAAGACAACTGAAAATCTGTCTATTTAAAAAGATCCATTTGTTGTAAAACACTCATTAAAAATTTGCTTTATATAAATGAGTAAAACTAAGGAATCCTCTTTAATCAAAAGGAAGAGTGAAAGGAAAAAAGCTTTAGACCCTGGCTTTGTGTTATTAGACAAAAAAAAAAGCTTAGTTTTCACAAATATTGGTCACTTTTTCACCTTCTCCATCCTTTCAGTGGCAGAAATCCTCTTCCAGGCTGACAGAAAGTTGCAATTGATGCAGACAGCCAAGCTAGGAGTAAGATGAATGTGATGCATATGGCACGGATGGGAAGCAAAATAATCCCCTGGAGAACAGTCTGGAAAAAAAGAGGTGAAAAATCGTAAGAAATGGTATCAACAAAAATGACTCTGCTATCTGTGTAGTTACTTTACAAGGATTTTAAAGTACCACCATTATTGCTTTGTGATTTAGTAAGGAAAGCTTTAATGATTCCAGTGCCTTTATGGAAAATAATTAATGGTATTTCATTTTCACTTTTGAGTTCCCATTTCAGGAAGAACTGGAATATCTGAGTATTTACGTTTTTGGCTTGGATGTAGCTAGACACAGAGGGCAAACTGAGTTTGCTGGCTCCAGTTTGTATTTGGTCCTGGTCTGCAGCACACAAGGGCTCAGATGAGTCTGCCCAGCTGACACATACCTCCACTACAGAGCTTTCTATCACTAGCTGCCTATCTGGAAGTCAAGTGGGATCATTAAGATGACTAATTGTACTCTTGCCCTTCACAATGACAAATCTTGTGTTGAGTCACAATATTGCTGCAAGTGATCCTCACTACTGCTCCAGGGAGATGTGCACACACAACACAACATCATTTCCCCCAGCTGGGACTAAAACCAAGGTTTCAGTTGCCCTGACTGCAAATAACCCTCTAACATCATCCCAGCCCTCCCAAAGGAATCGCTGCCTTGAGCATTGTCATGCACAGCTCCAGGACACAGGTGTACTGGCACCATGCTGGACACAGGCAGCTCTGGTACAGGGCAGGGCAGCAAGAAATCCTTAATTGTTTTACCCCAGCACATTAGCTTGGAAACTGTATCCTGAAGGCTGAGCAAGGCTGGAGCTGTGCGAGCAGAGCCCAGCATTCCTGGGAAACCAGTAAAGGGTTCAACTCCCTTTGGCACTAATCCAGCCCAGCTGCCACTCACTGATGAGGACCAGTCTGTGTGCAAACCTAGGCACAAAACACCCCCCAAAAGAACTGTAACAGTGATTTTTAAAAATTTATTTGGGCTGTTTCTTCAAGTCCCTCAAAACTTATCTGAGAGCTTGTCACAGACTGACAGCTCCACCAGTCCAAGTGAATGAGAGAAGTTACTGAAGGAGAGTTAAGAGAATTTAATTTATTCTTGTGAGCTTACTATGTTTTATGCTTTACTAATTTTTAAGAAAATCTACAACTGAACAACACTGTTCCTCTCTCAAAATCAACCTTTCCAGCCAGCTCTTTAACAATGGCCTCTTACTGTACAGAAAAAGCAAGTCCTTTTGTAAGTCAATTTTACAAAATAGTTTGCAACCTCCTAGAGCTGTGATTATTAACATCACAGTGGATTTTAATTTACCTGTTTTCTTTAAAAAGGAACAAGCATAGTATATTTGAAAATAAGCACCTTAGTGTATAACTTATCCAATTTTTTGATACTGTCAGTTGCTTCTAATTTTCCTTTCACCAACACAATCCTTTCTCTCCCACCAAATCCCTTCCATGTACTGTCCTCTTACCCTCCTCTAGTCAATATTCAGGGAGGTTCTGCCATCTGGCTCTAAACCCTCTGACACTGATGAGGATTAAGATGAATTTGGAGCCTTCAGGACTCGCTTCTGTGTTACCACAGGCACAGTGACAACAGCCCAACATGACAGTGGATCCACAGAGTAAATTTGGGTAAGCACAATAAGCAGGTACAGTGTGTTGATGTTCATGTTCTGCAAGCACTGCCACACAATGAGTTTCCAGGAGAGACATGAACACTTAGGTCTGATTATTTCTTTCTTTTATTTAACAGTTCTGTGTAACTAGCTATGGAATTCCAACCATAGCTTTATGGACAACAGGTAAAGGAGTGTTCTGGATCGCAGAATTGAGCATAACATGTTTGACCCTAGAGATCTATTGCTCCCACTCACTCTGGTGCCAGTTGTGGCAAATCTAAAAAAGTCAGGTAGGAAGACAAACCAACAAAGACTCCTTGCTTATCTCCCAAAATTAGATTTGTTCTTTTTTTTCTCCATATGCATACTCTTGTACTATGATCTATAGTCCAGTTCAACATTTCAGCTGCATTCAGTTATCCAGAATGGGCAGTGTGAGCATAAATCAGTGTGGTTTGACTTAAGTAATGTTTTTCTTCATGAAAAAAAAGAATATATATGTATTGACCTAAAATGAAAAATAAAGGATGCAATAGCAAAAACAAAACAATCTCTTCTTCAAAACTTTAATACATTCATCAATCCATTTTAGGCAGATGCACAGGTGGTACAGATTTGCTGATGCAAGCTACTGGCTTTCTAGGCCACTGTGTAATGAAGCAGAGTTGCTTTCTGCTCCATCAGCTGCAGAGTAGGGTACGGAAAGGACAGAAAAGAGAAAGGTCAAGGTAGACTAGAAACAGGAAAGCACAGGAGAAAAACACACAGACAAAAATACAAAGTTCAGTTACTACTCAGTAGGATCAGAGCCATTCCAGCTTCTGTGCAGTAATCACCAAGAGAGAATTATTCTGAGTCATCCAAAGAACCTTTTCCCACATACTGAATCAGCCATGTACTTTCTGTTTACTGTGTCTGCACTAACTGCACATCCTGTCACTGCAGCAGTCCTGGCAGTGCGGCTCCCACTCCCATAGCTGACTGATCCTTGATCAACACATGGCACTATACCTCCACTGATGGCAAAAGCCTGGAAAGTGGAAAAGCAGGTCTCTCAGAAAGCCACAGAACAGCATATGAAATTTTGTTCAACTTTAGCTGTGGCCGAGTCATCTAGGAAGCAGCAGCAGAGCAGGCTGGGGAGCAGAATGAAGCCCAACTCCACTGAAACACTTTGACATCTGAAGCTGTGATCGATGGATGGTCCCCCACAGCAGTGCACACAGGACAAGACAGTGCTCCATGAGCACCCAGAGGATGTCACAGTTCTGCCAGACAGTCCATCTGCTTGCTTCCAAAAATACTGCTTTTAGCATGCTGGTTGTGGTATCACACAGCTCACCACTGCAGCAGTGCACTGAGCATCTCTTCTGAATAAACTGGAATCCAGTAATGACTTAACTAGATTTTGTGCTCTGCATTTGCAGTTCAGAAGTTAGGACAGCAAGTGAGCAATTGGGAACAAAAGAACTAGAACTAAAAGACAGGAAAAATCTCAACAATTAATTGCAGCTAACTTCAGTCAGAGGATGGAAACCAGAAGTATTTGTCAACTCTTTTAAAATAGTTTGACACATAAAGATGTTTAGCACAGACCAACTGATCCTTACTTTGCACGTTCTAAATAAAAATGACAAATAAAGGATGGCTTGTAAACTATGAACAAGGACTGGGAAGAAATTGTAAAATCTTCTCACTCCACTTTTCAGTCTGGCTGTTTTTATATTGGAAGCTGAATGAAATGCAAACAGCTACCCTGTCTCACTTTCAAGCTCCATTCCTCAGGCACATAGCAGCCTTTACACTCAAGGTCACCACCACAGAAATCCTGCTGTGGACTCCTAAAGAAAGAGGGTTCTGAAATTGCATGTTTGTATTGGTGTATGTTAAAGGAATAGTACAGAATGGGGACACATAACAAGACTATCCCTAACTGCAAGGATGGAGAAACACTACACTTGATATAGAACCGAAATAGAAGGGAGACTTCTCTTTTCTGAAGTTCATAGCACACTGTCTGCATGGCCTGGACTGCCAGCAGGTCTGACTGGCACTGCTGAGCAAGAGAGGAGCAGAGGCTGACAGGACAAAGCAACCAGTAGGAAGTACCCTGGTCCTTGTGACCATAGGAGGAAAAGAATAGAAAGGAGCAATCCACAATACAAAGTATGTTCTCTGTGTACTTTTCTGCTTTACAATTCTGTGACTGTTTTGCTCCTGAGCTCATCAGCACTAGGTCCTAACCTATCTGAGTGCTTTTCCTTCCAGGCGCATTATGGAGTAACTTAAAAGTGCAAGCCTTTCAAAGTAGTCTGTGCATCCTCCAGAAAGGACAGCCAGCACAGAAAGCTGTCCATTTCTGGAACCTCATTAAGAAACTAGTTTCTTCAGGGTTCATGCCTAAAGCTACTGATTCAGATGTGTTGCAGGTTGCTAGTAAAACATAGCAGATAAAAGGACTTGAAATTGCTTTCCAGGTTTCTCACATTTCCTCTACCCAGCTAACTTCAGGGCAAACATTGTTTATAACATGAGGAAGATCTATATGAAACATAAAATATTTAGTTATGTCAGCTTCAGATATTTATAATCGTCAGCGGAAAATACTGTAATTTCACCTACACACTGATGTCCTCATTGTCCTCAATCATATATTAATGTTTGGTTCACAAACTAATTTTTAACGAATTTTTTTTAAGAATCAAAGGCTTCTTAGTTGCATGAGTATCCTGTAAGTCTTGCGTGTGCTTGTACACAAGTCATACTGGGACAGCACTTAGCTCAGAGGTCTGATTCAATCCACTCAGTGACACCAGTGGAGTATAGGGTACCATTTTCTGTTGTACACCCTGCAATATGAAGCTAAGAGATTTACTCCCCCCTCCCCAGCCCAGGCTTAAAATCAGCCTAAAGCCAGTTAAGCATCTGAAACAGCATGACTGAAAAAGTTATCTTCTGTTTTATCTTTTCACATCAGAAGAAAGCTGACATCTTAACTCTAGAGCTGAGGCATCTGGCATGCCTAACTGATGGCTAGTATTAATTCTTGAACCATGACTCCGTTTTCTCTAGGAGTGATGTTATCAGCAATAATTGCGCAAATGTTTCCAAAAGCTTGTTTTCCATCTTGTGCTAAAAGTTTTAAGTCAGTAAGCCTCCGTGTATTCATCGAGCAAGCATGCAGCTTGTGGACTCTAAAAAGCTGAAGAACTTAATTCCAAAAAGTGACTTTTTTATGCTCATCACCCTTTGCATCTCTGACATAACTTTCTCACGATTATTCCTTGCCAGATTAAATCAGGAAACAAACTATGCCGGAGAGGGGAAGGAAATGTTCTCACTAGCAGCCTGTTCCCGGCAAAGGCAGGAGCTGGAGATGTGATGCAGAGCCGGGGTCGCTCCGCTCGCCTGCGGGGGCGTGGCGGGGCACGGGCGGTGCGGGACAAGGGCGATGTGGGACATGGGTGATGCTGAGCGCGGGGGGTGCGGGACACGGGTGGTGCGGGACAAGGGCGACGCGGAACACGGCGATACGGGGCACAGGCGGTCCGGGACAAGGGCGATGCGGGACACGGGCGATGCGGGACACGGGTGATGCTGAGCACGGGCGATACGGGGCACAGGCGGTGCGGGACACGGGCGATGCGGGACACAGGCGGTCCGGGACAAGGGCGATGCGGGACACGGGCGATGTGGGACAAGGGCGATGCGGGACACGGGTGATGCTGAGCACGGGGGATGCGGGACACGGGCGGCGCAGGGCAGGCCGGGCCCGCAGCCCCGGCTGCCGGCGGCACTTTCAAACCTCGCTCACTCTCACCGCGCTCTGCCCTGGCAAGGGGGCTCGCAAGCCGCCGGTGCCCCGCAGCCAGCAGCGCTGACAGCCCCGCGGAGGCCCGGGGCGAGGCGCGGAGCGCGGACCCAGAGCCGCGCCCCGGCTGAGCCGTGCCGGGGGTGCCGCGCCCGCCCCGCCGCGCTCCCCGCGCATCCCGGCCCGGCCCGGCCGCCTCTCCCGCCCGCCCCCCAGCCTTACCCGCAGCTTGTCGCTGGCGCTGAGGCGGCCCGGGTGCACGAAGGGGTTGAGGACGGTGGGCGGGCTGAAGGACTGCTGCCTGGGCAGCGGCAGCACCCGCGCCGCCATCGCCAGCGCGATCCCCGGCGGCTGCGCATGAGCCGGCGGCGGAGCCCGGGGCCAGCGGCTCCGGCCGGCCCTGCCCACCGCGGGAGCCCCGCCTCGGGCAGGTGCGGGCGGGCGGGCCTGTGGGGGAATCGTGGCTCTGTCCGTGCCCTGCCCGCGCTGGGTCCGTGTGCCCGCAAGCGTGGCTGTGCTGGGGTCCGTGTGCCCCCTGCCCTGCCCCGCGCTGGGGTCCGTGTGCCCGCAACCCTGCCCTGTGCTGGAGTCCGTGTCCCCCCGTGTCCCCCCGTGTCCCCCCGTGTCCCCCGTGTCCCGTGTCCCCCCGCTGCCCCGCGCTGCCCCCCCCAGCCCAGCCCGTTCGCAGGGGCGGTCGCTGAGCGATGTTCTCAAGCACTGGGGGCAAAGCGGGCCGGTATCAGAGAGGAGAGGGGCACACGGCAGAGGTCGTTTCTAGGAGAATGGTGCATTTTCAGCCCTGCGCAAGGCTGGTGCAGTGGTTGTGGTTGTTGAAGTCCAGCGATGCGCTGCAGCCTTTCTTTGGCTCTGGATGCCCGCGGGATCCCTTCCCGCACGCCCGCCCGCAGGGATGCGCCAGCAGCAGTAAAACACCGTCCTTCAGCAGTAAAACACCGTCCTTCAGCAGTAAAACGCCGTCCTTCAGCAGCAAAACACTGTCCTTCAGCAGTAAAACGCCGTCCTTCAGCAGTAAAACACCGTCCTGGGGACATTCTGCCGGCCTGGCTGCTGCTGCTGCGGTCAGCCCCAGAGGAAGTTCACGCTGCCCACATTTAGGAAGCAGGCTCTTGGGTTCTCACAGGAATCCTGTCCGGTGCTGGGGCTGAGCTGGCAGTCTGTCTGTGCAGTCTGCTGGGCTCAGGCGCTGGCCTCCTGTGTGACATTGGTTCAAACACTTCGTTTTGCTATGGTGCTTTTCCAATTTCTCCTTCACTCGAAAGTATTGGTACTTCCTGGCACAACAATTGTCTGTGTGTTGCTAGGCTGTTCATGTTGCTGTAATGGAACTAATTATAAACATCCCATAGTTCAGTTCCCACTTTGACGTCTCTGCTTCCACAAAGATGCCATCAGCATTCACAAAACTTAATTATTATAAAATTATTATTTGTGTTTTGCAACTGCAGGTGCTTAAGGAGTAGTCATAATGATATATTTGGGCTAACTGAAGCCCGCCTATAATGGAAGTTGATGAGTGCAGGATTTCCCTTGGCTGGTTTCCAGGACTTCCCTGTGATTGCCAGTCCTTGAAACCAGCACTGTCCCCTGAAAAAGCTGAGAGCTGTGAACAAACTGGATCAGCACAATCCTCACAGAAAGTAAGGCTGGGGGGAACTCCAGAGGAGAATGATCAATTCTATCTCCATCACTCTTGGCAGATGATTTTACAAGCTCTTTTTAAAAGCCCGTGACTTCCCTAGCTGATTCATTCCAGCACTTCTCTGGTAATGTCTTGAAATTATTTTTTTCTGTATCTGGGGAGAATCTCTGTCATTGCAGATGATATCCATCCTCGGTGGATGCAAGAACTGGTCCCTTTCCTCTCTGCGGCTAGGTTTTGCACACTTGTGTAGTGCTATGATTCTCTTATACTTTCACCAGGCTAATGTTTTCAGATTTTCCCTCCAGGTGATAGTTTCTACATAACTGAGCATTCTTAAATCTTTCCTCTGGCGTTTCTCCAATGAGTCCACACCTTTCTTGAGGCTCCCAAACAGGAAGTACTACTGCTAGGAGACCTCACCAGTGCAACTGAGTGGGCAGCAGGAAGGATTAATTTGTGCTTGACAAATTATATTATTGTATCACTATATAATTGTGTCTGCTTTTTTTTTTTTTTTTTTTTAATATGGTGACTCACACTGTGGATTTGCAGACATGATGCTTTTCATATATAGGTTTGTGTTTCTGGTGATTTTTAAACAATAAATGTTGGTTATATTAAAAACAGTAATATTGGTTATAAATGTTCTATTCTTCTAAGGCTGATTATCTATAGCACCATTTGAAAGTCTTAACATCACAAGCACCAAAATACAAGCACAGTGCAAAAAAAACCCTTTAATGTTCAGAACACGTGAGACGGTGTGATCATATTTACTTCTTTGGCTAAATTAGAGTGAGCATCTCTTTTGAATAGTAATTCCTTTTTTGTCTGTGAATCTATGGTAAATTGAATATTGATCAATGGACTGTTGACACAAAACACCACCAAGCTTTTGCTAAGCTGATATCTGGAATCTTTCACCAAAAGCTTTATATGGACAAAAGCTAAAGATGGACATCAAGGGAATAAGTAGCATTAGCTTGCTACTCATTATTTTTCTTGGTTGAAACTACAGCTTTGGTTCTGCAAGTCACTAGGACAATGTATGTCTTTCCTGAGGAGCTTACCCTATACCTTGGTTCTGCCTAGAGATTGTAGAGGAGTGGTTCTGGAGCAGGTGTAGCTTCTGTATACAATCCAAATGAATCATATTAGTGACACATGAAAACCCAGTACACATTTCCCTAGTGTAAGACAGGAATCTTTCTCTCTCATAAACAGACACAGCTTTTTTTTAAAGTGTATGCAGCTTAATAGTGTTTAATAAAATAGTATATATGCAGTCTAAAATGGACTAAGATATCTGCCTTATCATAGCTGCCTTTGGGATACTTTACTTTTCATCATTTTTGTAAAAACATACTCTAACTTATCTTCTAATCATAAAACATGCAGTAGGCAAAAGCATTTACTGCAGAATATGAAATATTTGCAAACATTTTTTTTAACTCTTCTGTCAGTAATTCCTAATCTGAACCAGAGGATAAAAGAAGGTGCCCTTTTTAATATTTGTCTAATTTTTTTGATCAGGGCTGTGGTTTTGCCTTTATAAAAACATGTGTACAATGACATTTTTTGAGACAGAAATTGAAAACCTGCTCGTGTTTGACCTGCTCCCTGCTGTTGTCTGACAAAAATCTGCCATCTCCTGGCCCAGCTGTGTAACATTGCTGCACACAGCAGTTGAGGAGCATCTCTTCGCTGCTTGTAAGAAAAACAGCTCCTCTCAAGGACTAGCTAAAAAAGTTCTTCATGCAAAGTGCCATGCTGATTTTCTGGTTTCTTTCTATAGTACTAAATGTGAACTGCTTGTGAGAAATGTGTGTTCCTAGATGTTTTCTCTTACAGACTTTTGTTTATCTGCCTCTGTCCCATCTTCCCTAAATATTAGACTTCCTGTATTTGTGTTATATTCCTTATATTGATGCACATAAAGTGTTTGCTTGGTAAGTTTTCAAATGCTCCATTCAATTTGAGAGTTTTTTCTAGCTGTTGATGTCAGAGAGAAGTTGCTGTCCCCAGTGTGTTATCCATGCCAACCCATAAATGCAGGTAAAAGAGTCCTAGTGTGCTGCAGCAAAGGGGAAAACTTAATTCTGAAAGTTCCCTGAAGCTTCTGCTAAATTCCCTTCTCTTTGCAATGCTTAATGGACATAAGGCAAACAAATCAAAGGCAAGAACCTAATCACTTAATTTAGCCAGTCATACCTGATAATGACCTCTGCAAAGGGAGTAATATAAAATTATCAGTAAATGCTTCTGTAAATGCTTAGCTGGTATTAGTCTCAGTGGAGTAGGTAGGACTTGGTTGGATTTTTCATCCAGGCAGATAGATTGCTGAGCCAGCTCTGATAACAGTTTAAGAAAAAAATAGCACTGACTCTTGCTGATGCTGAAAATAGAGGTGGTATTATCTCAGGGAGTCCATTGGGTATGTGCCCTTGGAGATTCCTCCTGCCTCACCTGAGCTGCCTGCAGAACCAGACAACTTGACAAGAATTTCTCTTCTGTTCCTCTGGGTAAAGGAAAGCTCTTGACTAATGATGGAGCATCTCCAGCTCCCAGTGCTCTCAAACTGGCACCTTCCCTGATTATTGAATTCACTTGAAAACAAAAGAAAAAAGTAGATTTACAAGAAAAAGAGAGACTCCAGTGATTTGTGTAAGAATGAGATATAAAACTACCGGTTGGGGTTTTTTTCCTTTGAACTGAACCCAGGAGCCTCAGTCAAGTTTACCCTATTTAAAGCATTAATTAGGGAGCTGACTGTACATAAAGATAAAACAGAACTCTTAAAAAAGTCTCCGGGGACTCCAAAAAACCCAGGTTTGTCTACATGAAGCAAAAGAATTTTAATTAGCAGCAACTGAATTGAACTGAACTGATATGAGCAACAAAAAGAGAATTTATCCCACAATGTATTCAGAGAACATAATTGAATGTTCATTAGCTAAGAGTTATATACTGACTGTTAATGAGCAGAAATGAATATGTATTATTTCTTATTAAGCTGGAAATGTATGGAACTAATTGCATTTAAATATAGTAGCTATAAAGCTGTTTATTAGCAGTCACTACTAAGAAGAGGGAAGACATAGGTGAATTTATATTCTTTACTGCAGTATCGTTTTAAATATTTATTATGCTAAGTGGTATTAATACATAGCTTTTCAGGGAAATGGTTATTGTGTTGTGCTAGTAGGGCTCGGTGATGTCTTCATTTGGATAGGATTTATGCTTTATTTATTTTAAATTAGGGAAGGCAGCACCAACAAACAGAAGCTCTCAGATTCCTCTAAGGCAGTGTTATTATTGCTTCTCAGGACGAGGGTCCTGTTACTCATGATCAAATGACACTTGGCTTCTTGATATCACACCATGATAATGATCTCAGGAGAGGGTTTTGGTAAGGTTTCTTTGTTGCAGACATAGAGAGCCATCTTGCTCTAGGTGTGGTGGCAGAAGACCAGAAGGAATGTGTGTTAACACACTGGGTGTGCTGTGCACCCGCAGGAAGGGCCCATGGAAAGCCTGTGTTATGTGCTGACATCCCAGCTGAGCCTGAGAGGAAACTGTGGGACATGGTGGGCACTGTCTGAGGAGGGACACACACAGGGAAGTGTGTGGGAGTGAGCAGCTCTGGAGTTGTTTGGGTTGGAAGGTTCCCTTTGGAGCATTTAGTTAGTGAGGGGTGCATGAAGAAGGCAAGGGTGGCAGGAAGGGATGATGTAGCTGCCCATCCTTGGGGCAAGGTGTGAAATGGAAACCCTGGTGTCCAACAGCTCCTCAGCCTTGGGGTTTTGTCAGATGAGGGGTGATGACTTTGCCTGAACATTTTATGGCTTTTGCCTTCATTTCAGTGGTCTCCTGGTAAAGGAGAGGGACGTAGAGAGAGATGGAGAAGGAAAGGAGCAGTGACACCCTGAGTGGGTGCAGAGCAGCAGGGAAGAAAGGAGTACCACAAAGAGGAATTCTGTAAGATAACTCAGGAGAAGAGTGATGGCTTCCCAGTGTTGAGCTAGCCTGTTTCCTTTGGAGCACTGAACCAAGACACACCTGCTCCTGTCTGCAAAAGTCACTGGTATCTGCAAACAAATTTGGATTTACACCCACGATTATTCTTTGCCACATCTTCTGCATAGCAAAAACAGGTGTTTTCATCCTCCTGCTCTGTTTGCAATTGAAGGATGTTTTGAGGCTGCAGTCGGGGAGAATTAACACACCTTTGAGCTAGTCTGTGCATTTGCCATCAGTGCTTTAGGCAGTGATTTTGGGGGGTTTAAATTACTGTCTTCCTGCTTATATAGAAAAATATCTTGCTGTTCTGATTTGTATTAGAACAATTTTTTAATTTTGAAATTTATCCTTTTGTGATAAAATTATTATAGATTATTAAAGTAACCAGCAGACATACCTTTTTAGTAATCAGAATTTCTGTTCATTAATTGTACAGATGTGTTTTTACTACAGGATTTTTTAGTAGGAGCAACAGCTGCATGTTCACTTTCAGGCAGATTGTAACTTTTTCCCTATTCACCAGAGGGCGATAAATCCTCAGTCATCTTTATGCAGCCTCTAGTAAGTGTTCAGAACCTCACTGCTAAATATCATAGAGACCAGCTTGCTGTCAGAAAACTGATATATATGTATGATGAGCTGTATGGAACATTGTGATGCCTTTTGTTTTGGTTTACAGGGAGTTTAAGCTATGCTCTCTTTGTTTCATCCCACTGCAGATCCTACTGTGAGTAGAAACTAGATGTGAAAAAGTTATTTATGATATCTCCCCACCACACACTGCAAATGTTTTCTTCATGGTACACATACAGGTATTAAAATCAGACAAATGTCAAGCACATAATAAAAAATCAGTTCTGAGCAGGGTATTCAGGAGAATTTCCCATAGCCTAAACATTGTTAAATATGTTTATTTCTTCCTCATAGTAAAATTTTCTTTGGTAATCAGAACCTTCAGTTTCTTAATGTTAATCTTTTTCTTGAATAAAAGTATCTTTTGTTTTGAACCTTCCCTTTAAATACAATGTTATTGCACCTAAAGAACAGCCTTCTTGTGGTGATAATATCAGTATGGACAGCTGCCATAAGAACTGTGATTTCTCTATTTTTGTTGACACTTTTGTAATTTATTAGCATGCTGTTATATTTCCAATATTTATATTTATTCACATTCACCATGTCTTTTCAATAATTGTATAATAAGAATGATTTCAGGAGTCTTACATTGAATAAGGAAAAGAAAAAAAAGAACAACTGGTTCAGTGTACTAAATTTTATGTCTCTGTTGATGTTATCTGAGTTCATTCCAGCTGCTGGTTTGAAGGAATTGGATTTCTTCCAGCTCTAAAGCTCCACGACCCAGCCCATGCAGATTTTAAACTGTCAGTATAGAACAAAATTCTTAATAATTGACGGTGTCGTATGACCTCTGAAGAATGTTTTCACTTTCTATCTTAATATGAAAAATAAATAAATGCTGAAAGTCTCTAGCAATGCACTGAGGCATTTGCTCAGTGTTAGTACAGCGTCCAGCTGAGTTTAAGGGCCTCAGCTGATGTGACTTCCTTAAATAACAGGACAAGTCCATGACTCTTGAGGTCCCTTCTGCAGTCTCAGAGGAGTTCTGGGCTGTGACAAAAGCACCTTTATATTGTCTTTCAACAACTTCAGCTATGTCTGCTTGTAGACACTCAGTCTTGGCTGGCCCCTTGCCCAGCTGTTGATTACCTCAGGCCTGCAGTAGGAGGGAGCTGTTAGAAATCAGGGCTACTAATAGCTTATTTATTTTGATGTTATCCTGCCTGTAACAACTTCACAATTCACCTCCACTCCTTGTCCAGTGGTGCCTGCAGGAGCAGGACTGGGCAGCAGGCACAGCTGGGGAGAGGTGTGGATTGGAGCTTGGGGAGAAAAATTTACCCTGTTTAAGGGAAATTAGAGTCTACCCTACGCCTTTCCTAATCACCAGATGAGGTCTATGGCCTCTCACTGATTTTTGTCAACTCTAAAACTGGGGGTTTTAGTGGGTGCCTTACAGTCAGTAGTTCCAAGGTTGGGAGCACCACTGTAAGCACAAACTCCTTCACTGACATTCTCTCAGCAGGGCCAGGCATTTTGGCTATTTTAGTGAAGACCAAAATTATATAACAAAGCCCTGTGACTGTGTCTGTTGGTTTATTATCAGCTTTCCTCTGGACAGCAGCAGAGCTCTGTGTGCTTCATTAGTGTCTCCTGACTGCCTTGGCAGATGCAGCCCTGGCTCTGCTGCGTGTCTGGGGGTATGAAAATCTTAATTTTAAATCTCAATTTTAAATATGATCTGTCCCACAGTCATGGACAACTCGTGTGTTTCCAGCTGAGGAAAACAAACTCTTCTCACCACAAAAGTGTTCCCTGCAGAACTCCATCTGTATGTCAGAAAGATACATAAATCATATTTTTCTCGTATTATTTAGAGTTTTAAGTACACCACAACTATAGGAGAGTAAGTATGCAGATGGGTCAGTTCTTTTTATATAATTTCATGAAATGGAGAGGTGCTGAGAGTGAACAAGCAAGAGTAAATGAGGCATTTCCAGCTGACCCACTAGCTGTGACTCAGCTGAGGTATCTGATGAGAGCAAGAACTTGGCAATTAGTGGTGAGTGAGTGGAAGGCATGCTATAATTCTTTTTTATTTAGCAACTGGACGAAGATTTCTCCTACTTATTCCTTCTGTAGTGTTAACAGGTCCCTGCTTTGCTCAAACCAGTTTCTGCTTTTTAAGTGCTAACACTGAAGCCATTCTAATATTTTTAATATGACAGGTGAGGCTGCAAGATTGTAAGGAGAGTAGCAAAATTCAGGTGTGTGAGCTCAGTTAATGCTGTTATAATCTTCCCTTAGCCACACTGCATTTTCAAATACTGAGAGTGAGGATACTGGGTCATTTAAAGCAAGACCAGAATTCCAGCTGTTCAGCACTCAGGACCCTTGAATACCACAGCAATGTCTCTTCTGGAGAGGTACTCATAGATAAGGTTGATCTGACATTGTGACCAGCCTAGAAATTTGCTGTGAAGCCCAAAGCAGAGATCTCTTATAAGCTTTGGCATGCAGGTTAAAAGAAATATTTTTCTAGAGGAAAAAGGCAGGAAGGGTGGAAACAATGAGTCTTGCAAAAAAAAAAAGGAGTGAATGCTAGGAAACAGGCTTGCTATAACTTGGCAGTTTTCAGAGATGTGCTGCTAGTTGTGCCTGAAGAATAAACAATCTGCTTTTCTGCTGGCTGTAGCCAAAGTTTGTGGCCAGTGAAAAGGCAGGGGAAGCTCTGAGGGAGTGTATGTGTGTAACAGGGACATTTCAGATGCTGATTACAGGTGCTTTGCCCAAGCTTTTCATTCTAGATTTCAAAGAAGGTTTGAGTCTGGAAATGTGCTGTGGGATTAGAAACACTGCCTAAGCTCTACCCAGCTGGCTTGGAGAAGCCTTTGGACACTGATATGCAAGGCAGGTTCAACAAACTGAGCTTGGGCCATGAACAGTAAAATAACCTCTTTTTCTTTTGTGGAATCAGATCAGAGATGTGGATGTTAACAAAGGATTATGAAACTGTAGCTGAGTTCTCCTGAAGAGAAATGGTGATTAGTTACAGAGACTTGTGAGCTCCCATCTCAGCAGCAGAGGGGCATGGACCCAAAGAGGCTGGTGCTGGAGTTTCACCCGTGCTTCACCGGGCAAATGACAGTAACTGCTGCTTTTCCAGTCTGTAGCATGAAGTGGTTATCTTACTGGAGGGACTAAAAGGCATAATCAGTTGTAAAATGTATTGAAACAGAAAGTGCTATCTCAGTGCAAAGTGGTTTTATCTACTGCTGCACACCCAAAGGATTTACTTTTGAGGTGGAGACACATTTCTTAATGCCTGTGATGTGTACCGAGACAATTGGAAATAATAAAGCCTTGGGGTGGTGGTGTTGGAACCTCGTTCTTATTGAGGTCACTGGCAATTCCACCGCTGATTTCAGCAGGAAGAGGATCAGGCTGCTTTATCAAGAGGCCTTAGGTAAACACAGGACTTTCCAAGACTAAGGATCTGGGGTTTTTGGAAGGCTAAATTGAGCAGTGCCAGTCCTTGCCTTGGTAGTGCAATGGTACAGTGTAGACACTTTATGTCAACTAATTACTCAGGGATTTATTAACTTGAAATTTTAAGGAAACTGCTAGCTTCATTGCTGTCTGCAAACAAAACGTGCAGAGTGAAGAAGGTTCGTATACCCTAGGCATTTTGGCAGAAAGTGAACACAAAATCTGTTAACTGAACAGAGAACAGTGATTCAAAAGGATGTGTGCCATTAAACTGGATCATACAATCCATGAAAGAACTTAGAAATAAACACAGTGCACCATTGTAGTGGAAACTGAAAAGTGACAGTAGATGGGGAGAAACCAACAGAAAAAGTAACAGAAAAATCTCCACAAACACAAAATTAAAATATCCTTGTGGATATTTGCCCCAAAGTAAATAAAGGTGAGAATGTATTGATATTTGGGAGATGGCTCTGACAGTTATGAACTTAAACAAGAAAGATGGATATTTCTCTGAAGAATTTCAGAGTGTATAGATCTGCAAACAATTTATATATCAAAGCAGTCAGCAAACGGGCTGGAGAGGCAGAGCAACAAATCATTTCCAGAAACTGCCATTATCAGAATTTAGAAGTAGTAGTAATCTCAGTGTTGTTGCAAAGAGTGAATATTAATGTCTGTATTTTAAATAAAATCTGATTTTGATTTTATTATGGGGCCTTAGAACTTCTTGGAAATGGTCTTGGAAAATTGTCCTGTAGCCATGACAGCTGGAGTCTTTTGACATATAAATGACAGAAATCTGGAAAATTTTCTAAACTACATGTATTGTTAAATCACAGTGCAGTGTTTCATCTGACCATTGAAGACGTGTAGAGTAAGCAGAGTTAACAGACAGATGCACAGGTGACTTTCTATGAAAAAACAGAATATCCCTTATCTATTTTCTCATGTTTTTCTAAGGAGTTTGTGCTACCAGATGATTTTATGCTTTTGCATTCACTTCTTGTTTTGGAAAGGAAGATCTTTTAATAATGTTTAGCATCAACCTCTCCCACCTGTGCAATTTGCTGCTCTAGTAAAAGTGCTGTTCCCCTGCAAAAGCTTATAACGTGCTATATGAAATGTCAGAAATGATAAAGCAAAACCAAGAACCTCTGAAAGAAAATGTAATGCCATGAATATCTGAAATCTACTGAACCACTTCTTTTATTATACTTAAATTTCAATAAATGCTTTTCTTAAGAGCTTGTGCTTCAGTAGGCAGAGAGATGTGTTTTCTATGTAAATAGCAGTGTTTGCCTTTTCTTTAAAAATTGTATTCCACTGCAGTAGTAAATCCAAGCAAACTAAAACACAGTTTAGGCCATCAGATACAGAATGAAATCACTGAAACCTCTCTCTGTGCTTGTTGGGTTGCCAGTTGCAGCCATAGGGCACGAACGCCTTAGACAACTGATTTTCAGTGTGTGTGTTCAAGTTTTGAAAATGAGAGAATGGAGGAAGCCAAAATCCATGAAAGGGTGCTAATAAGCTCATTTTGCCCCTTCGTTGTTTTATGCCTTGCCCCAGATTTTATAGCTTCACTTCCACCAGAGATGGTAAGGCACAGGATTTATTTCTGAGTGCTTATCACTCCTTAGTAGAAAGCATTTACGTTTTTCCATAAGAATGCTTTCTATTCATGCCTTCCTTCATAGCATTTTTATCCACTTGCTTTATGCTGAGGTATCACTTGGAGTGGTGCTCAGAGGCTGGCAGGGCTGGTGTAACCATTAATGCATTACAGTTGGCTGCTGGAGGCGTTAATGCTTCCCTGGCAGTTGTGTTTCAGAGCTGCAGTCTCTCGTGTCAGAGGAGTTCCTGTCCTAAGTGCCAGACCAGTGCTTCCTCCCTTCTGAAGCCTTCCTCAGTCACTCTACCAACTCTCCCAGTCACCACTTCAGTCTCCCAAGATATCAGGCTTAAAGTCTTGAAAGATTGAAGATATATCTGTAACTGTTTTTACAAATGTCTGCAAATTAACTGATTTTCCTGAGCAGTCATTTCAGCAGGTTTCCTCTGCATCTCTTCAGGGCCAATTTAGCAACCAAGCAGGAAGCAAGTGCCAAGGCTGGATTGTAACTTGTCTGTGTCTCTATCCTATGCAGAAATATCACTTGAATACTTTCAGAATGAAAGGCAGTCTCTCCAGTTTTATGTTCTGCCTATTCTTTTGTACTGCTCTTTCCCACATATCATTGGAGAACTCATGTGTAGTTTTTCAGGCAAGACAACTGTTACCTGCCATGCAGAGCTTTCTCTTTCTCACCTCCATTTTTCCAAAGGAGATCACTGTAAGGGACTTGTACAATTACAGTAATGCTACCTGCATTACCTGAAGTGATGTGGTGGGTTTTTAGCTTTGGGTGGACTAGCAGGGGGCTGGAGCTGCAGTGTTCTTAAATCTGCTCATGGCTTATTTGGTGAGGTTGGATTGGTTCTCAAGCTGGTTTAGATCTGTTTCTTTGTGGCTAAAACTGGCAATTACAATGCTTATCCATGCTTTAACACAGACCTAGGGCACATCTCCCATGGGAATAATGTCATGGAAGAAAGTAGTTTAATGGTGGAGGAACAGAAACATTCAAGAGTTCTTTGAGTTTTTTGAAATGTCATCTTCCTGTTCTCTGTCCCAAAGCAAATGTTCTGTGTTTGCACAAGTAAGCTGAATTGGATGTTCAGACCTCTGAATATCCTCGGATAGCTTAAAACAAACAGGCTGTGTCATGGCATGCTTGAGCACAAAGTTTGTGGCTGAGTTTAAAAGTACCTGAGGGAACAATAAACATGATTAAGGAACTTTGAGATAAAAGGCCAAGGGTTTTAGCATGGAGCTTGTTGTGCTTCATTAAAACAATGTAAAGGATGTCCTGTGACATGGTGGTCTAATCCAATGCCACTGGGCAGAGCCTTGGTACAGCAGGTGCTGAAGTGTTACTGGAATAAAGGAAAAGCTGATTTCTACTTTGGGCTCCACAGTTGCACGCTTGATGGACTTATCCATTTGGGAATGTCTTATGCAATAGGGCAGGACATTGTGCTGCAGGTGCACAAGTTCCTATTGTGTTTTCTGGACAAAAGTCCAATAAATAATTGTGTACTTTCTATCAATAATGCTGTATGCTGAATACTCTGACCTTGTCTTTCTGAAAGGGAGGCTGTGTTCTGTTGTTCCTACTCCTCCTTCAAAGGTAGTCAGGACCCCAGTGAGATTCTTTGGTGCTGCTGGCTTTTGGGCTGGCACTAGGAACAAACCACTAGCAGCCCATAATTACACCAAAATGAGGAAGCTCCATAATTATGAGTACAGACATGCTTTCTTCTATTCTGCCTTGCCTGATACTCGACCTACAAAATCTTGCAAGGGGGAAGGATTAGCTGATGCCTGTGGTTGCTCTGCAGTTCTTCAGAGAGGGTGACATTCTGGACCTGGTGCTTCTTCCTGTGCCAGCTCTGACTGCCCAGCTCCACAACAAACTCCTCAACTTACAAAAGTGTCCCATAGGTTCATTAGTTCGTGTTTATAATGTTTCTTGATGTAGAAAGTGTTGGTATTAATACTCTTGAAAAACCTCTTGGTAAAGAGCTATAAGACCCTTAATTATAAGAAGTGTGTATCCTGAGAATAACAATCCCATTGTCTGAATTACAGTGACTTTTACTTCATGGCTTCCTGTTACTATTCCATTGATTTTTAAGAACATATAATTTTTAAATAGTTTTTAAAAAATTTAGAACAGAAGTTACCTGATATCAAAATATTTAGATTTATACTGATGTTATTTTTAATTGCATGCAGCACTGCTTTGATTGAAAATATTTAGACTGAGAAAACCCTTGCCAATATGCTGTATTTGTATTTTTGCTCAGCTCTTCAGGAAATTCCTTGTCTGTCTCTGTTGCTTGGCTATAATGCACTTAATGAAAATGGTTTTTGTTTTTTTTTTTTATAGTAAATGTGGTATAAAAACTTTGGAAAGAAAACTCTCCTGCAATCACAAATAATTCTAAGAAAAAAGAAGTACAAATGAGCTTCCATGTATTATTTCTCACTCATTCTGTTGATTTGTGTCAGAAGCCTTGGCTGGGTTAGATGTAGTTTTTGCTGTGGGTAAATGGTGTAACTGGTGAAATGAACCTGTGTTACTATGGAGTAACTGGTTGTCTGTTTTAAAGTTCTGCATTCCACTCTCTGTTGATCACATGCAACATTGCAAGTTGACGAAAACAAGAGCTTTTTCCTTCTTCCTCTAATGAGGAATCATTTCATGGACTCTGAGTCTTACTGAAACTTAAGAAGTCCAGACCACATATGTGTCCTGAAAAGATGGGCACAGTGATATTGTGGAAACACTTAAAAATAGTTGTGTTATTTAATTTCTTTAATTTAACTTCTGAAAATGTGAATTTAACCTTCTTAAGTGGTTTGTTTCTAGGAAGACCAAGTAGTTCTTAGGGCACCAGGGTTAGCCTGAGTTAGTGAATATTATAAAACAAAGTTTCCATCAATGAACTAACCTGAATCATGTTTTTGAAAACACATCTGGAGTCAATTTTGAAGAGTAAGAAGTGTTATGGACAAATTTGTTGAAAGCATATGCTGTACTGGGTATGAAATTCTTGTGCACACGGGTAAGCAGCACAATTCCTGGGCTCTGGAGGTGTGATGCAGGGCTTTGGAGAGACACTCAGCTAGCAGGGTTTGTGTGTTTGCACATCGCTCGTAAACAGCGTGATTTGGAACCCAGTCATGTCCTGTGGTTTCCTCATATCTTTCACTTTGGATGAAAAATAAGCTGTCAGTCATGGCATTGTGGAAGCTGAACTACTTAAGGAGACAGTCATTGAATGTGGTAAATTTTCTGTTGTTTATAGCCCTTAAATCAAGGGTAAAAGTGACTGATCAATGTAATAACCAGTAGTTGAATTTGAGGGGACATTTAAGGAGATCAGATTAAATTATCACAATGTTCTTTCAAAAGTAAAAGCTACAAAAGCATATGCACAATCAGAATTTGATGTACCACGTTTATGTTGAAATGAGTATCTACTGTTCTAAAGTGCTCTGAGGAGGGAAAGGGGCCTTCACTTCAACCCTCCCTTCCCAAACTCAGCATGAATGCTGAGCTGTTTTAAAGTGCCTTGCAAATAGGAAGGAAAGAACATTCCTCCTTCATCCACAGTGCAATGCTGTTGTGTTTAACTCCAGGTCAGTGCTTTTCTTTTTTAAAAATACTGGTAATAATATCATAATCTTGTATTTTAGTAAACTGGAAGTGTTTTTACCAATAGCCACCAGTGCTGCAATACAGATAAAACCTGTTCATGTTAATGGTTCACACCCATCCCATCAGGGAAATGAAGAGGTCTTGCCAACACAGATTAGATTGTGATGGATATTAGACAGTAAGTGAGAATAGATTAATCTATATAAATGTGAAGTATTTAGTGGTATTCTTCAGCTCCAGATAATGAAATGCCATCGAGGCACAGTTAAATTTCTGTTTATTGACAGACATCTGCTGCAGTAAAGAGCCTGCCAGGAGCTTGGTCTATGTTTGAATTGATTTTATATCCCAATAACTCTCCATAGTTGTGTGAAACATACCCAGGTGCTGGAATGGAATTCAGTAGTTCTGTCTGTAGTAATAATTTCTCTGTTACCCTACTTATGATTATTCCTCTTCTAGTGATCCCTTCCCTTCTCTCCTGTAAATAATAGCAGAAGGAAGACTTCCACTTTGCACCTCTAATGACAAGTTAGTTCATCTCAGAGTTTTGAACTGCTTGCAGATTTATTTTATGCAAAGTCAATACTTTGTTAATACTTCCATGATGCCTGAAGTTTTGGTATCAGCCTAAGAGCAGTAGCAGCTCTAACAGCTGTCTGGTCAAGAATAATAACCTTTGGATTTGAGGTGTATCTTTGTGTTGCTCTGTGAGTGCTGAGGGAGGTTCAGGTGGGGTGGCACAGGGGAGGTGAGGCCAGTGCTGGCTTCCCAGGGGTGAAACAGAAATCTCTGTGAAGATGAACCTCATGGCTACTTAGCCACTCAATCACCACTTCCCCTGCTCTTTGCTGTGGCCATTCTCACATTCTGGGTTATCCCATGGAGTTACTGGCTGGTAGCTGTGTATTTGCACTGTTAATGTCAGTCTGGGTGGCACTGCCTCTCCTCCTTAGTTTATCTCCCCAAGCTGTGTGTTTAGAGGTGTGAGTGTGCAGCAGTCATCACTCCTAATTAGCAAGGTTTGTCACTCTATCTCCTGTGTTCTCAAGCCCACCAGGTATTTCAGGCTATATTTTCACTGTGATGCCATAGTTGTGCCATACCTTTTATCCATAGAGGCAAGGCCGGCAAATTTCCCATTCTCCGAGAGGGGAAGTTGGCGTACTAGTTGCATGCCAACATCTAAAAAGAATTATTTTTAAAAGAAAATTTCAGAGTTAAATTAACATTTTCAGATGTTGAATTATACCAGAGAATTGCACCAAGGTGACTTGTTAAAATTACATTCAGGTGGTATCAGTTTCAAGAACAAAGACTTTAACAAGCCTGGAAAAAATATAGATAATAGGTTGGAATATCCATAGTGCCTGGTGGAGATAGTGCTGAGATGTGGCCAGAGGTCTACTGGCAGCACACTGTGCTCCTATAAAGACAATATTTCCTCTTCAGACTGGCGGGAATTGCTGTGGAGGACTTACCTCCTACAGAGAGGAAATTCCTTGAACCTGGCTCGGTCATTTCTGAGCCTGTCCTGCCTGAAGGCTGTGTGGCTTTGGATGACTTTCCTCATTTGGCTTGAAGGGATGGTGACTAAAATGAAGAGCTTGAGGGACGTGAGGAAGGAGAGACAGACAAACTCAGGGGAAAAGCTTCCCCTAAATTAGTAGGGAGTGTACATATGGCAGAGTGTATATGGGAGTTGTGACACACGATGCAACAGTTCTCCCTTTCTTTACAGAATTGCTTTTGTAAAAGAATTTTCACATTTATTCCCGACAAAATGTACTTTTCCTTTTGATGTTTAAACACTCTTTATCTTTTTAAACAGCCTGGTACTACCCCAAAATAACTGGCCCAAAGAGAGCAAAACGCTTCAGGCCTCCTGCCCGGCAGTCTGAGAGCGCAGGAGCGCTCCGAGGGCTGTTCCCAGCGCTGCCCGTGCTGCGGGGGCTGTGGGGGGCTGTGGGGGGCTGTGGAGGCTGTGGGGGGCTGCGGGGGCTGTGGGGGGCTGCGGGGGCTGCGGGGGCCGTGCTGGGAGGGGGAGCCGTGTCTGTGGGCTCCGGGTGCCCTGGACCTGTGCGGGTGCGGTGCTGGTGGGTGCGGGTGCGGTGCTGTGCGGTACCGATGCTTTGCGGTGCCGATGCTTTGCGGATGCAGTGTTTTGCGGTGCCGGTGTTTTGCGGTGTTTTGCGGTGCCGATGCTTTGTGAGTGCGGTGTTTTGCGGTGCCGGTTCTTTGCTGTTCCGATGTTTTGCTGTTCCGATGTTTTGCGGTGCCGGTTCTTTGCTGTTCTGGTGTTTTGCGGTGCCGGTTCTTTGCGGTGCCGGTTCTTTGCTGTTCCCATGTTTTGCGGTGCCGATGTTTTGCGGTGCCGGTTCTTTGCTGTTCCCATGTTTTGCGGTGCCGATGTTTTGCGGTGCCGATGCTTTGCGCTGCCCGCAGGGGCCGCTCCGAGCCCGGACAGCGCGGAACCCACAGCGAGGAACATCGAAGTCACTCCCCTTCCCCAAAGTTTGTCTGTGACAACCTGTCTGCTGACTCTGGAGGGAAAATCCAACTGGAAGCAGCGCTGTGTCAACTGCAATAACTCTCTCCCAGTTTGCTCTAAAGCTGTCAATTATTGTAAAGCCGCTTCTTGGCTCGGCAGTGGCTTTTATCCCCTTGAACTCCAGGAATGGTTCTAGTTTGCATCCACATTTCATAAATGTCCTTCTGAATTAGCCAATTTTGGGATTGTATGTAGGCTACTTTGGTATTGTATGTAGGGCTAGTGTGGATGCAGTTTATTCCAAATTTAGGGGAATAAAAGGCTCACAAACTTTGGTTGTGTTATATCCTCCATGATTTTTGCAGAGCCTTCTTTTGGCTTTTCACAGTGTGCCACAGCCTAGCTCATGTCACAGTTTTTCATATCATACTCCATTACTTAAATATAATTCCTAAGAATTTTAGCATTGGCCAACAATCTTATATGGAAATACAATGCTGTGCAGTGCTAATAGAAAGGCATCTAAATGTGAGAATGGATGAAATTCCTACAAATGAGGGGTTTAGAAGCCCCTTTGATGGCATTAGAAACAACAGAAAAAGGAATTTCAGTGTAGGTCCTCCTGCTTCATTCTTTTGAGCTGCTGATTAATAGAATTGTGAGTGGCCTTGAAAAGTACATTTTGTTATTGGAAAAAAAAAGCATGAAAATGCTAGAATTTGCTCTCTCTTTGGAGGCCTGGGCTCAGCACTCAATGCATTGGCCACAGAGAGGAGGCACAGCCCTTGTCTTCCTTTTGCAGGCACGACTTACCTCTCTGATCAAGTCCTTTGGCTTGGTTTGCCTTATTCACTCCTCTGCTGCTGTCCTGAGGCACTGAACTCTGCTGTGGGGCTCCACTGAGTCAGGGAGCTGGAAAGGAGAGCAGTGGAGAGTGGCAGTGGCCAGGATTGCTGAGGTACAACCACAGCAGAAATAATGTCTCCATGGCTGAAGGAACTGTATGATGTGACACTGGATGGGAGACCTGTGGTTAAATTTCCCAATTCCTTGGCTAGTGGGGATTAGAAACTTTGTGCAGTGGAAGTGCTGGGTCTGCATCATTGCCTGGCACCTAACTGCAGAGTGTGAAGGATTTCAGGCTTCAGCCCTTTTGGCAGCAGTATTGTGCTGTAAGAGGCATAGAATATAGCTGTGAAGGAGTCCAAGGTTGAAGCAGTGGTAAGAGACATGGAAAATAAGCCCACTTGGATAGCTAAATATTGTGATTTCCTCTGTTTTAGAAAGTGGAGACCACCTCCATGTAATTCCAGAGACAGACTGCCAAACTCCAGGCTAATCTAAATTAAAACAATTATCCTCTTACAATATTAGTTTATTTTGGCAATACTAACAAATTCTTAACAGCAAACTAAGTCAGTCATTTGAGAATAATTCTGAGAAGTCCCAGAGGAAAGAACTGGGCAGTAAAAGACAGCTGAAAGTTCAACAGATTATGTTTCTCACCCTCTGTCTCGTTGGGCAGAGCATCTGTGGCAGGGTTTGCAAGGGCAATGCAGACCTGGAGTATCATGAGGCCTTTTATTCTTGTATCCCTCTTCCAGGCTGCCTCGTTGGTTGTCTGGAAGATTCTGAGCATGAGTATGGTGAATCTGGCTGAAGCTGAACTTTAGAAGCCTCCTGGGAGTTTGGGGATTTGCGAAATGAGGTGAAAGAATGATCCAGTGATGACATCAGCAGGCAGTGTGGACACAGACTTCCCCAAAGCTGGTTGGGCTGGCCAACCTGCAAATGCTGGGGTGGCCTCTCATGCAGCTATTGCAGCTGTGGAGAAAGTGTTTGAGCAATAAAGCAAATGAACTATTGATTCTCTTGGACTTCTTGGCTGTTGTCTCCAGTAGTGCTACCAGGGAAGAACACCCATGCAGGCTGAACACTTGTACTTTATCTCGCTGTTCTTTGCTCAGGCTGTGATGTATTTTCTGCAGAAGGGAAGAACTGGTGTTGTGGGCTAAGCAGGTTTAGGTCAATTAGCCTTCAGACAGTTGGACTAGGTGATTGTCATAAGTCTCTTCAAACCAAATATTCTATTCTGACATCTATATTAAATAAAATATTTTAATATAGCCATGAGCTATTAATTTGTGTGTGCATATGTATGTATGCACTCAGGCATATATTTAATATGTAATTTAGAAATAGCTATTTAGAAGTATATATATACTTCTTAAATTATAGAAATTAATTTCAGGAATTAATAAGGCAGTTCAAGACTAGAAGATACTATTGGTTCCCTTAATCCACTTCCTACTTGGTCCAGGCCAGGAATTTGTTTTCCCAAAAAACACCAGGAATAAAATGTCTGATGAAGGGTATTCTCTGAAGAGGCAAGGAGTTTTGAACTGAAGACACAGTTGTTGGTTTGGTGGTTTTGAGGGTTTTTTCTGATTTTGTTTTTGTTCTTACTACAGTTTCCTACCTGGAAGCACCTTAATACTTCTGATTGTTTTACATAACCAGTTGGACAAACGTTTCCCCTTGCATGTACCAATCTGTGATTCCACAGAGCTCAATGCCTGCTTGTTCGCTGATTTCAGCTCTCCCAAAAGCAGAAGTATGTTCATTCACTTAGTCTTTGCTGCTAAAAACATGCATTTCTGAGTTTGTAAATAGAAATAATTTGTCCAAAATGGACCCAAAGGACCTATTTCCTCTGGATTTTAAGAACAGCACAGTTAGTCAATTGCTAAAATTTATGGGTAGCTGCTGCTTTGTAAAATCAAGGCAGAGTAGCAGGAAGAAAATGTATTTTTAGCAAATACAAAGTGTTAGTGAGACACAAACTGTTAAGCATGACTCACAGCGCAGGCTGCTCTGTCTATTCAGTGTTTAAGCTGTTTAAGTGTTTTCTTGGCTACTTTTTATGTATTGTGATGGAGCAGTTGCTAAATCCTGCCCTTTGCCCAACTGGACTGGAGCTGCCCTGCTGGGGGCCTGCAGCCCATCCTGCTCTTAACTGGTAGAAGATTTCCTTGCTCAAGGAGCAAGAGTGTCTGATCTCTCCCCATGTGCAAAAAGCTTTGGTGCAATGTGTGTGCAACGCTACCCTGACACCAAAAGTCCTAAGTGAACCAGACTTCAATTTAATAAACTCTAGAAGTATAGCAAGGTTGAGAAATGTTTGTGCCAGATTTTGTATGGCTTTGAGGTAGACACTTATGCTTCTCTTTGTTTCTTCATCTTTAAAGAAGGTAGGTATAAACTTTTGGTTCTGCTCTGAAAATGTTCAGTGAGAAATGTGTTGAGGGCAGAAAAGGCACAGTCTTGGAGTGCACAAGAGAGGTGAAAAACGAGGCTTGGTAAGGGTAATCCGGTTCAGCCAAGGGTCTAGGGATCATCGAAAAAGCTCACAGTGTTGGGACAGACCTAAACAGGGAAGCAAGTGGGTGGGATGGATTTGCATGGGACATGGTAGGGTACAGGCTGAGCTGCAGTGCTTCTCAGGCAAGGATTTTCCATCTCATGGTTAACTCATTACAAACAGGAAAGAAGAGGGAGGTTTCAGAAGTGGCTCTCAGTAAGTGGAATTAGACCCAAAGACTTTTTCAGGACACATTTTGTGATTTAGTCTTTCCCAGGTCAGATGTGAAAGGCTAATGAGAAGGTCAGTATCCTCCCCCAGCTTGTCTGACGTATGTAAGTGATAACGTGGCAAATGTTAAGTTGATGAACAGAAACAGATGTGTTTATAAATGCCCGTGTTAATCTTAAAGTCGCCAGTCTGAAACTGAACCCAAAGAAGTGTGCATCAAGTTAAGGATAGAAAATTTATTTCTGGTTTTCTGCCAGTGATTTAGTCATTGGAGAATGGGTTTACACAGGCAAGAACAAAAGGAGAAGCTGAGCACCAGATGTGCAGAGTTTTGTAGGATTATGGTGCTGTTACTACACAACGTAAGATGGTAGATTTGCCAATATTGCAAAACATGCGTAAGTTGTAGACGAAAAGGAAACTATTTCAGTAATCAGTAGAATTTGATTTAGCAAGTTCAGATCTGGAAGGCCCATTGAAAATGTTTGAAACCCCTTCCATATTAAATACAGATGCTAGAGTAGGCACGTTGGGGCAGTATTGACATAAGAACATAAAAATCTTCAGGGGATGGTTATTGAGGATTCTTAAAACAGAACTTTAATTATTGCAGTGCTCAGAAGGAATGCCTGGCAGTCATTAAAGCAGAAAATATTTTCAGCACTAGTGCAGGAAGATGTTTATGATCAGGACAGATCATACATCCCTGAAATAGATCCTGCTATCATGAGAGGGTTGTCAGGTGCTTGTAAAACATGCAGCACTAACATTTCACATTAGAACCACTTTGTTTTGTGCTTTATTTCGTTGACTCTGGTGCAAGACTAATTGTGAAGGTGATGAATGATTTCTAATGACCATTCTGAGGAGGAGATAAGGCATTTTTTCTTTTGTCATGAAAACAGTTCTGGCTCATCCAGGTGAGGATTGTCTATAGTAACTGACAACTTCTTAAAGTGGAGTTATATCTGGATGAGTACAATTAAAAGACAATTTGGCAAATGCAGCCATTTTAGAAGAAGTATCTTTTCAGAATATCATAGTAAAAAAAGTGCTTAGAACAGGAAAGTACTGAGTGTAAACAAACATGAAGTTGTAGAGGACATGAGAAGACACCAACGGATCATGGGCTCAGGTATTAGTTACTGGTCAGTTCTGTGAATCATGAACTTAAAATGAGAGATGTTTTTAGAAGGATCTAGGTTGACTGATGCAGTCCATAGAGGGTTTTGCAGTGTTTCATGTGCGTGGAGCTGGATAAGATCTTTGGTCAGATGGTGTCTGATCTTATGGGCAGGATAAGAGTTTACATCTGTTTCTCAAGCTTACATCCCTACAGGATACACACACCCTCTCTTCCTGCCTGGGCTGTGGAGGGGTAGCCCGAGACAGAGTGTGGATGGCAGACAGGAGTGTGAGCTGTTCAGGGAGAGCAGCAGGCTTTGCACAGATACGGGACCAAATAATCTCTTTAATTAAATTGCTGCAGTTGCACCTTGGAACCAACAGAGGAAATAACCTGGGTTTCTAAATACCCCCCCTATGCACTTATATACTGGGGTAATGTTTTTGCCTTTGACAGGTAATGCACTGAAACATGTTGCTGAAGTTATAATTTCAAGTGGTACAAGGGAGCCTGGCCATGAGTAGTGTTGACAGTGTAATTTGATTTTATTGATATTGTTGGCACTTCATGTGTGGGACATTCTTTTCTAGTTTATCTTTTAATGAGAAACATTCTATCAGATTGTGAAAAGAACATTTTTTGTTGCCCAGTGCATAGGCAAAAAGCCTAATTGAACAAACCTCCCGATATTATAAAGAACAGGAAAATAAAACACATTAAACAATACTTGACTTTTATGTATAACTCATTGTCTTCAAAAATCTGAGTCGTTTCCATCCATATAAACAAGTAATATAGTAGTAACAAAGTGCATGAAGCAAATTGCTAAATTTAACTAAGGTATTAAAATAAAAAGTACTTTAAAACAATACTTTAACACAGTTTTTTGCCATGATTCTATCATGCATCAACACAAAGCAGATCCTGAGGCAACCTGTGCCTTTGACAGTCTTTCTGTATTATTATGTAAATAAATGGAAGTAATGATCAAACTTGTAAGAGGGTGAAAAACATCAAGACAAACCATCCATTTATAACAGAGTTGTATTTAAAAAAAATAAAAATCAAAGTGCACTGCTGGTACATCTCATTTGAGCCTATCTGGCATGATCCAGTCTCCAAAGGTTCCAAGGCTTTGTTTCAGCACCAAGGGAATGAAGAATGATGGCTGTTCTGTTCATAGCACTACTATGACTAGCACGACAACGGAAAAATTGTACCAGAATATATACGTAAACATCTTTTGTATACTGAGGAGGCAAACACTCTTAAATTATCTGATGTGTACAGTACTGGTACTTAGTGTTTTGGTGCCAGTACCAGACTGGTCCAGTAATTAGCATTCAGATCTATTTCTAATTACAGATAAGGCATATAACAAAAAAGTAAATATTTGGTTATTGATATCTCATATGGTTCAGCAACCCAACCAGTCAGAGCTTATCTTGCCAATTTTAACAATCTTCAAACTCTTGTCTTCCATTTGTAGATAGTACTGATCTTTGAAAAAGTAGGTATATCCTGTTAAAAGAAATAAACAAACATAATCAGACTATGAGGCACTTAATTCTTGATGAAAGATTTTTTGTCTCCGTGATTTCATGAAGCTTAATGAACTGAATGACTTATTTCCCAAAATATTTAGATATATTTGTATTATAAAAAAAAGATATATTTTAAAACTACACTAAAATTCCCATCCTGTAGAAGAGAGCTCTGGTTAAATGGAGCCTTAATAAGGTTAGTACTTTGTGAGTCAGAATTTTCTTGGATGAAAAGTTTGCTGGCAAAATAGATGTTGAAAATGTGACTGAGTCAAGGCTCATGTGACACCAGTGTTGCTTTCAGACTTTAGTGCATATCTGTGCAAAATTTAAGGTCCCATAAAGCCACAGGCCAGGATCTTAGCTGGAGTGCGTAGGAAATTAAGAAAAATTGCAACATAAAACCCATTCATGCCTGTGATCAGGGAGATTATCATACTTGAGCTCTGGTTGTTCTAGGGCAGGATGGTGCTGAAATAGTGCTGGGGCTGTGCTGGTGTGGGGGAACCTGGGGAGAATCAGGAGCTGGGAAATGTCCAAGCCACAAGGACTGGCTCGGTCATGCATCCCGGGATCCTGTTAGGACATCCTGTGCATCAGCCTTTGGGTGGCTCCATTTGGCTCCTACTCATGGACCACAATAAGTTTTGCAGCAAACAAATAAGAGAGTTTTTTTTTGTGAGTTCAATCAGAATTACAGCTTACCACTGTCCCCAAGGCCCAGGACAGCATCGAGGTTATCTGGAACACCATTCCAAGAGTCAGCAATGAATTTAGGGGATGCAAGCTCCATTTTCTTCTTTTCTTCATTGTACCTGAAGGAAGTGATATATCTACATTACAAATCTGCATTTAATGTTAAATTGTAATATAAGTTTTCAGGGTGTCCTCAGCAAATGTGACTATATAAAACAAATAACTGAGATTGTGGCTTCTATTTCATTACAATTATTGCTGATTCATTTAAAACCCTGTGAGATACTACATCTGTCCTTCAAAAATGCAATGCTGAATTGAAAATGCAGTTTCTCAGGAAAGTTCTTTCCAGAAATGTAATTTGGATGGGGATCAGTGCTGAGCAGTGCAGGCATCCTGAGCACAGTGATGTGCAATATAGTTTGAACCAGGCTTCAAGTACAGCATGTGAGGCCTCAATGACCCTTCAGGTGCTCAAGCACCTCTTCAGGAGCAGGAGACTTCAGAGAGGTTGTCTTTGACAGTACTGGAGGGAGAAAAACCATTTATGTTCCCAGTTTCTATTTATCCATGTCCATAGCTATCTCAGGTTACTTTTCCCTCATTGCTCCATGGAACTACTTGGATTATATCCAAAGTTACACCAGTTCTAATGAGCAGTAGGTTGGTCAAAATCAATTTAAATTATTCATTTAAATTCCTTACTATTTTTTTTTCCTGGGCTATTTAAAGAAAATCTAATACCTTGCTGGGTAGCTTTAAAACTTGAGCTGTGGAATCTGAGCCAGCTCCTTTTCCCCTCCCTCACAAAACTCTGCTGTGCTCACCAGTCTTGTTATAATAACACTAAAATAGCTTGTGGCTGGAGTGAAGGAGAGAGAAGGCTTCCAAAAAATCCATTTAAAGTAAGTGTGATAATGACACAGGAAGGACTATGGTATGTAACTACTTTGATTCCATTGACAGAATCCTTGTATAAAATGTAACAGCCACGTACTTAAGGGTTATAGCGTCTGTTCTGCAGAGATGCATTTTTTTTCTGAAATATTTTTCAACTGCTTGCTTCCTTCTTTACACAGATAGAAATCACTTAATCCTATTTTGTTTCCTCAACAATAAATTATGCATTCTGCAGTGACTGCACTTGATGAGGTACTTTGATAGAAATACTGTCTGTGATTGGAGTGATGAATTACTTGGAGGCCCTGCAGTACAGTTAATCAAAACAATAGTTGGTACAGAGGAGACCAGCAGCTTTTAAACTCATGGTCTGTAGGCTTTAGTAGGAACCTGAAGTGTTGCAAATGGCTGTATTAGAAATACTTGTGTTTAAATGGTCTCTACAATATGACATTAAAGAATGAGTAACATTCTGTAAGTTTTTAGTTCTTTTTTTTTGCTTTAGACAATGGAGAAGATTACTGTCCTTAAAGTAATCGAAAATTATGATCAAGTGGCAATTGTATGGACAGAGTATTTTATTTACTTACAGGAATCCACAGCCATTAGGATAAAATAAAGAAAGTAATTCAATTTAATCATAACATGAAATTATTGTTCGCATTAAATGGACTCAATTATACTGAGACTTTATTTGATATATTATATAGAATATCTCTCAGAATTAACCCTTAAAGATTGGAGAATCTTTTAGATTTCTGGTGATTATTTCTGATGTTTAACTTTCCTCTAAATTGTCAGTAAATGAATGGGTTCACTTTCAGCCTGTTGTGTAATGTCTGCATTCCTGAAATAAAGTCCTGTTCCTGGAACTGGCCTCTGACAGTGACTGCAGGAGTCAGGGCCTCTGTTTTGTTCTGATGCCATTTTGATAGCACAGAGGTAACTCACAAAGTTCCTCCCCTGCTTTTTAGATGTTCTTTTGTGCCAGATTTTTCTGGCAATTATGGTAATGAAATTCCATTAAATACAATTATACAATTAGTAGACTCTTCAGGTGTAATGCAGGATATTTGTTTATACAACAACAGTAGTCTTGAGACATTTGAAGGACATTCTTTCTTAATCTAAGATGGTAAGAGCATGATAGCAGGTCACCTGAGTTTCACTGGAAACATGAAAAGGATTGAGAGACTGTCAAAATGAATTGAAGCTAGGCTTTTTCTCAAAGCACTTACAGATACACCTGTGGTTTGTTCAGATTTCCTCAGTGCCAGCTATACTAGTAGAGCAAAGGTGTAAGTGATGGTAGATCAGCTGCTGAAAGGATTTACAGTCATCCCCAGCATGTTTTGGTTGTCACACTGCTGTTTCCTTTAAATCCAGTGCCTCTAAACCTGATGGCTCAGTGAAAGAATTTCTTAGGCAATCTGCTCAATCTTTGGATTCAAGTGGTAGGAGCTCAGTGTACTTTTAAGGAATTCCTTGCAGAGTTTTCTCCCAGCATTTGTGAGCTGACAGTAAGGACAACTTGTCCCTGTTAAGAGCCAGGGACTGCTGTGGGGCAGTTGCTGGTACAAGGGGGCACAGGGATGAGTTGTGAGTGGGGGGAGCCTGACAGACACTCCCAGACACCCTCTTCCATTGCTGGTTTTGAGGCTGGTTTTTCTCAATTCCAGTTTCCTGTTGCTGTACTGAGCACTTTCCTGCTGTCAGCACTGTCCTGGCAGCCCTTGTTTGTATTCCCAGGGGATGTGCCCTATGTTTGGTCCCTGCCTCCTGAAGCTCAGGGGCATTCAACCCTAGAGACAGCTCAGTCAACAGCATCCTGCCACCACTCAATGCATCTTACTTCCAGTATCTGTCTCCAGCAAAAATGTATGTCCTCTTGTTCCTGCCCCAGTTAAAAGCTGCATCGACACGCTGCACATCAGGGGGCAGTCCCAGGCTGCTGAGTTTCTTTGGATAGCCCCTGTCCAAGTTGCTGGCTGAATAAACCCAGTACTCGTTTCCTAAGTAGAAGAGGGAAAAAAAACAAACAAAAACTGTTTATTAATCACTAACAAAAGGGTATTTCTTCCTTTTTGCTTTGCCATGTGACTTTTTATTGCACTAGCTGTACCAGTAGTCTTTCTAGTATTGTACCATCCGTGATTACAGTACAAGTGAACTGTGATTACCACTGCTTTTGCTACTGAAGTGCTTCTTACCTCAGAAAAAGACATCCCCTCTTTTATCTTGCTTCCTCCCTTCTTAGCTGATGCACCTTTGAGGCAGACACTGCCTCATACACTATATGCTAAAACATATAATATGCTTGGGATTTTTATGCTAAAACAAGTAGTTTATACAGGAAATTTTTACTATGATGAAAATTATCTGATAGGCAGGGATATCTGATCATGTTCACCCTTTATTTGTTTTGTTGAAAATTTTTATTGAGTGATTAACAGGAAGTTTTTCCTCAGAGTTCATGTTGTCCTTTGTCACACAACATTATCTAATGTCTCTCCAGATGTGTACTAGTGGACTATGTAGTAGTGTTCCATCTTCTTTACATGGAATTATAATTTGCTTAGTAAATAATCTCACTGGATTCTCTGAAAGCCATGGAAAGATTTATTCATGAAAGGACATTTCTTTGATTCTGTGTTAGTGGGAAAGTAAGTAAGTATTAATGTGAGAAAAGTGTAAAGTGTGTCATTTGAGATTCTTGGAAGTTATTGATTCACTATTCAGGAGCAAGGGGTGGGACTAACCAGTAAGTATTTTAACACAGTTGTGTTATTTTCAAATCAATCTTTGTTTTTTGATAGTTCTTATTTATTTTTTAAAAAAGGAGGTTAGCTATGTTTTCCTGGAATTTATAAAGAAAAGGACAGGTTTAGATGTGATAGGATTATATATAATATATGCAATATTCAAAGTGTTTTGATTTGCCTGACTTTCAGTTTTTTTCCCCCCATCCATGTAAACCAGAGCAAATGGCCTCTGAGCCATGTGGAATAGATTATCATTACTTTTTTCTCTCCTGTACAGAAAATGTACAGCAGCTTTTGCCATATGGTTTTTACATGACTGGAGATGTTTAGTCATGTTTTTTAGTAGATACTGGAGCCTAGGTTTTGCTGGCTCAGTTCTTCATGTTGAAAACAGCCTCACAGCTCTGCTGATTTGACCACTCCAGCTGAACCATGTGTGACAGACAGAGCAGAGCTTCCTGTCCTGCTCCTCTCCCATGCAGGCAGCTTCACAGTATCCCCTGCCTGATGAGCCACCAAGGAAGGGGCTTGGAAGCCAAAGTGGAAGTCAGTCTTTGGCAAAAGAGAAGGAGACAAGGAAGGGCGTGAGGAGAAAAAAATGAAATGTAGTCTTCTCAACAACATGTGCTGAGATAATAACTTAAAATGGAAAGAAACAAGAAAAACAGGGTAGTGACTGAGGAAAGAGAGCTCCCACTGCTGTTCTTGCTTTGCATTTTAAGTAATGATTCTTGCTTGGTTTTGCTTACTGTTGAATCTCTCTTTCCAGGTGCTTATAGTTCTCTTTCTGTTGTACTGGAGGCTGAATGCTGTTTTGAGTCTTTCAGATCCAGCCTTTGTCCTAAAATCCTCAGGGGGGAGTAGGGAGATCTGTCACCCTACCTGTGAGCTCTGCTGGCTCTCAGACTGTTCCCTGTCCCAGGTACAATTCAGAGAAAAGTGAGCTTGAATGCAACATCATGCAAGTGGCTACTTACATTTTGAAACTTGAAACCCACACCTGTAAAAATAATATAGCCTTTAAAACCAATACCTGAGAAAAATACAGCCTTCTCGTCCTGAGGGGCCTCATAGACAGCGTCAATTTTCTCTGGCAGATCGGGCCAGAATGTAGCAACAAGAAGAGGACCTGTGGGTTTTCCTCGGGGGTTTATAGTCCTCCACATGAATCTGAGCAGAACAGAAAATTGTGCAGGATTTACAATGAACTAATTCAGCAGCACATCTGTTTCTCATCACCGTGGCCCAGGCCACGTGAGCACACACACACACAGACACACACACAGACACACACACAGACACACACACACACATGCGCGCACAGACAGCAACAGCGCTCGGAGCTCTGCTCTTCCCTGACTGAACAGCAAACTCATTTCTTTGGAGGCATCATGCTGGAGTAGCTGCACCATGAGCTGCATGCTGGACTGCAGGTGAAATTCCTGTGCTGATTGCTTCCTGTTACTCTTCTGCATCAGAACAAAATTTATCCTACAGTAATTTCACGAATACAAGCCGCAGCAATTTGACCAAAATTTTGGTGGAAACCCGGAAGTGCGGCTAATACTCGGGGGCAGCTAATATGTGAATAATTTTCTGACATTTACAACCCCAGACGTGCCAGCCAGGGCGCTGAGCCAAGCACCTGCCAGTAAAAGCCGGCATTCCACGATTGTTACAGTGTTACTGTGTTGCCCTGGCTCCCTGCAGGCAGCACGGGGGGCGGGGAGAGAGGCGGGAGAGCTCTCTTCTTCCCTCCTCTGCCGCAGCCCAGGGGAGAGACGGGGGGGCCCCGCGCCGCCATTGCCGCAGCCCGGGGAGGAGCGGGGGGGCTCTGCCCCCACCCTCCGCCGCCGTGGCGGGAGCAGGGGGTGCTCTGTGCCCGGCCGGCGCCACGGTGGGAGCAGGGCCGGGGCGAGCGAACCCAGAGGCGGCGGCCAGCCCCGAGTGGCAGTGCCGGGCTGGGCCACCTGGCCCCGTCAGCGGCCCCTAGCGGGCCGAGCCTGCACAGCCTTAGTTGAGCCAGTAAACCCCGCCCTCCCGCGGTTCTGTTAGTATTTGGCAACTTTGTTGCACGCGGGTCCTCGCTGCGAACGACAGAGCGGCTTATATTCAGGTGCGACTTATTTATGGACAAAGAACGAAATATTTGCCAACACCCAGAGATGCGGCTTATACTCAGTGCGGCTTGTATTCGTGAATTTACTGTAAACTTTGAGTATACAAATAAAATGCTTTGAGCCTACAAATAAACTCATTTACACAGCATTTAAAGTGTTAGAGCCTCCTGCTGCTGTGTATGGAGCAGATGGATGAACCTTTGACAAAAGCAGAGTTTTGCATTCCATGAACTGCTCTTGCAATTACTATTGTAGTGACTAAAAGTTCAAATTTAATAGCAGTATATCATAGTGCTGGGAAGTGAGTTTGGCTGTAAAAGAAAATGCTAGCACTAAAAACGTTCATTAGAGAAATGCAAAGGGTAATTTATTCGCTATTTTATACGTAAGTAGGATCATCATTTGATTTAAGCTTTAAAAAGCTGTAATTATCTTTAAATGGCAGAGCTTTGTGCTGAGGGCTTTTGGTATTAAAAATGGCACTGCTATTTCATCCTCCATAGAATGAAGAACTTTTTTCCCTAATAGAACAAAACTTTTGACATGGTTATAAAATGAAAAATCAGCAGGCTGTTGGAATTGCTCTTGCACCAAGCTATAGTCGCTAAATTCTGAGGTCAAACTGCTTTTGCCATTAATATGTTTTTAAAGTTTAAGGTACTACTGGCGTTTTATTTTTTGCAGCGTATCATTACCCATTCCTGCCTAGAATAATTTTACCTTTGGGAAGTCCAGGATCTAAACTGCATTTTGTTGTCTAAAATTTGGAGGAACAGTCCTAAATTAATGTAACAAATTGCTGTATTTTTATCAATAATGAGGATAGTAATATGTTATCCTATCCTTGTTTTGCATACATAGATGTATGTTTAACACGTACAAAAATATCTCTGAGCATAACTCATAATTTTCATTTACAAAAAAGAGGCAAAGAATAAGCCATCTGGCTAATTACTGCTCTTGAAAGTGTTAAAACACATATGACATGCTGCAATTGATAATACCATTTGTTTCATGCATCTCTTTTTAGACAGAAAAGCAGATTCAATATGATATGGAATGGAAATTCATATAGAAAATCTTTATAAGACCACATTCATAAAAGTAGTTCCTTTAAAAATGCAAGTTACAGAATTCTTTGTCAAGTTTGGACCTGATTTATGGCTGAATCAGCTCCAGTAATTGCTATCTGCATGAATTTCAAACTTGCCAGGGCCAACAGAGACTTAACACCAGGTTTTTAATAAACCACACATTTCAAGGGACTTGTTAAATTGGTGAGGTTTTCTTTTGGAAAGGGAAACTTTGCCAGAGCTGGATTTTATTTTGTTTTTGAATTACGGAGAAGGTATTTCTATTTCTGCACATCTGACTGAGGAAATGGTGAAATTAATTATTTGGCTTTCTCATTTCAGTTTCAACACAATAAAATGTTTTAACTCATCCATATTAAATCTTAATATTACATTTATAGACAGATTTAACAATTTAGTTACAGTAGGTCTTTTACACCATATTTAAACACAATCTATGTTTTTGATGATGATGATAATGATTTTTATATGCAGTTATTGAAAGTGCGTCTTCTTTTGTGTCCTGATAATTTTCAAAGTGTGAACTTTTGTTCACTCTCAGAATAAAACCATCAATGGAATTGCTGGTTTTGGGCATTCTGTGCCCAATAGAAAAGCTCAGTTGTTCTCTATGGCTAACAGTGCCTTCAGTATTTCCCCTTTCCTGGTAATTTCCTTTCCTTGATTTGAGGTGGGGAGGGAAAATACTTTTTTTTTGAGAGAGAATTAATCATATCTGACCTCCTTTTTGCTATTTACTCTCTTTGCCATGTGACAGTTGGATTCTATGGTAATTTTCATGAATCATGAAAGTCACACGACACATGACAGACAGCTGTTTCTTGCATTCCAAAAGTGAGTCATGATGCTGTTTGCCTGATACTTGGAAAGCTGCAAGACTGACAGGCAAAGCCATTCCAGAGCAAAACAATTCAGCAGTTGTCTGCTTTTGCTGCATGCTGGATAAAGGCTGAGCCAGACTGAACAGATTGTTTTGGTATTTGCATAGTTCTTAGACCAACTGTACCTAAATGCAAAATACTTCTATTTTGTTGGGATTATATAGGATATTGGATCACTCTACTGGTTTAGGAGTTGATTTTACATTGTTCCTTTGTGTGACTGCTGGTTTGCAAGAGTAGAAGCAAGGTGGAATTCTGGCTGAAAACCAAGGACCACGAGTGAGCAGGAGAGGAGCAGTGGCTGGGTATGGTGTGGAACTTGGCAGGGGTTTTGCAGCTGTGAGAATGTTTTTCCTTGGAAGGTGCTGAGCTCAGGTGAATACTTCAGCACTCTGATGACTAAATTAGCAAAAGTGGGCACCGTTTTTGGCAAACCTGTGAAGCTTTGTGTGAGGGTGATCTGTTGGTACTATGAGGACATTTGGTGGCCAAGGAAAGAATGCTCCTTGCCAGTAGGGATCACTGGAATCTTAACCTGCAGCTGACAGGGCCAAGAGAAAGAATACAAAAGGTATCAGTGTGATCCCCACAGACCACATTGAAGCTTCTTACAAGCAGAAGGTTTAAATTCTGTTCTACATTGCTAAAACACAAAGCCTATGATAAAGATTAAGTAAAACTTCCAACATAAAGCACCATTATTCTGAGTATCATATAGATTGGATCTAGAAGGAAATACATGGAATCATTGTATTTACCCTTAAAAATCAACTAACCATGGTTTTTTGTTACTAATAGCTGGTGAGTAGGGTTAAATCATGCAGCATAGTAATAAATGCTTCATGTATCTAGCTGAAAATTTGAATCTGGAGTAGATGGTTGGACTCATATCACCAGGATATACAAATAATTTTTAAATTGCTATTTTGTGAGGGAAACTTGTTTTTTAGCTTCTGTTTCTGTGTAACTTTCCACTGACATCTACTAGGGAGCAATGAACAGCTGGGTTTCAATACTTCCCTTAGCTTGAGATGCTTGTGTATGTTTTTATATCATAGGAGACTGATTTTGGCACACTCACTGAATGTGTGTGGACCCAGATCTTCAGTGGTGTTGGGAGAATGTTCAGGGTCGCTGATGATAAATTATCCTGAATTTGGCATTGATTTATGACAGGGAAGAAGAGGGTCTCTCACAAGGGTGCTGCCAAGTCCCATACTCCTTAGGAGATACTCTTCATTGCTGAGCAGCTGGGAATACAGGCAAGGGAGCTGCAGCTGAGCAGGCACCTCATTTTATGAGGAATCTCTGCTTTTGCATCAAAAATGCCTTTCTGTCTTGGAGGCTTAGAACACCTGTAGCTCATCCCAATCACCCGTGTCCTTGGTGGGTTATTACAGCAGCCATGAGTCACATAATGCTGTTATTTGCTGACTTTGGACTCCACCTGAATTAAACCATTTCCATTTCCCTTAGGAGTTGAATAGGACACTTTCCCATCTCTGAACACACAAAACAAAGGGTGGATGCTGTGCCTGATAATAAATGTCCAGATTTTGGTGAACAGGTCTGACAGATGCCTTCACTGGAGGCTCTCTTGGTAAGCAATTCATTCACTTACCTATCTTTGAAGAAAAACGTTTCTCCTCTAATTTGTGCGACCCCATCAAACACAATGTCATGCTTGCAGAGCTCTGGAGTGACAGGTCCAAGGGTTGGGCCTGGTCCTGGTCCTGGCCCTGGTCCAACATCAGGGGACACCTCTGTGATGTGAGCAGAGATATTGTTACACTGAGTCAGAGCAAGAGCTGCCACGGTTTCTAAAGGGGTCACTGTGTGCAGGGAGTTCTTGAAGGAGGAAAAACTGATAATAAAAACTCCTCAGGAGATTTTGGTGGTTGAGGACAGCTGAGGAAGCCTTGACTTCAACTCCTGTCCTAATGCCCTGTGCAGCCTCACTCGAGACACGGTGCCTGTGTCTGGCTGGGCTGAGCTGCTGTTTAACCTGAGAGATAATGAGAAGGGACTATACTGCATTCAGAAGTGAGCATTGCAATTTGAAGATAAAGATTTTAAAGTCCTTGTACTCAGAATTATGTGCTGAGAAAGACACCAAAGTGGATTTCTCTTTTTTAAAGAAGTCCAATATTTGGCAAGTTACAAAGATGCATTTTGAGCCATTTGAGGATCTTCCTGTCCTCACCAAGAATAAAAATGTGCTTTTCAGAACATGAATTTTTCCATCTGGTTTATTTTATTTGGTATTATTATTTGGCTGCTGCTTCTCTTGAGGCATTTGCCTCTTTTTCTCAGACATTGGGTTAACTTACTGTATGAGAAAAAAATGGAGTATAGCTCATTTGTGATAAAATGAGAAAAGAAGGGTTTTTTAAATAGTTGTTTTACATAGAAAGCAGTTTGTAAATGGTTATATCAGTTGAAAAGAGGAAGAAAGATAGTTTCTTCTTGGATATTGAAGCATGCTTTAAGACAACTGGGTTAGGTTCTGAACTCTTATCAAAGATACACGGTATGGGCTCAGAAAACTCACTTAATCTTGACCATGCCTCAATTCCCATCCTTAATTAAAGCAGCTAAGAACAAGGAATAATGAAGACTCAAAAAAGATTTTTGTCTCATGTGATAGTATTTTTGACATATTCTTATTAAAATTTCTGAGGTGTGGAATACTGTAGAATATAGTCACAGTTAAAAAGATGTCTCAGTAGAAAAGTCAAAAGCACAGGAAGAGAAATGGAATATGGGAATGACTGCTAAATTGACTGTAGTACACTGGTGCCTCTGCAAGGTAGAAAATGTGTACATGGAAGGAATCAATCATGATGCTACTTATGCATTTTACTAAGACTATCTGTGGAGTAAATAACAAATGTTAAACTTAGCTACATAAAAATACTTAAATCCACTTTTTCTCCAGGAGACTGCCTAATCCATTTACATTGAAGTTTCAGCTCCCACACACTTTCTGCAAATGTTATTGTGATGGTACAGCTTGAATTGTGGGAAGGCAATGTGAACTGTTTCCCAGCTGGGACACAGGAAACAAAGAAAACCCCTCTTGCAGAGGGTCACAACCTGGGAAGCTCAGAGTATTGCAGAAAGTAACATCCAAACCCACCCTCATCAGGTATTTCAAGCTAGAGACAAACATGGCATTTCACTGTCCCAGTAAAGGCACTAGAAATTTTCATCTAAAATTTTGTTTATGGGGTGTTTTGCTGCTTCTTTTCCCTCTGTAAATTTAGTGCCTGTCATCCTTAACTTGTGATATTTGATTTAAGTAGCAGGCCTGGTAATATGAAGAATGCAGGGGAAAGGAGCAGAGGATGTTTCTGGCATTGGTGGGATTGTGCCATTTGTCATTTACTGCCAATTCTGAGTCCCAGATTTGAACCCCTGCTGCCTGATTTTCTGATGAGTTCTGGGGATGGGGGAGGACTTTACCATAAAGCTCCTGGATCCCTTTAATGTCGTCCTGAGAAAGTCGGAAGTTCTTGGTGTAGGTGTAGATGGGGGCCATGAGAGCTCCTGGGTCCTCAGAGTGCTCCAACCCCATAGCATGGCCAAATTCATGGGCAGCAACCAAGAAGAGACTGTACCCTGAATAACACAGTAAAACAGTGTTAGCTGCTTGCATTTAAACAGAATTGTACCACATAGGTTATTCACAATAAATAATAATGATTACTACGTACAGCCTCCCATGGGGAACATCACACCTATTGCCAATAATGACATTTCACTGGGAGATTCCAAAACCTTCTTTTGTAGGGGATCTTTACTGCAAGTGACTCTGAGCATAGTCTTAATACTTGTATGAGAAAAGAAAGTGTAACAAATAACATTGGACATCCCTTTCAGTTACAGAAGAATTGAACTTGTAATCTAGATATCAGATCTTCCTTTTCGCCATGAAAAGGCTTGTAAGTGATAAACAGGTCTGTAAATACGTGTCTCTGAGAACAGTTTCTGAATCAGCACTGATGTGCCAAATCCTGTTAGGTTAGAAATAACCTTTTATCATAGGGTGACATTATATCAATTATGCCCAAACAATCTCTGAAATTTGGCAGGTTTCTTTCTTCCTAGAATAACCCCCTAAATCTAGTATTAATTTGTAAATATGTAAAAAGCCTTTGGTTCATGTTAAAATATGGCACATATTAATCAAAGTAATTTTAAATAGCAATATTCACCACATAAAATTTATACTGTCTCACTTGCTTTTTAAACATGTTTTTCATCCTTCGCAATATCAGTCACAAATATATTAATTTTTACATTTAGCGTTTGTTCCAAATTTGTATCAGTGTATCATTTACTGCACACTAATGAAATACTATAGTTCTTGTGGCTAACTGGAGGGGAGAAAAAGCATCTATTGATTTATTAATTTATTTCATGGTTTTGTATTTTGGAAGGATCCTTCATCACTGTATGTTACTGTAAGGTGTTGCAGAGCAGGAAGAGGACATACAGTAACATGGCACTCTCTTGCATGGAGCAAAAAGAGAGCAATTTATTGAAGAAATCCATAGCTTTATATAAAAGAGATCGTGCAAAACGAAGCAGAAAACATTCATTGGTCAGAGAAAGCAACACATCCTTGTCTCAGGCTTTCTCACGGATCCAGCAGGTGTTTTTCTTTTGTTATAATGCTTTCTCTTATGTTTACATTAGAGAAAGGTCTCTAGCTTGGGATAAAACCTAGCTGAGCCTGAGAAAGTTAGACTGGAAAAATCCTCAAGATTTTTTCCTGGGCCTGTAACAGCCACAGCTACAGAAAATCTGAGGGTTTCAGACGAGCTCTGGGTGTGACTGTAGCTGTATCTCACACTTCAGAATGGGGGTTTTGCTCTGATTTCAGGCTGAAGGGCTGTAACCAGCAGTGTGAAATCATTGCAGACATGCTGCCAGGGGTGTGGGCACTGCTCATGCCCCGTGCTGCCCTGGCAGGAGGTGTCACCTTGGTCTGGACAGAAGCCCCACTTGCGGTCGTCGTCGTAGCTGCTGGTGGAGGCGCACCAGAGCTTGCCGTCGTTGCGCCCGGCGCTCGTGCACGAGTCGTACTTGTTCCCAAGGAAGACGAAGGGGAACACGCATGGAGCGCCCTCGGAATTCCCACCAACTGTTGACATGGCTGTGGAAATGACAGCAAAACACAGTGAGAAGGGGATCCCTTTTGCATCTTAACTACACTGAAAGCCGAAAGGAAGAAGGAAGACTGCAGCCCTTCTAGGAATAGGAAGAAAAAGGTTAAAAGTAACATTTGAAAATTGACAGAATTAAAAAGGAAAAAGTCGACACATTGCCATTGCAATGGACTTGCCGGTAGTTTTGGTGGGGGTGAGAATGAGCCCTGGACTCATGATCACAGCTCTGGGGAAGCAGCAGTTTAACAGTGTTTTATGGAAGGTGATTGCCCAGTGAGTATCTTTTAATGCTCATTCCTGGTGCTATTTTAAAGTGCTTTAAAGCGTTTAGGTAGAAAGCAGGGTTAGTGTCAGAAAGGTTAAAGAGCTGTTGAATATTCACCTGGTGGTGAGTGTCCCACTGAAGAATAAAATTTATATACCCTGACAGTAGGGTACAGTGTAAAATCGTGTGATTTTAAACATTTTCTAAAGAAGATGATATATTAAATGGGGATAACTTTTTTTTCAGCAAGTATTTTGCAAAAACGAGAAAATTTCCCCTGTGTTCCCATTTATGTAGTATATGACAATAATATATAATATATAATATATAATATATAATATATAATATATAATATATAATATATAATATATAATATATAATATATAATATATAATATATAATATATAATATATAATATATAATATATAATATATAATATATATAATATATAATATATAAGAAATAAGAAATAACATTTGTATGTGCAGATATTTCTAGAGGGAAGAGGATGTAACTGCATTTAAAATAACAGTTTAAAGTATGTATCATGAAGAGAATATGAAAAGAATATAAAACTCATTTAAATTCATTTACACTGCTACCTGGCAGTTCCTTTCAAATGATGGTCTGTCTTCTCGGAAGGTACATGACAGCTATACAGAGGCCAAGCTGGTTGTGTCCCTAATTATTTATTAGTATGTATTTCTCACTCATTATTATTTATTAATAGCCTTTTATGCTGGGAAAAAAAAGGTTAAACTAAGCGTTTTTCTTAGTTCCAGTGATAGCAACTGTGTTACTTAGGACTTTGAATACATTGATTCCAGATATACTGGTTCTTTTGTCTTTTGAATGATCCTTTAGAATTTTCTCTTCCTAACCTTGTAGCAATTTATAATGAATTTGAATGAATTTGATCCTTTGTTATCCTTTTTTTTTTTTTTTTTACATCTGTAATGTAAAATGGATGGGTTACACCTGGTTATCAAAAATAACAGAAAGCCAAATACCAGTACATCAAAGCTGTATAGCAAATGGTTAGGCCATTTTCAAGAGACCCCAAAAAATCAAAAGGCAGGATGCATGTAGGCTTGAATGTAGCTTCCCCTTGGCTCTATTAAAAGCCAGAGATTTTAGAATTGCCATGGTTCACTTCATCTCTATGCTTACAGCTCTAATGTCACATAATGAACATCTGAAAATGAACACCTGCCAAGATATTCACACTATAAATTAATTTTTGTTCCTTAATGTAGTAAAACTCAAGTTGGAAAGTATAAAAATGTGTGAAGAAAGTGATTTTTTCTTTTTCATGGCTAAACCATTTCACTTAGTTCTTTCGAATTGCTGAAAAGATCTATTAATACAAGCTTAACATACTAAGTAGGATTTCTTTTTACAAGTGTACATGGAAGTGTTAAGCTAAAATATTATTCATACTTTCTTCTTTCTCATGAGACTTTCCTTCCAGGGCCATTAACAAATTGTAATCTGCTTGTAATTATCCTGCAGTGGTAGCCATGCATTTGTAGGTTCAATGCCATTTGTGTATTCCTGACAAGCCTGTGCTGTGACACACCAACAGATTGCTCCTGTTCCAGTTACATCCTTCACACCTGTGGATGATACAATTCCTCCAAAGCCATCTTCCCCTGGCCCCTGGAACTTGCTATAATAGATAAGGTATCCTGGATACCAAGGTTGAGCCAAGTTCCTTAAGAATTTGGTCACTCTCCTAACACTTTGGAAGATAAATGGTTAGAAATTAGTCTGTGTAATTGGTCAGTTCACCTTTAGAACTTCTCACTTAGATTGGATGCTGTTCTTTGTATAAACTTTTATTGGCTGTAGTTTGAATCCTCCCTGAACCTATAAATATGGCTGTCTGCCCTTTGTAATGAGAGAATCCTGCTTGATCACCCTTGGCATGAAATAAAAGTTCTTGTGGAACTCCTCAAGTAAGGCCTCCAGTCTTTCTCTGCTGGCTAAATGTGCGCTTTCTGAGAGATAGCTAAATGATTTTAGCACTCTCTGGTCCTGGTAAATACCACCAGGGATCAAAAAGAAAGCCACACACACCTCTGTTAAAATTGTGTCTAACTCATCAACTTTTGTGTGCTCTGGTGAAAGTGTGCTGAAGGAGACTTGTTAAAACCATGAGCAGGCAGGCTGTGCTGTGCAAGCAGCATTGCTCGTACCAGTCTCTGGACAGAAGCCGTATTTCTTGTCTCTGTCGTAGTCCTCAGTGGTCCCACACCATCGGTATCCGTCTGTCCTGCCTTCTGTCGTGCACTGCTCATAGGACTGCCCTTGGAATTTGAAGGGAAATTTGCATGGCTGCCCATCACCATTGCCACCCATTGTAAAAAGTGCTGGAGGGAGAAGGAGAGAGGGAAATGTCAATGCACAAAGGTCAGAATCAACAAGGAATCACAGTGTGCCTGTGGGAACATCCCTGGGTCTGGGCACGAATCAGGAGGGATGTCCTTCACACTGGGACAGTCAGACATCTGCTGGGTCTGTCTTCTCCAGGCTGCTCTGTCACTGGGAATCCTCTGTGCTAGGACAGTGTGCTGTGCCATGTGCTGGTGAGAGGAAACTGTGAAAGCACCAAACTGCTCTTGGCCTTGCCCTGAACAGAGATAAAAAATCCTTCATGTGTTCATATGCTGATTCCCTGGAGTTTTAAGAGCAGCACTGCAAAATTACTTATCTGTTCAAATTCCCAGTGTAAAGCATGCATGATTTAGCCTTTTTAGGGTGTCCAAAAGCACCTTTTTCCCCTCTTTCTCATCCAGTTTAAAGGAGCAATTAAATCCCAAATGTGTATGTGGGAAGGCTTGGCAGGTTAGTTCTAATTTTGTTGCTGTTTTTGATGACTAAACAGCCATTGCAGTCTCAGTGTGTAGGATCTGAGGGGTTTTTCTTTGCTTAGTCTGATACATCAGTGGGAAGAGGCATTGTTGATGTGTGTGCTTCTTTAGAGCAGCGCTAAATAAACACCCCAGACCTCTTTTGGCCTAAGGGTGCTGGGAAAGGCTCCTGACAGTGGGGTCTTGTGACACAGATGGTCCATTTTGCCTTTTACACTTAAACCAGCAACTGGCCACAGCATCAGCAACATGAACCAGTAAGTTATAGAATTTCCAGTCCCACTCATGAGAGGACTTGGAGCTTTGCAGGCCTGGCCCTCACACACAGGTTTTTTGAACTTCTGCTCTGCTTAGGAGAGTGATTTTATCTTTCTGCATCCTGGGCATGGATCCTGTCTGCAACACACACTGTGCCTCCCCAAAAGAGCAAGCTGCAAATGTTGTTTTTTTGTCTCAGGTGCTGTACTGAGACAGGAAAGGTTCATTAACTAGGACTGTGGCTATTGTGATTGGAGAAGGACTATATTTTTTAAAAAAAGTAATGATAGAATTGGAGAGCAAAGTTAAACAGAGTTGTTTAGATGACTCACTTACCATGAGCTGCTTCCAGCTCTAGGTCTGGCAAGCTCTGCATTTTAATAGCCTTTTTTATATTGGTTTACATGTGGCTAAGTTGCAAAAACCATATGGAAAGCCAGTCTCTTACTTTGCATGCAGCCTTTCTGAGTCACAGTCAGAATGCAGTTTTTAATTTTGCTTGAGGCTTCATCATGTGATGGTAACAACAATGGTTTATTAAGTTTTCAATCCTCCCCTCCTTACTATAAAATTGCTTTAATGTAAATGAAAGCTGGAGAGTGGGGCAGTTTCCCCAAAACAAAACTCAATTTACTTTTAAGGGGATATTAAAGGGCCTTGTTCTGCATCATGGCAAACTCAGCAATTTAAAACCTAGTGAAGACACACTGAAGTGAGAGCAGATTCAGACTGGACATTACTAATATGTGAACTTCACTTTTAGCTGTTCCTAGAAAAATCAGGCAGTTGTGATGTCAGGAAACCTCAGTCTGGAAGACTAAAACCCCCGTGGCACAGATCCAAGGTGGAGGTGGCTGCAGCTTCAGGAGGGCTGTGCTGGGAGAGCAGTCAGCAGCAGCCTGTAGGGTCTGTGATGGGTGTGGGGAGCTGCAGGCAGAGAACAGATTGTATTGCAGAACCAGAGTCAGGAGCCTAAACTGCCTGTAGTGTCAGGGGAGTTTGGAAATGAGAAACATCAAGGTCCCTTGATCCCATATGGCAAAGGAGAAGTTCAGCACCTGTGTAAGATTTGTGTAATAGGTAGATAACTTTCTGCTTTACCTTCTGCTTTGACAAACTGCAGAAATATCAGTTTACAAAACTGGGGTAGGGATCTGGGATTAACTTTAGAAAAGCCTGCTGCAGCACCATAGCATTAAAGATGTTTCCATACATGCACTGTAGCTCTCTAATGAGAAGAAGTGAAACTAACTTCAGTGAGTTAAACATGAGAGAAACAAAGGCCAACAGACAGGAATGCTGCCCCCAACACAGACACTCTGATGTAAATCCTCCCCTATCTGAATTTATTAGCTGGGGTTTAGCAAATGGTGCCTTGGAATAATGAGTGAACAATGCCACTCTGCATTTAATGAGAAACATCTGTGCATAACTGTTCATGGATCTTGCAAAACAATTACATCAGAAACAAAAGGCTGAAACCCTTCTGCTCCATTTCAGAAACCTTGACACTGGCATTTCCAGGAACTTCACTTTCAGAACCAGCTCTCCCTGACAGTGCTTCACTGCTTACATTTTCAGCTTTGCATGACTTTAGCATGTGGATCTCCATTTCTCCAGCTGCCTATAATCTGGGCTGCCTTCTGACTGTATCTGAGTGCTTGCAGTATTTTGAAGAAATGAGCCAAATTGTTCTATTTTCTGGCTGAAAGAATTAACCCAAGGGAGAGGAGATTTGGGGAAAGATGGGAAATGGAGATGGCAAAATTTCACAAAAATAATGTTTGTACAGTTATGTGCATGTGCACACTTATAGGCGGATGAAGTAAATATTCTGAAAGTCATACCACTAAAAATAACTTTATAAAAAATTAATTGTAGTCTGTGTAAAGTTCTCCTGCTTGTTCATCCTCTATAGCTGTATAAATAGCTGTCACCAGGGTAGATCTCAGCTCTAAATATGATCTATAACAGGCAATCAGGGGTTTGGAAATTAAAGAATGTCTTTTTACCACATTAGGGTTAGCAGACTGATAAGTTCTACAACAGATTGTCTTTGGAAACCACCACCATCCTGATGCAGAAAATATGTAATGTTGTATTTGAAACTCTATGGTCTTGCTAAAAAGGCCCAAAAATCTGTCAAGCAGGAATCCATTTAGTGTTTGGCTACAGCAGGATTCCAGAGAATCCTGTTTTGAACTTTTTCTATGTACACATACCTGCAAACTTTTGAAAAAGAGTTTCTTTTCAGACACATACATATTAGTACATGTCCATGTGTGACAGTACTTGTGTGCTGGGACATGTTGGTCTCTGCTTGTGCACTCTTGGGCTGGCAAAGCCCTGAACGTGTTTTGTTAGCTTGAGCCTTAAGCACCAATAATTTTCTTTCAGTAATCTGCATTCTCTTTCCTTGTACTGACTGCATGTAGCCATAATATTATAAGTAAGTTTAGTGCAATTGTTTCAAGCAGAATTAGCATGAATCTGAACAAAGCACCATTGCTTTCTGGTTTGTTCTCTTTCAAAACTCTCTTATTATTTGTTATGATCCAGGAGTAGTGGGCAGGCGTTTTAGTGACCCAGGGCTTGATAAGAAAGATAAAAAAGTGATGAAACACTCCCCAAAGCTAATTGTTGTTTATGTACAAAGGGAAAAAAATGAATGTGGGAAACTGCAGTACTGGGAATGGCTTTTAATACATGTGCTAGGAACTAGCAAACAGGAGGTGGAAGGAGGGAAAAGCACCTTACCTCCTCTACTCCTCTCACTGCTGATAATTTACCTCAGTAGGCTACAGCCAGTTATACTTAATTGCTTCTCTAAAGGTTTCCTGCCATGTGATGTACAGGAGATGAAATTAACACTTATACCAATAAATTATCTGAAATGTTATATCCTCAAGCTGTAAATACTCATCAAGATTTTCAAGCACAGAAATATGTGTTCCTCTTGTTTCAACAGGAAACATAGTCATAAATACCTTTGAAAGACAATAATTATAATCTTGTGTATAATTTTAAAAAGTTGCGGCTACATGAAGACATTACAAACTTTGTCTAATCTGCAAATTAATGTTTCCAAATATGGAATAAAATTATCGTGAAAGAAAGTTTTGTTCATATTACAAGAAGGTAGTACAGTCATAGCTTTCATGGACTTCTAATAATTTTGTACAGATACTGATATGTTGTTATGATTCCATAAAAACCTTCATTTTTTTATCTGAAAGGGAAGGAAGTCGGAAAGCACAAGAAGAAGTGGATGAGCAAAGAATAAGGGAACAATCTGCCAGGAAAAAAACGAAAAACCATTGAAGCATTGCTTTACTTACACTCATGGGGACAAAAGCCATATTTCCCATCTGCATCGAAGTCTTTGGTTGTGGAACACCAGAGGAATCCATCGCTGCGTCCTGCATCCGTGCAGCTGTTGTATTCCTTGCCATTGAACCAGAAGGGAAATTTGCAATATTCACCATCTGCATTTCCATACTTCACTCTGACCACTGTAAGGAGAACAAATGCAGTGGGGAAATTAGCCACCTAGTGATACAAAAAATACAGTTTCTGGACATCTTCTTTTCCTGGAAGGTACTGATATGGAAATGCAGTCTGAATTTCCACTTTGAAATTCAATCTGTTGCTGGTCTCTCTATTGGCAAGTGGCATAGCTAAAATAGAAACTGGTAATTTAAAAATAATTGCATGGATATTACTCATGGTGTAAGTGTTAGAATCAGCCCAGAAAAATATGTATGTTGTTACTATGGCAAGGCAAAGTTAAAAACGTGCTGTAAATACATTTAGTAATTTAGTTTCTTATGTAATATGGCCTAAAATGTTCACTATAGTTTCAAAGGTTCCAGGCAGCAGCTGAATATGAGCTGAACTTGCCTTGTGCCTCATAAACCACTTGGGTATTTCCAATGGGCCTTGCATGACATTTGCTGTAGCATGGGGGGAGAGGGTGGAAACACAGACACACCCAGATCCTGGGGTTCATTTCAGTTTGTCACATGTAGTCTTATGAGTACAGTATTGATGCTGGAATATATACTAATGCATAGATAAGTCACTTATCCATAGCATTTTTTAAAGAGCAGGAAGTTTACATTATAGAAATGAATTTTCACATCCTAATATTTATTGACAGTCAATGAAAGTATTTAATGCAGCGTTAAAACAGAGCAGCCAGCAGGTCATATGTTCTGAAACATGAAAAAGTCTGGTACCTTGTCCCTCCCCAAGAGTCCACAGCTCATCATCATCAAAGTGGGAGTCTCCTCCAATTCCTGGCCCTGGTGCAAAGGCATGAGCCAGGAGCCCGTCCTTGCCATCGAAGGGATAGCCATCACCATGTTCTGCAGGAGCAAGCAGACAAAAAGGAGCAGTTTCTAATGACCTCAGGCAGAGTCTCTACATGAATGATGATTATCATGTGTACTTTCCCAACCAAGACAGCAGCAGAATACTTTAGTGAGTGAATTTACTGGTTTGGGTTGTGCTAGCAAGACTGATCCATGAGAAAACCAGTTCTTACAAAGAACATGAAGTGTCATTACTGCAGTTGTCACAGCATGGTAATTTATATCTCATAAATACAGTAGAAAGAAATAAAAAATGGTGAGGAACAGTGAAGTATTGTACATGAGATGTATGACTGCATACACAGTGCTATTTCTCAATGCAGGCTGATAGGGAGCTGTAACTTAAATATTGTAGGTGAGGGATATTTTCAGGTAGTTGGTATCACTCTCCAACACAGACATTGGAAAATCAAGGCAGATTTCACTTTGCAGGCTGCTCTTTTCTGCTGCACCTCAGATTGCTGTGCTCTTTCCTCTGTGCAGGATGCTCAGTGCCCCAGCAGGAAGGCACAGCTGGGTGTCTCAGCAGTGAGCTCTGAGCCCTGAAGGAGCCTGTTCCTCCTTCACTTTGAGCACTCCAAGACTCAGGCAGCTCCCAGCAGCAGGTTAAGCAGCTCTCCTGATATTACACTGTAGGCTTTTCTTGGAAGTACACCACTTGTGGGTAAGGCAGGCTGGCACGGGCATAGCCCTGGTATTCATAGCTCTCCCACCACACTGACCTGTGCATCAAAGCTGCCTGCCAGCATCTCCAGTTGCATCATTTCTGGTCTTTTGGTCTGATGTCTTGGCATTTAACAGAAGCCCTAAATACACAGGCCTGATTCTCTCCTCTGTTACACTGATTTCAGGCTGGTGTCGCTCCTAGTGCTGGTTCAGTTAATTCCCTTCAGCGTGTCAGTTGTGAAAGACAAGATTTTGATCTCTATTAGGTCCCATTTATTTAAAAGTAGACCCTATACTTAAGAGAAAGGTTAAAAATGAAGGAACCTTGTGGATGTCTGAGCCCTGGTGAATCTGACCTGCAGTAAAGTGATAGGAATGAGTGAATGTGGAAGGAGCTTTCTGACCACAGTTTCTTAGCTGGCTTAGCCTGCAAGTACTGAAACCAGCAGAAACACTTCTGCTTTTGTAAGACTATTTTTTTTTTTTTTTTTTGCAATCCAAGCCAGTCTGGACGAGGATCTGAAGTCCTGAGTGTACAGAATCTCTGCAGCTTTTGAGGTCAACTCATCAGAAGCTGAAGCAAAGCAAACCAGCTTGAAGTGAAGGCTTTTACAAAGAGTTCAGTTGTTTGAACCGTTCACTGAACTTCCAAAGTCTACCTCCCAAGTAATTGGCTGCACACAAATATCTTCATTAGTATTAAAAATTCTACGACTGTTGAGAAGAAGTTAAATGCCCCATGTTTACACTGAAAAGCCATAAACATTCTTTCAGGGGAAACCAAAATTAATTGAGAAGATGTGCACAATGAAAATGAATCAAGTCTCCCATCATCAGATGTACTCAAACCATAGTTCAGCTTATGATCCATATTTTTAAATTCTTCAAGACCAAAGAATGCATTGAAAGTTTGCATTCTGCCATGCTAAAAGAATGGAAACCAGCTATGGAGTCAAAACTGGAAATCACAAATCCATTTTTAAGCTGTAAAATGTTAGAACCCTCACCACTATCACTGGAACCCAGCACACAGAGCTATAAATAAATGGTATGATGGCATTCCATTCTCTTCTGTGGCAGGAAGCCAGCTCACATAATCTGAAGATCTGTACCATTATGTCTCAGTTCTATTTCTGATTTATAAATTTAAAAATAAAACGTTGCCCCTAGCAATTCTCTTTTGGAAAGATAAATATAGTGTAAGGATATTGTATAAATACTTTCTCTCTCTCTCATACATAAGAAAAAGTGAAATTAGATCTTAGCTTGTATGAGCCAAGTGTGAACTAGGACAAGGTTTGCCAGAAAGCTTCATGGGGGCTACTTCTTGAGGGTGTATCATTCTAAACTGAGGATTAATGAAAAGAACAAAACCAAAACCATAAGTAAAAATAGAAAATATCTACCCCATCGGCCAAAATTGATCATAATGTCTGCTTCTCCATCATGTATTCGGTTAAATCTCAGTGGTGTGACATCACTCCAGACTTGAAAGGCTCGAGCAAAGGCGTCATCTACTGTCTCAGGATCCAAATCTGGGGTGTAGCCTATAATCCTGGGAGGTAAAAGCAACAGTTAAGGGACACACAAACATCCTCCCTGTATTTGTTTTCTGCTCAACACCCTGAGTGGGCTCAGCAGTGAAAGCAGCTAGGAGGTAACACTGCTGCACGAGATCTAAACACCTCCCTTTGATTCAGAGATGGGTTTAGATGTAGCATTTACTGTTCATTTTCTTTTGGCATTGACTCAGCAGCAAGAAGAAAATGATACATCCAGAGGCTGTAAAGCCTGGATGTAAAGCCTTGCACAAAACATTCTGGGTTTTGCATCAGAGCTGAGACCAGAAAAGGAGCTCAGTAACATTCTGAAAGTTTCAAGTGTGGATTGTTTTGCTCTTTAATAAGAACAGGAAAGCTGTCCTTCTCCCTCACCTGTGTTGCTATCTGTATATTGTTTAATCCCTGTATAAAGTCAATCCTTTACCTGTGTGTGGGATACATTGGCAATAAGATACATGGGGAAATAGGAGGAAAAAGCATGTAAGATAAATCTGTAGCCCTGACCTGAGAAAGGACAAATTCCTAAGTGTGTTGCTTTCCTCTTCTTCATATATTTTAATTGGCTTCTTAGTGCCTTATATTATTGCCTTCTATATTCCATATAAAGACAAGATTCCAATTCTTTGCTGCTGGGGCTGTGCACTGTGAGGGAAACTACCTTATGCCTAAGGAGGATGAGGAAGATTCAGAGGAAGCACATCAGCAAGTAGAGAGCTGCCACAGGGTTTTTCAGTCTTGATTAGGTTAGTCACAGCCCAAGAGACGCTTTGAGTCCAAACTTGTGAGGGAAGAGCAGACTAAGGCATGCAGCTAAGACAAATCTGTTGGTTTTTTTCATTGGTGGTAAATGTTTGTTCATGGACCACCTAAGGTAATGAGTGTTTTACCACCATGAGAGCTGGGTTGGTCCCTTACTCTTCAGAAGAAGATTAAATTAGAACATACCAAACTTATTGTAATAGGCTTGTTGTACCTCATGTTTGTCTGTATCTAAAATACAATTGTTAGATTTTAAAATTTATTCAATCATCTCCTTCTTAGGAGTGCAGAATGAAGGGGAGTTTGACCTCTGCAATCAGTGAGTACTTTGGTCCTCCTGGAGCAGATGGGCAGGTGAGATACTCCTGTTCCAGCTCCCTTGGGATCCTTGCTGCAGAGCAAAGAGTAAACCCAAAATCTCAGTTTCAACCAGAACCAGAAAGCTGATGTCCTGATATATTGCAATGTGAAGTGACAGAGGTGTTTGTTAAAGCATTTGGTAGTTTTCAAAACACCAGGGGGTTCTAATTGAAGGAATCTTGTTGAGCCCTCTAAACAGCTGCTGCATTTCTGAGTGCCTTGTTCTTGGTATATGTGAACAGAACCCACCATTACCAGTCTGTACCTGTATGTTATATGATTCTTTTCCCATTTTGGCTTTCTTGCAAAGAAGTTGTAATTGGCTACATCAGGGTTACCACAGCGGGGTTTCTTCATTGTCTCAATTGTGTTTTGATCCAGATCTCCTGTTTCAGGCAGCCCAAAAAACTTCTGCATTTTCTTCAGAGTATCTTTCAGGACAAATAAATTGCAACTGTCTTTTGGGCAGCCATAGTATTTATTCAGGTATTGCTTGGGGAGAAAAAACACAGAACAAAGACTTTAAAATTAAAAGGTTTGATTATTAAATAAATAGTTAATCATTACAAATAAATAAATAAATAAATGCTATAATTCCATGTTAGCTTTCCACCTGAAACTTTCTAGTTTTCTTTTCAAAATTACAATTACTAGTCTTTGAGGGACCAGCAGGATCTCCTTAATTGACACAAAGCATCCTTGATCACATGATGTTGCTAATTAAACAATAATTTCCACTATTAGCTGTCACCTTTACTTAATGAATTGCTTTTAGTTATTAGAGCACAGAGCTTTAATGTGGAACTACAAGGTAAAAATGGATTTGTCTTTTTCGTTTCTTTATGATGTATAAATCTGCTTACAGCTCTAGATTTTGTGCAGTCTTTTGTTGGAATAATCTGAATTATTGAGAAACTCCTCAAGAAATCAAAGCAATCCCACAAATGAGACCACATTGATTGCAGAGAAAAACCCCATTCTTTACTCAAACCAGACAGAGTTCTTTGAATGTTGGATGTGCTTGCTTTTGAGTCAAACATTGCAAAGACCTGAGGGAGAAAGTCTTTGGTAACAACAGCTGCTTGGACACTACAGCCAATCAATATTTCCATACTTAAAACTCCATTGAATGCCCCAGCTCATTATGGCCAGACTGATATTTCTGATACAGCTGTGGTGGCAGTTCACAAAGTCTTCTCTCATTAAAAAAGAGTGGTCCTAAGGGACCCAAAAGATGGCACAAATCACATTATTTCCATCTCCCAAAGTGACACCCACAAAAGTCTCCTCCCCTTCTCCTGAGGAAGGGTTTAGTGTGTTTTATGCCCCTCTGTGAAGGAAAAGCTGCAGCCATGTGAAATTCCCAAACTGCACCCAAAATGTGCTTGGCCCTACCCAGGGCTGAGAGATGCCCTTGCCAATGGTGCTGTCAGACAGGAAGGCTGCAAGTTACTGATCTTCCCAGTAAAAACAGTCTGCAGCTGAGGAAGAAACACCCTCCAGGTATTGTATCCCAGATAGTAACTACAAGCCCAAGGGAGGAAAACACCTGAATAAGGTAAAGGTGTATTTGCTAAAAAAACATGAGGAATATCAGGGAGAACTGTTTCAAACTGAGGATTACAAGAAGCCTGACAAAATGATTGCACATTTTAGTTCTTATGCCAGCAAGTATTCCCAAGAGAAACCTTGCTTCATGTGTCTAATTAATTTATTAAGTGTACCCAGGAGACTGAGGATAAAGCCACAACACCAGCAAAATAAAGCAGAGGATATTTGATAACTGCAGTTGGTCAAGCCTAGCTTTCACCACCTTCTTCACAAAGTTCAGGCTAACCTCATCTGCCCAGCATAGGAAATGGTTCAGGCATTACTCAGAAAGGATTTAATCAAGATGTTACACCATTTCCTTCAGAAGGTACTCCATCCATCATGATTAAGCACAGACTATGGCTATTTTTTGTGATTTTTGTAACTTCTGATGTGGTATTTCTGCAGTGGGGGCTGTGGTACTGGCAGATAAAGGACACACAGTGGTTTCATCTTTGCTTCCTCTGTGCTGCTCTCCACACAGAGTTAATGGGCCTGGTGGAAATTATGTGAAATGCACTAAGAACATAATGAAACAAGCCAGTTTGGTTCTTATCCTAATTTTCATTTCATGCAGTTTGATGGATTTTGTTATGGTTCTGCTTGCACCCCCAATGACACCCCATGGTGTAATACAGGCTGTACATCAGACTGACACTTACTGAAGAACCAGGCTGCTGCTCTTGCCATTTTAGGTTTGGGAGCAAGCTATACAATCAAAAATATAAACTGAAGCATGGTCAAGAATTTTACTTGCTAGGATTCTAAACAGAAAGCTAACCCCTTTCAGTTTTTCCTAAAATGGAGATTTTAATGAAGATGAGAAATGACCATGATCAGCTGTTCTTTGAGGAGAGAATCTTGAAGAAAATGTAATGTCTATGCAAACCACATCTTGGCCTAGGCTGTGAAATGCAGTTTCCCCAGCGTCAGCAGGGAGCTGTGGTGATCTGGAATTTTGATCCAGCCCATTAATGAAACAGGGTCCAGCTGCAACATAGCAATTTGTGTCCTGATGCTGAGTGTTGGGGCTGTTCTGATGGAGGCTGTGAGGAAAGGCAGCCAGTGAGCATTGCCCAAGAATACCCCAGGAAAGACAAAGAAGAACTGCACTGTTAAACCAGCTTGTAATTTTCCTCTGAGTACACATAATAAATATGTTTAAAAGAAACAGAGACGAGGGGAGATGTGGATTGCAGTTATTGAATAAAAGCCTGGCTGTGTCTAAGAAAATAGTTTCAGAGTGGTTAAATTGCTCCTGGACACGTGGGACCCCACTCTCCTCTCCCAAATGCACTGCCCCTGCCCCCAGCTCTTGGCTACTGTGCTGCTGAGCAAAACCTTGGGTGAATTTGTTTTGTTAACAGCTGAGGAATGCCCTATTTGGGTCAGTTTGTCTGTTTTTCCTAAACTTTCCGACACAGCTCCCAACTGGAAATTCTCTCTCTACCCTCCCCCAGACCTTCTTGAACCTGGCAAGCTTTCCCAAGATGCACACAAACTCCTAAAGAAAAGTGAACAACTTTCAAATCTCTAGGTCCTAAAATAAGAATAATTTATCTCAATCCTCCTTAAAATGGATTTACTACTGAAGAAGAGAAATAATTTAGTCTATAATTTAGTCTATAATTTACATGCTAAAATAAGGATAATCCATCTCAATCTCCCTTTAAATGGACTTCCCCATAATGTCACTTTTATGAACGTCCACAGGGCTAAAAAAACATTAGAATAAAATGCTGTAGAATTATAGCTATAATTTGCTAATATTGCAGAAATCCAAGCTCCTTTTTTTTTTGTTCCAGATTGGATTTGGGGGAAAAAAAATCTTTAAACCTCTGTGAGATTGTTTTCCAAAGTCAAAACTAGTCACAATGGCTTCTGAAATTCGAGCCAGCTTTCAGTTGCAGTGTCCCTTAAAGCTGTGTTTATGCAACCCACGGTAAACAATCTGGAAAACACACTTGTGAAAGCTGGGACACATGCATTAAGGGAGTCTCAACTGCCCTCACTTCTACTTGATTTCAGTAAAAAAATTAGATGTCTCTTATTTGCCCTTCTCCCTTCTTACCATTGCAATTTTTTGATTACAGTCATGATGATTTAATGAAAATATTTTGTATCTTGAGACTTAAAGGAAAAAAATAAAAAACAAACCCCAAACCCGACTTTCTTTGCTGGCTTTAAAACTTTTAAGAGAGGAAACATTACTTGGCTCCAGTTTTAACTCTTGAAAGCTGATACCTTTGCTAGCTAGCTAGCACTTCCAGAGACTCAGGGGAAAGAATGCTACAGTCATTCCTTAGCCTCAGCTGAAACAAGAAAGAAACATCTGCTTAAGAAACAACAATATAAATCTGAAGCAAAGATGAAACCAAGACTTACCACTGCTAGCTCTTTGTCTGTTTTGGGAGTGCTGTCTCCAGGAAACTTAATGATTGGTGACGGTGCGGCTAAAGTTTTGTTCAAAAGATATACTTGGATGAGTAGTACTTTAAAAACGAAGCCACAGCCAACGTGGGTCTTCATTCTGCCTAAACTTGTGCTCTCCTCTTTGGAAAAAGCTTTTCCCCACTGTCTGTCCCTTACTTTAGCTGCAAAGTGCACCAGTTGCTTATCTGCACATCTTAACTCTCAGCACCGTTTTCCCTTTTGCTTGCTCTAGCAATTCCTTTGTATGTTTAAAACATCCAGATGCGCAGTCTCAGGCTACCACAAGAGGAAGTCTGAAAACTAGTGGAAACATGAGAAAAGGGCAGTTACCAGATGTGATTGCTGTGATTTTAAGGTAGCAACAGGCAGATAGTTACTATTGCTGAAAGAGGCCACATTTTCTCCTCATTTGCATATATGAAATATTTATTTGTGCCAGAGAAGAGGAAAAAATAAAACCTGGATTAGTCTTGAAGACAAGGTGCCTTACATACATTTCAAATTTAAAAAAAACCAAAAAAAAAAGAGAAAGAAATTACTAAACGGTATTTTCCTGGCTAAGCATTTTTACTATATTTTAGCCTATTTATATGTCACAGACATAATGATATGCTTTAGTCATGTGTGATTATGCTCCCACACAGCGCCTTGCAGCAAACATTTTGACTATGGATTTTGAGACAGACCCTGCACAGGGCAGTGCAGCTGAGTGAGGTTTCTTGTCCCCCTCCTGCTGAGGCTGCACAGAGTGTGGGTCTGTGCTCAGGGCTGTGAGCCTCGCTCCCTCCCTGCTCCCTGCACAACCTGCACAGCTCTCTGTGAGATCATTGTGGCTGGTTGGGTTCAGAACCAGCTTGAGGCTTGGCCACCAACAGACACAGGGCATCACCTTACCCCTACAGGGTAAAAGTTAATTAGGCAGATTCAGCAGTAGAAATGAACTTCAATAAAGGATGTCAGGGAAATTGTAAAAATTCAGTGTTTGATTGTAATGGGGTTGGATCACCTGGTGCAACTCCTTAATGTGAAATTTTGGTGTAAATATGGCCATTGTCAAGGACAGTCCATTTATTGTGTCATTCATAACATTGCTGGCTTTGAGGTGCTATTCCAAGTGGAATATTATTTTAGCTGAATATCCCTAATCTAGGGTTTGGCTTGTGATTTTTCAAGATGGGAGGCTGATAGTTCTGCATGACTGTGAACTGTGTTCTGGCCAGCCAAGGGTCCACAGTTTCTACTGAACACAAATCCAGCTATGAAAGCTCCTCTGACCTGTATGTCACCATAAAGATTGCCACGACTTTCCAATGAATGCTAAATGAAAGTTTTCCAGATATGACTCATTAACAAATAGGGCTGCTAATGAAAAGAAGGTACTTTGCAGGTGTTTGGTGCTTTACTGACGATATTTGATAATTGATTGTAAATAGTTAATATTGGCAGTTGTTTGATTTATGCTGGTATCAAGCTATTTTGCTAACTGCAGTCCATTGTCCATGATGTGAATAGCCTTACATAAAGGCAAGGATTTCAAAGGTGGGGGACTGAGGGGCTCAGGGAGAAAGAAAGCACTTGCAGGGGCTTCTGCTGCCCATACACTTCACTGAGAGCCCAACACAGCAGCTGCATGCAGGGTCAATCAGCCATGGGAAATGACACTTGAAGCTCAGGAGACAATGAGGAGTTACAGGAACTTTGTGCATGGATGGAGCTGTCTTTGTCAGCAAGTGCCTTTGTATTTATCCCACTCATCCTTTCAGGAACGAATCCGGCACAACTTGAGTTACAGTGAACAACTTTCCCCTAATGGTTCAACTTTGAAATGACACATTCTTTTGTAGCTTTTCCCCATCAGCAAAAATCCATGGCCACTTAAAGGGTTGCCTTAATAAAGAGCAGTTCTGAAAATATGATCCAGTTTTTCCAGAGCCTGGTACTTGGCTGTGGGGAATGACTCTTCTGCTTTGTTTGTGATGACAGCTCGTATTTGTATCTGGCCATGTGACACTGTAAGAGAACAAAGGCCAAGGAAGCCTTCACTACATGTGCCAAGTTACTCTTAGGTCTCCTTAATTAAGCAAGTAAAAATATTATGGATCATGTTGCAAATTCTGTAGTTATCTCTGTGCTTCATGTTGGGTCGAGGGCTGATGTAAATCTGAAGGCATGAGAACCACGTCATTTTCATAAGAATTTTAATGTAATTTATGACAGTTTAGCAGCTTTCATTTAGAAGGGTACTGTGGTGAAGCTGTTTAAAGCCAAATGTGCCCTGGCACATTCCAGTTACTCTCATAATCCTCACTGAAAACTAATGAATGCTCTGTTCTCTGTCTGTCCTAATGAATATCGGATCAGAAATGGATGAGGGAACTTTTGAATGGACTGTGAGGTCTGTGCAGTTTGAAAATCTCACTGTAGTTTCTTATCTTTGCTGGCAGTGACAGTAGGTTGAAGTCACCTTCTAAATACACTTTTTAGAAGAAATTGAGCAAAGCAACAGAAACCACACAGACCTGCAGTGAAGCATTGTGTCTCACCTTTGTTTGCATTTTTGCTGGTAAATGGCTTTGCTGGTACTACTTCAGTGAGTGAGCAGGTAAGCGAGTTATGTTCAATTAGGAAACATAATACATAATGCAATATTGGATTTGTGGGTATTGGGTGAAGCAACAGATTGAGTTTCTGAGCAGTCAGTAACACATTCCCTTTCATTAGCACATGACATCAGAGATCCCGACTGAGCTGCCCTCTTTCAGATTGGAAAGGAAAATACATGTTGGTGACACTTTGTGAGAGTAGAAGCCCTTTGTACTCAGGCTAAATTTGGGGTAAAATGTTTGTTATCTCCTTATATTTGTCCTTAAGCTCTATGCCATCATGCTGCTCTAAGTGTGCTACAGAGGTGCTGCTTTTCCAGGCTGGGAATGCTTGGTCCTGCTGCTCCTGGCCTCTGCTTTGAGTCAGAGCTTGGTTAAACAGCTCCTGAGCTCTGCTACAGCCCACATAACCCCTCCACTCTTGCTGAATTTGGAGACATGTATGATGGTTTTCTTATCTCAGGCTAGATAAGCTCCAGATCAGGGAGACAGAAGGATCTGAAGTGATGCATTCTGACACTGACAGGTTAACTGCTGGTAGTGTTTGCTGCACAGACATTCCTCAGACCTCCACACTCTGACAGTAATTAGTGACTCTGGGTAGACTTCCTAGAAGTTAAACATTGAGGAAAGAGTCAATACAAAACACAGGGAAAGAAGAAAAAGCCCTGCTGAGAAGAGAACCTAAGGCCATCTACAAACTTTCTGGAAGAGCTGAAGCAATAATCTAGTTCTCCTTTCTCTTACCTTAATATTCTGTAAGATAGTTTGTCTGTGTAAACAGATGCTGCCTCTGGATTAGCTACAAAATGAACATAGTTGTATCTTCTACTACTGCCTTTATGTATTTGTGGAAAAAATTAATTTCTCTGCTGCATATAATTTCTATACTAGGTATTTATCTGATATTCCCATTGATGTAACACTCCTGAGTCGTAAAAGGCTCCTCTATAGTTACTGAGTTTGTTTCAGATTAGAACTACTCTATACTGAAAATTTTAAACCATCTACTTTGTGAGAAAGATGCCAGATTTAGTTTTTAAATGTCTACTTTCATACATTAGTAGTTACTGTATGGCAGACACCACACAGTCTGAGAAGGCAAATGCCTCTTTTGAGAACATACTTCAATAATAACAGTAGAAAGGGAATCATGATGTCTTTTGAGCTGTAAGCTACATATCTCAGTAGATCTGACTGTGATAAGAGAAACACGAGCATGCATTAACATGCTGTTTTTATCAAAGGATTTTTCTATTTCAGAAAATGATTTTTGAAATGATTCAGAAGCACTCAGCAGTTTCAAGATTAGACTTCAGATGGTGTCCTAGATAATTTGCTCACCAAGTGTCATCCCTCTAGAAACACACTGTAGCAATTCCTACTGTCACTTATTCCAAAATTTTATCAAAAGCTGATGATTTCCTCGTGGTTCCAGAAGAGTAGGCAGAGTGTCATGAGCACAGGCCATGGGAGGATGATGGATTTATTCCTTGTGGGGTTTCATGTTTTAAACTGAAACCTGTTGCTAGGCTGAAGAAATAAATAATCATCAGGACAATTAAGGTCTTAAGAAAACAGCTGATCCTCTGATAGCCAACTCAGCTGGTTCTAGCTGGGTGCAATGTGATGAGTGTCTGCAGTAAACTATTGCAGAATGTGTGTATGGCCTCTTCTCATGTGTTTTCCACGTCATGTGCTGTCAGTTTACAGCTTCTAGTTTAGGAAGCCAAACAAGTTACTAATCTAGATGGACTTGCATTGATTTTAGCAGGATTTGTGGAAAAGAAAGAACTCATTAAAGTCATCAGAGCTACCATAGTGTTCTCAAAGTGTTTCAAATAGAACTTCTAAGAAACTGGAAAACCCAAAGCTCAGGTGATGGAAAAATTTGCCTGAACTTCAGGAAAGGTGCCAATGAAAATATCCCAAGGTCCAGTTTTGCCAGACCTTTGGCTACTTTTTGGTTTTCCAGGGTTGCCTTGTGACTCATTCTCTTTTCAGAATTCCCATTTTGCAATTTCTCCTGGATCAGCATTCCGGAGCCTTCTTTCTTCTTGTCCAGGGAAAAAAGTTTATAAGTACCAAGAAAGCAAAGATCTTACAGAAGAAAGCATAGGAATGGACTATGCTGAAAAAGGGATTTTGATGCCTTTTACCAGAAGTCTGACTTGTGGTTGAAGTAGCAAGGCCATGAGTGAGGTGCCAGACTGAAGCTCCCCTGAGCCTGTAGTGTGTAGGAATCACGTATTTACTCACTGCTCTTTCTTAGAGGTCCTGTCCTGAAGGTGGGGCATCTCTGCAAATAACAGGAGTGACACACCAAGGGATTGCATTCTTCCTGGGGTTTGACACAGGCAGGTCACTGAGCTCCCAGCTCTGCCTTTCAGAGCCTGTAGCAGAAACAGAGGGTGCCTGCTGCAGCATCCCTGCAGGGACGTGCCCCCGGAGGAAAGAGGAAGGTGTGATATCAGCAGTTTATCTGCTCTAGTAAGGCTGTCTCTAGGAAGCAGTGGTTAGTGACAGCAGTCCCTTTAAAAGGATTAATAACTTCAGCAAGAACTTATTTGTATTGCAGACATTGCTCATCTAAGTCCTGTGGGTTGAAGGGTTGATCCGAACACAACGTAAGCTTTAAACATCCACATCATTTATCATCTGGATGTGCTCTCTGCCTGCTCAGCAGCTGGCCCAGGCCTCAGTGATCCAATTCACCATATCTGACCACCACATGAGGGAGTCTTTAAACTGCTGGAAATCAGTGTGTGTGTTTGGGTGCATGGAGAGGTGAGATGGAACAATGTACAAAGGGTCAGCTGTTGGTACCAGATATGATTTTCAGCATTTAAGGTAGCAACCATATTTTTTGTTTTGTTTCTCTCATCATTACTATTTTTAGTAAGTTAGGTCCTAAGGATGTGAAGTTCTGCTGACACATGGATATAATTTGATAGCTTGCTACTAAAATAGAAATTACTATTTTTTATTTGATAATGAACTGGGCTTTGTGAATACAATGTGCAGAACTAATTTGTCTTTACACATACAGGTGGTTTCCTACTGGTGCTTCCAGGCACAGGTGGTTCAGAAGAAGTCCTGATGCTGCTGCCTTTGGTGAAACTTGGCAAGCTCTGCATGATCCTCAGTAGCACTTGGAACAGATCCTGCTGTCCACTGTTGTTGCCTCCTTGTGCCATAGGCTGTGAATGGGCCTGTGGAGCTCCATGAGGCACCCTGCAGTGTAAAATGTGAGTAAAGATGATGGGACCCAGCCCTTTGCTAGCCAAGTAGCCACCCCTACCCCATAGGAAGAGCAAGAGCTAAATGGATGTGATTGCATGATCAGCTCCTAAGCCACAGTGCAGAGCTATGGCATTTCTGCTGCCCAGACTTCAGACACACCCCAAGGAATGCTGCACTCAGTGACACATTTCCCAAGTCCTCTGAAGAGGCACTTTACTCACAAACAGTGCCACCCCCAAGCCTGGCTGTTCCCCACTGCTGCTCTGTTTGTGTTCATGGGGGATCTCTGTGCTCTAACAAGGAGCAAGTGCAATCCTGGACGTGTCAGAATAATTCTGCTCGCCTTGCTGCTGCTGCTGGGCAGCTCTGCTAGTCACTGCCCACCTCACTTGTCATTGTAGTGTTGTGTTCAGACACCAAGGGGCCTTAATTAATGACTTTGAAGATATGGTCTTTTATAATTCATGACAGAACTTTAATTAAATCAAATATACAGCAGTTGAACTAGCAGAGGATTTAAAGTGCACAATCTTTGATGGAGATAGTGATTCCCTCTGACCACTGGTGGTGGACACTGAATGCAAATTCCATTTCTTCACAGCAGATTCAGAAAAGAATGGGCTATTTTTTTTTTTTTTTAAACAGAGAGGTCCCTGTTGTTATAGACTGGAAAAATGGTAAGGTCAAGAGCCCTGCAGTCATTTGATTCCCTCTCCTACCCCCATCTCCTCCTCTAGAATCCTCATGTATTATAAATGTCTGTATTGGTAGGGAAGAGAAAAGCACACAGTTCTGTGTGATGCTTATATTTATTTACTCATAATTAATTTAATTATACTCATTTATTATTTGTAGAGATGGTAGAAGTAAGATGTAGAAGTGCTGTGCAAGGTTCACGTACTCACTCCAGGACTCTTCTTAAAGCAGAAGGAGAATTCTTATTTCACATAAAGGGAAACTGAGGCAGTGTTTTCACTCGGACAATGCAGGAGAAGTTCATGGAATTTTGATGAACTCAGCCTGGTTCACAGATCAAGTGCATGTCTTTCTGGCCTGTGTTGGGATAACTGGACTTAAGCAAATATGTAGCAGAATTATTTCTGTAGATTAAATCTGTTGTGCCAGGGAACATGGTTTACTTATGACAGTTGAATTTATTTCATTTATTTATTCACTTTATTCACTGGATTAATTACTTACTGGATTTGGTCTAACTGGATTAATCTAAATTTCTTTAAAAAGATAGTTTTTATCTTGGAGACTTATACTGCTATCCCACTACTGCCCTGACTTCCATGGAGTTTTGGAATGTATTTCATGGTCTTGCCTGCTACATGGATTTCATGGGTACTCTGCCTACTGAGAGTTTATAAATATTTAAAAGACATTTAGTTTTAACTATTTAGAATATATTTGCGGCTTTGATTTTACAATTGTGAGTTGCATTTTAAATTTTATCATCTCACTTGGTCTGCTAAGGGATGGGTCTCCTTTTCTGTGGGGTTGGGTGATTGGCTGAGGTTGCCAAGTTTCCCCTCCTGTGTGTATGAAGGCAGTCTATGATCTTACCACCAGAAACCAACCAACCAACAAACAAACAAAATCAATCAACAAGAATATCTATCTTCTACATATCAAAAGCTAATAAATTGAACAAAATGTACAATTTAATAGAGCTAAGGGAAACTGGTCAATAAGTCATGTCAATATATTTCAAAAAAATTGCCGTGAGAGGGAGATGAATAATGGAAAAAATTGCACTTGAATAAATTAGTCACTGCAAGCTGGTAAAAAATCAAAAATTTCTTATTTAATATCTATAGAAATGGTTCAACAGCAGCAAAATATGATTCAAAAATGTATTTGCTAAACATTGACAATCATTCAGCCATCTATAGTTACCATCTTTACCTTCAGAGCAGCAATAATTTCTTAGTTATAAACATAAAAATAGGAATATATCTTATAAATAGAAAATAACTTTCCTGGAAAGGAGGAAAGGATTTCCTCTGTAGTTGCTCTTGGTAATGTTGCAAAAAGTTCCTTTGTTTTATATTACTAACTTTTCATGTAGTACTTCAACCAACTGCTAAAACTACAATTTGTGAACTGTTAAAATGGAATTCCCGGGCACAATCATGGGGGATTTTTATTTGAAGTTTTTTTTCTTTGTTTTTATTGTCAATTTGCAACAGCAAATCATTAGTCATATTGGATTATTTAAGGCTGTTTGTCTGGCAGATGTATTTATATGTGATTCCTAGCAGCACTGGGCTGTTTGTGCAGGTCCAGCCATGGTCAGGGCAGCAGAGGCTCAGATTTCAGAACGCCAAACCAAAGGGAATGTCACAGAATTCAGGCTCTTCTCTGCTTGGTTTAGTGGCACCTCATTAGAAAAACTTTGGCTGATTTTCAAGTGTGCAGAGGGATGCTCAGGGTCAGTCCAAGCCTGTTCCTGGCACTGCTCATGGGGCAAGGTGCTCAAGGAATCAGGCTCCTGACTGCCCTGCTGGCACACTCAGCCATCCAGGTCAGCTTTTAACGAGTCAACCAGCTCATCATTTCATCGTGGACATCACAGCAACAGAACCACAACCTAAAGGTGCCAAAAAGGAGAGGAATCCAAGGGCTCCATGGGAATCCCACAGGGGAGAAGGGAGGAAATCCCACAGAACTTCTGTGGTGGTGTTGGGTTCAAAGGGAACTTCCATGAGCTGGGAAGGTGAGCAGTGGCACCACCTGCCTGTCCCCCAGCAGCCTGAGCTTCTCTAATGACTGAGAATGACTGAATAAAGGCAGTGTTTTAATGGGCAGGGAGAGTGTTTCTTTAAAAGGATTAAATTCCAGCTTTTTGTCTTTCAATGTTTTTATTACTCTTCCTAGGATTTTATGAGCCATTAATTTCTTTCATACTTGACCATTATCAATACAGGGCAAATAAATGGCTAAACTACTTCCAGAGAGCCTGATGGACCATACAGCAGGTCTGCATTTTCCTGTCAGGAAGACTGATTCTAGGGCCATTTGCACATGTTTATACTGGGTTTTATTCCTGATTTCAAGATATTAAAAGATGTGAGTGCTGCTGCACACAAAATCTGGATCATGTGTTTTTTTCTCTGTTTCAAAGAATAAAGTGCTTAAGGTTTTACTCCAAAATTTAAATGAAGATTTATTTTGGTTTTATCCCTGTGCTTCCTAGGCTCCCTCCCTCCCTCCCTCCCCAGTCTGCTGTGATGTAATAAACAAAGATTTGAATTGGGAATTATGATCATAAGCAGATCAATACATGTTTTTCTGATGATAGTAAGATAAGCAGGGGGAACTTCTGTGTAAAATGACGGATTAACAGGCATTACTGAAAACATGGCATCTTCTGTGGAGCTGCAGCACCTGTACAGTATTACTAAGTTTACCTTATTGTAATTTTTTTCAGCATTACCATCTGTGATGGAGTCATCTTCCTATTCCAGGAAGATACAGACTAAATGCATTGAGCTTTCTTGCTTTCAGCTCTTCACACTGAGAGCTTTTGGAACCTTACAGCCTCAATAGTTATAGCTAATTATTTTTCCCTGCTTGATCTCCTTAGTAGCTTTGGGAATATCAGTCCATATGTTACCTGAGATAATATTTTACCCAGAACAGTGGTTTCATTCTGGATGCTGCTTTTACTGAGCTTTTGTCCACTCCTCTGGTGCTTCTACCTGCAGTCTACAAATCTTTCTTGGGTAATTCCAGAGCAGAAATGTGTAACCTTAAAATCCTCAACCCTCTGAGTTCCTGAGGGGAAGGTAGGACATTTGACCTTCTTTGGGGAATTAAATATGTGATTTATCATTTATTTAATTCACAGATCTCATAAATTAAGAAGCCATTGCACACTCTTGGTCCAAGATGCAATCCTGCTTCTCCAGCACCCCTTTCTGAGCATAGTAACACTCAGCACTTGCTGCTGCCAACTGCAAGTCCATCTGAACTAAATTCCTACAAGAACAGATCCAATACCTTTCATCTTGGCAGAATTTAATTTCTGCTTACCTTAATAATATCTAAGTTTCAGGGAAGGATGGCTCTTCAGGTGTCTCAGCTTTATTAGGTTTTGTATTGCCTGTCCACTGGAGATTTTATACATTAGCTCTTCCAGTTTTCTGCTCCGGACAGAAAACCCCTAGATTTGCCTCTCAGAATTCACCATTCCAAGAAATACTTACAAGTATGTCATGAATTCAATCTTACTATGTACCAGGCTGTTTCATAGGTACATCAGCTCCTTTGCACAGAAACTTCCATTTTCATTTGTTTCATTGAAGTTTACAGTAAAGCTGCCAAGATCTTTCTAGGAACCTCCCTGATACCATATGCAGAAGGGGAGATAATCTTCTGCCTTTAAAATCAGATGAAATCCCAATAATCTGTAACTCTGCAGATTACAAACTGCAGCCCTCTCACAATGAGTGTCTGACCAATGCACCATCTCATGTTACGTTCTGATTTATTGCAGATAGCATGAGAACTGATTGTTGTTTGTTATTAAGGTGAACATTCAGATCAGAATCAATGAAATATTTATGGATTGGATACACTGTGTGTACTTCAGAGGAATTCAGGAGCTGTAGCTCATAGGCTGCACAAACCTCTTTCAGTCCCAGACCAACCTCCTGATTATCTAAGAAATGTAACTACTCCTGAGGAGTAAAACAGGAAGAGAGCAGAAATGGTCAGAGACATTGTTGGTATACTGGATTCTTGCAGATGTAGGAAATGTATCACAACTGATAAAATCACTGGTCCCTGTGATGAAGGGAAGAATATTCCTCTCCCCTCTACCTTAGATTTGCAATAGGTGTTGCTTTCCCTTCCAAAGTCAGAACAAGGTGTAACAGGAAATATTGAAGTTCTAGAGGAAGAATTGAGTCCACGATGGGAAATAAATATATTTTTTCTTATTTGATTGAGATTTCTAACCTGTGTGTATAGATACCACATCAATTTTGGTGGGATAACAACCAAGCTATTGATAGTCTCTCCAAGATTTGGAAGAGAACTTTATTCAAATCACACAGTTCAACTGCCAAATGCTGCTTATTCTTGCAAAAACTCTTAGGGCCTCAATCTGACAGAACACTTGAGCACTTGTTTTTAATCAATAGTCATGTGAAACAAAAGAGATTAGTCTCATGCTTAAATGCTGGTTTGGAATGTATTTGGTTGAAGAAAATTAAATGCATTTATCATTGCAAAGAATGTAAATTCTGTACTGTCAAATTCTTATGGGCTGAGGTTCATTCAAAAGAATAGCACTACTCATAAACAGTACAAAGAGGAAAGCAGGCATATTAGCAAGGAGAATATTTAATACTTCCAAAGCACCTTTCACCCAATGAGTTCACATTGCTGTGTGCATAAAAATGATCAACATTTCAACACTTCCGTGAACTAAGCTGAATATCTCCTTTCTCAGATGGGAAAGTCAAAACACAAAGACTTTGAATGATTTATCTGCATGAATTGGTAGCAGAGCTAAGAATCAAATCTTGGCTTGCCTCAATCTGCCATGGCATTATTGCTCATATGAACTATTCAGTCATTTATATTACATAGAAAAGACAAGCTCTATCATTCAACTGGATAAAAATAATTTAAAAATATGATTTCAGTACAGCTCTTGCTCGCCATTCTCCAAGATCCTTTTATTAGAAGTTTGCCTTTTAGTCTCCCATGACACCAAGCCTTGGATTTAAAGTTTACTGCATTCATTCCGCTTTTCACTTCTACCAAACAAAAAGTTTGGGCTGGCCAAGTCACCTTGTCCAGTGTTAGGACACTGCTATATAAAAGTGAGAACAGGCAGGGCTGAGTGGAAAAGTGGTTTCCCACCTACAGGCATATCATAGATGTGAAGTCTGTTATTTGCTTCTCATTTTGAGAGCTGTACAACAATGGATATTTAGAAGATGTGTAATGTACTCTCCTGAAGCATGGGCAGAACCTTTTTATCACACAACTCAGTGTACTTCTCTTTCTCCCAGCCCCTGGGTGTCTCCTCTGCCAGTTGTGAATCATGAGAATTAATAATTTACAGTCTTTTTCCATAGAATGTTACACTAAAAGTAATGTTCTTCTCATTATGTTGCAAACTGGAGATTCTAGATCCTAAGGAAAATTGCCCAAGAACCTTAAAATTATGAGTTCTTTACAACCTATGTGTTTTGACCGAGAACTTTTTAAGTGCAGTAAAACCCAATTATCTGGTCTTTTACTCCTGGAAGTTTTGATGGTGGATTCTTCCTCTTGTAGACCTTGGAATGCTGATCATTCACTTTGTTGGGGTACAAGAAAGGGTTCCTTACTTTAAAGATCTTTTATTGCTTTATGGTTTAATATTTCTATAGAAGCCAGATGCTTTTCTTAGTCCATCTGTCTCACACAATGCCCACGTGCATATCTTCTAGTTTACATGCTACAAATAGCTTCTTAAATGCCATTACAGTGAAGGAAATGACAATAAAACAATGGCACTTGCCCCCTAGACCTGCTCCCCATATGTCTGACATATCTGCTTACTTAACAGAATAGAGCTTTTATTATTGCTAGCAATTAAGAGACAGTACAGTTGAGGGAAAGTGAGCTGGTTTTTGCTCTGTCTGAGACATTAACAGCATCACTCTCAGGTAAATCTCAGTTACTGATTTTTTTTATTGCTGATGATATTTGAGCTCTGAGCACCAGACTTCTGATTCCAGGTTGCATTTGCACAGCTGGCAGTATGTAAAAAGAAAGGGGAAAAAGGGAGAAAAGAAAATCCCTTGCCTCATAAATTGAGTAAAGTTAGCCTGGAAGATATTGAGAGACCCTAATGGTTCATTAAAGCACATTTTTCTTATTTTTAACTTCAAGCAAAGTTGGTGGGGAGCAAAGAGAGTAGTTAATGGTGTTTGTAGGAAAAAATGCATCAAGGTATGGCAATATCATGATGGTTTGTAGGTCCCTCTTTTTAAAAGCTGTTACATGATCTTCATCTGTTGCCTGTTTTATGATGTGCCTCTTCTCCAGGATTTCAGCTCCACCCCACAGGTGGCTGCACCCACCCACTCCTCTTTGTGCCACTTCTGCCACATCCCAGGCTTCTAAAGAACATGTCACAGTTTCATTCAGATGTGACATTTCCAAAGTTATCTCTCATCTTTCTCAAATACAAATGTTCCTTGGAGGCTCCAAACTGTAGAATGCAGACACTTCTGCAGGCTTGGCAAAATACCTAACTCTAAAAATACATAAGCAAATGAACTTTGAGGGAGCTGAGCCATTCCCTTATTCTGATCATGGCAGGAAATATCTGCTGTCTCTTTACTGTTCAGTACAGTTTTTATATAAAGAGTTAGAGCTGGAAGATGTGGGGGTTTTGTGGATTTTTGGTTTTGTTTGTTTGCTTTTTGTGCCTGGTAATCCAAAACAATTGTCAGCCCCATTTAGCCATCAAGTTCAGCTGCATGTTTGGCTGAGGATGCCTTTGGGAACATAATGGATCACAGAAGCATGGAATCACTTGTGTTGGAAAACACCTTTAAGATTGTAGAGCTCAACAATCATTAATCCTGTTATGCCAATAACAGGATACACAGCTTTGACACCAGGTAAAGGAATGTTGGATTGGATAGCATTAGGTTATATTCCAGTGTAATAGAGAGCACAGCATAAAGGCACTTCCTACAGATGTGGGGAAAAAAAGAAAAAGTTGTCATGTAGAACTTTCATTTCTCCACTAGGACGTACTTGTCCTAGTCTGGAGAATGCAGGCTTGCTCTCATTTAAAGGTGTGTTCAGTTCCTTTGCAATGGACAATGCTATGAGCAAAGCATGAACTCTTAGTGTCTTCTCACTAAGGCTGACGTTATTAGGAAACTCATTCCAGTTTTATTCAGGGAAAAATACAGAACCCCACCAGTCAGCCCAGGGTCTGTAGTGGCTTTGGGTATAAAGCAGCTGAAGAAAGGTCATTTAATACAATAACAAAGGGTTTCCTGTGGACTTACAACTCTTTGCTAAGGATCAAAATTCTTCCTTTGATGAGACATGAGATTACTGACTGTAAGACTTGGTTTGTTATCAGAATTAGAATACTGTCATGCTTCATTTATGAGTATTTGCATAAATCAACACATCTCCTTCTTTAATATGATGTACAATGCTAAGATCTTAACTTAGGCTAGAGTTGCTTCTTTCCTCATATTTTATGGAGCACATGGACTTGATTTTTAAATTTTTAATTCTAACACATCTTATTAAACGTGCAGGCACAGAGAAGCACCACCAGTCAAAGACATCATTATTATATGCATGGAGGGTTATCTTCTGCCTTTCTACCCTCATCATTCATTAATGATGCACAGAGTCTTGTCATTTGTCTTTTCAATTCTTTGACTTTATTTTATTGCTCATACTTTATGACACATGGAGAGCTCTGTAGCAAGCATTAATCATCTGCTTTATGTGTCTATGGAAATATAATCTCTCTTAGGCCAGAAAAAAGTACCTTTGTTCTCTTTGGATTTTGCCTATGAACTTGGTCTAACATCACTCTCTTATTGATGGTGTTTCTTGCAGTCTTTAAGTTTCTAAGAAGATGACTAACACAGCTCTGCTGTATGCTGAAAAAGCACCTAACCTATACAATGGAATGCTTGGGTTTTCCTCACCTTTACCTCATTTCATAGCTGCTCCTATGAAATCCCATCAGGGATAGTCATTGGCACCTCAGGTGTAACTCCAGTTTGCCATTCACACAGTGATCCTAGATGAGATTAAAATGTTGCTAACTGCCAGATAGAAATCTCTCCTGCCTACTGTGTTGGGTGTGTGTCTTTGCAAGGCAAGCTCAGGTCCACTGGGGCCAGTGAGGAGACTGTTAAAGCAGTTCTGACTTCTACATGTCACTTTGGAAAGCCCCCCAAGATACTCTGATCAGAGTCTTTGGAGTGTTTTAAGTTTTTCAAATTCAGTTTAAAGAGCTTAATCAAACTTTCTGACATAACTGGTACACATTAACATTTTTCAGCTGTAAACACACAAACCCAGGAATTTCTAATTGCCAGTAATTAAAGAGTGTGGTTGGTTTTGAAATGCTTTCCTATTGAAGGAGTCTGAAGTGGTACAGATCCCTAGTGATGTTCCCAAGGAGACAGAGGCCTGCCTGAGGCTGCCTTGCTGCCTCTCAAAAGGTAATGGGGAAAAAATTGGGCTGTGTACTCATCTTGCATAAGCATTTGGGTTGGGGCTACTGTTGTGTGTTCATAGAAAAGTTGGATAACTCCTTTTTATTAAAAAATTAATTAGTTCACTGTGCCAAATATCACTTACTGCCTGATGTGACATTTAAAATTACTCTGGTGTGCATAACTTTTTTCTGAAATGGTTCAAGAGCTCAGAAACACAAACCCATACTGTCCCAGCAGGATGTGGGTGGCTTCCACTGCTTTATTGAAAACATTTACGAATGAAATGTTCTTTGGACTAGAGCTTACCCTGAATTACTCTGAAAAGATCCAGAGACCTGCCACTTAGGGGCCAAGTTGCATGCATTTCCTCAGAGCTCTTTGGAGCACACAGAGAGGCACTCCTTGTCTGATGCTTCAGTGCTTTACCCAAACACTGACTATGAGAAGCAGGGCTGGAAGGTCTCCTGGGGAATATGATATACTAGAACTGTCTCAGTTTCCTCTGGAGCATCTGGGGCTAATGACTGCCAAGAGGAATTTGATAGGAGGCATAGCCTAATCTAATATGGTAATTCCTAGATTTTCATGATAGCTTGATGCTTGACAAAATCCACTGCAGCTTTTCCCTTCCATGTGCTCACAGAAGATTCTTGCATAATCTGTTTTAAAAAACCCAGCAGAGTTGCTGAGCCAGGCCTTGGCAGTCCATCCTCTAGGGACATACTTGCAAGTATTTTTGTTTCTCAGAGTAGTATTTCTGGTGGCCACATCACAATTCAGTTTTCAAGTGCTTGTCTTTTATTATCTCTCACAGGATTTCTTGATCTTCCTGTCTCTTCTAGTCAGTTCAAAAATACAGTAAGAGCAGCCTTTATTGTGGTATTCTGGACCTTCTGTTTTCAGTTTCAACTACAGTGAGGAAGCCCAGAAGGAAAAAATGCCTTTTATTTCCCCCTGTAAGAGTTTAACCATTTAGAGCCTGAATTGGTTTAGCAAGTACAAAATGGAGTGATGCCTCTTTCTCTGAAGATTCAAACGAAAAAAAAAAATAGAGATAATCTAAACTTTATGCATTCACACCAACATGAAATTAACTGAAAAGATTTCATGTATAGGTCATTAAAATGTGTTCTACTGCAGTGTTTGCAATGCAGTAATAGGAGCAGTATCACTCTCAAAGGCTGAGCAGTCAGTAAGTTTACCTTCCTTTGGATTACTGTCATGCATGTGTGGAGAGTGGGTGAGAACATGAGAGTGTCAGGCAAGGGGCACTGTGGAGTCATGTGAATTGGATTCCCTGTCTGCAGAAGCACCACAGTAAATGTGCACCAGGGCTGTGACTGCTCCCACTGTGTGTGCCCAGTTTCCTGGGGATGCATGTATGTGCTCATGAAACGAGTAAAAGTGATAAACACTGGTCTGACATCCTGGAAATGGAAGGGAGAGCAGGTTACCAAGAAGATTAGGTTTATAACTAAGTACTTAGAGAGGAAGTGCATTGGAGGATTAAAGCTGTTAAATTGCAGACAGTGAATTATCCAGGTTCATTCCTTAAGTATCTGTACTCCAGAGTGTCCATCTACTGCACAGTCACCTTTTCAACAGGAAACAAAAACTGAACACATTTCCATGCAACATGGATTGGAAAAGGACAATAATCCCAAGCTTAACAAAGCATTTATTGCCTAGTAAGAAGAATTGATGCACAACTATTTTTTTAAAATTATATTTTATTTTACATTCTTCAAACAAGGGAGCATGAGTTTGGAGTTTTTTACAATGCAGGATCAGCTCTACTCTGGTATTGGAGGACAGAATCTGCAGCACTTTGTGTATGGTGATAAAATGACTCGGGTGTTAGCAATTCTGCTACTTCCTCTAGAAAACTTCCACAGCTGCATAAACATTACCAGAGGAGTTCTTCCTGCTGTGCTTTCATTCAGAGCAGAAGTGAAGAGGATTGTGGTCCCTCTCATTCAGTAGGGCAGAAACATCCTGGGTTCACTGGGAAACATCAGGAAGGTGTTTGGAGGGGAAGAGGAAAAATCCCAAATGGTAAAAGAGAAAATGTGTGCTAAGGATTTGGGCTTTGAAACTGAACTGGATGGTAGGAGAATGAGAGTAAAATGTCCATTCTCCTGAAGGCAGCTGCAAACACCAGACAGATTGAAATTATGGGATAGTGATGTTTTCATTTGTACTTCTGCTTCCAGTTCCCACTTGTAGGCAGAGTCCATTCAAATACTCAGCTTGTAGTCAAGTAAATTGCTTTTAAACAATGAAGTAGTGGAACACCAGAGCTTTAAATGCTCTTAGAGCTTTAGCATAGGATTTTTCAAATTCCAATTCTGACACTTGGAATTCCAGACCAGAGTTTCCCCACTAGCCTCCTAGAAACCTATGGAGTTATTTTCCAGGGATTTCCTCAGGAAGTGGCCATGCATCTGCCTCAGCTCACCACGGACAGGTTGTAGCTTCAGGGCTGGAAGCAAGTCCCTGAAAGTCTGAGCAAATTACTAGAAATACAGGATTACTTGTCTTCATAAAAGTGTCTTGCAACCAGGATCCAGAGGATGTCTGCCCTGCTTTCTCTTATATCCCAGGGTAATGAAAATTTTCCACTCAAAGTGTTTTAATGAGGATAATTACACACACTTGCTGTATTTAGTTTGTGATGCTCTGACTTCCCATCTCAAACTAGCAAAGCCACAAAACAGAATGCTATTTTTAGATGGAGACACTCTCTTGGATTCATGCTGAGTATAAATATTTATAAGAATAAGGAGCCCAAACAATTCAAGAATGTTAAATTCATCCAAATATTTTCAACAGTGGGTGAAGCTGACAAGTAAAAAGGTTATCTCTGTTATCTTACAACAGAATTTGCTGAAATTACAGTTAATATATATTTTCCAGGCTTGTATTTACTCAGAGATCATGCACACTAATGGCAGAAATAGAGACATTCTAAAGATTTGGCATTCTCATCTGTTTTGGTCTTCTGTATCAAGCAGTGCCAGGCAGTTTTCTCTCTGCAGGAAGCAAGTGCTAATGAAGGCATCACAAATGTCTGAGGGCACACTAAGATCTGTCCAAGTTTGCTGCAGCCAGCTGAGAGTGACTTTCAGGCACTCGCGCAGAAGGCATCACCTGGACAGTGTGTAAGAGAGCATCAGTGCTTCCACTCCAGAGGGACCTGTGCCAGGCTTTCTTCTGAAAAGTTCCCTTGCTGGAGTGTCAGGAGAAAGGAACCATGCTAAGAGTTGTCAGAGTTGGTAAGTGTGCATGGGATTGTGACACTGGCACATGGTGTGAAACTGGGAGACTGCAATTTTCTCTCCTTGGTCCAAAGTTGAGATTAATCCAAGGCAAACATGACCTTTACTGCCCTTAAACTGACAGCAGAAGTACTCATGGGAATCCAGACAGATGCTGCACACAGTGAAGGAAACACATCTGGAGGGCAGCTAGTGCCATCCCTCAGCTTTGCAAGCTCTCCTGTGAGCCAAGTGCTGTGTTGGTACTCTGTGCTTGCCCTGGGTGTGTGTGCTGAGTGTGCTCAATTCCACATCACTGAGCCACGAGGAGATCTGGAGCCATGGCTTTTAGAGCTGCCAAGTAGGCTCTGTTTTCTCAGGTGCTGCTTAAGGGCACGTGGTGATGAAAACTCTTCTGCTGCAGATCTGTGAACTCTTGAGCAAGAGAGATTATGAACCTCCTCAAAATAACAGTGTCAAGGTGGGCTATGTAACTATCTGTTCACTTGTATTAAGCAGTGAAATACAGCTTCTGCAGCTGGTGTTCGCAGCCCACAGATTAGGTAGAAAATCTTAGTGTCAATTAATATGCATACAGTCATGGTGAATAATGCCAGATCTGTGCCTAATTCTAGTACTAAGCCTGTTGAGTTCATACTGAACTTGCTGTGTTCAGAGATCAGTCCATTGCTGCTGATCAATCCATCCTCCCACTCTGGTGGTGCCTGAACCCAATTCTTAGAAGCTTGAAAAATTCATACATGGAAAAATCATGATATGGGCTTATTGCCTCATGTTCTTCTCCAGACATGCATTCCTGACCTGCAGGGACAACCCCAACAGAGGCATTTTCTTTGAACTATTATGTCTTTTCCTATGGTCTTAAGCTAAAGGCACCCTCTACTCTTAACTTTTGGCTGAGAAACAGAAAATGCCTGTTGGCATAAATTTAGGAACTTTTTTATACGTGTCCCAGAGAATGCAATTGGGAGTGACACCCTCTGGAGAGAGATTCAGTTTCTCAGCCTTAGCAGAAGCCCACCACATTAGTCTTTTTAGATCAAGATCTTTTGCTGTTGTACGAATCAGTAAATTGGAAGCAGACCTGGAAGGACAGGTATCCCACAGAGAATTGGTGCAAGAGAAGCATTCTGCACTCAGCAGGCCCCTTCAGGCTGGCTTACAGGGTCAGCCTTTCAGAGGGCACCTTGGGATTTCCAGTCTGTGTGGCTTCCTCAGACCACTGAGGGAGAGCATTGTACAACGTCTGATCAGCTCTGCTGCATTCACTGGCTGGGGACAGCACAAGAGATCCACTCCTAATTGTTGGACATACTAACAGTTGTTAAGAAGGATCTTTTTATTCTAGGGAAATGTGAAGGACAGTCCAACATCCTGAAGAGTTGTCCAAAACGGAATGTTTGGATTTTGAACTCAAAGCACGCGTTTTATGTCTGCATTTATCTCCAACACGCCTTTAAGCACCCTGTTAAAAAATGCAAACATTTATACCCTCTAGCCATTCCATTTGTGCTTGTTTAACCATGAACAAAACATTCCTCCCCCATCCCTCATTCTCATCCTTATCCTTTTCCAGCTTCTCATTCAGACATTAAGGAGTGATGTTAATGTCTTCTGTGGTAATAAAGGTTCTTCCTGACTCTTCTGTTCTGCTGTATAAAGACAGTGAAATTAATGGATAGTATGGGTAAAAAATGAGTGAAACAAAGGCATGGCTTGATGCTTGTGAGAGAAAAGCAAGCAGATGAACTCTGGGTGTGCAGCAGAATGATGATCCCACTAGGTATTGTGCTGGTATTGTGTATCTGGGATGCAGCATCAAAGAGAAAAGGAGCAGTCACCACAAACAGATGATTATGAAGTTGTTTCATAACTCCCTAACATAGCTTTCAGCAAATTAGTGAGAGATACTTTTCTTTAATGCTTGGTGACACACGCACAAAACCCCCAGTACATCTGATTTCTAAGGCTTCAAATGACGGCGTGTGCTCCTCTGCCACCCAGAATATAAATAAATGTGAAAACACCTCTTCATCTAATACTGATTATGGTCTCACTTCTGAGCAATATGGAGGAGATTAAAGCCTGATGCTTCTGTGTACTGCCTAAGGCACTCTCACAGTGGGGGGAACAGCAGTCCCCTTGTTCCATGTACTGTTCCAAATTCCATAAATGTCTGTGACGCTGCTGTCACCTGCTACCATGTACAGATCAGTCTAGCTCTCCATGTCAACTTTGTTAAGTGCTCGTTCTTATTAGCCTGAACAGTGACAATTTGTTATTGCAGGCTGCTCTGGGACGTTTCCCTCTCCAGCAGTACATTGTTTGCCAAATCTACATTTGTGCAGTGCAGACTGCCTGGGAGGATAAAGCTAGGGTTTTAAACTGGAACACTTTGTAGCTGTAGGCCAAATTCTGTTTTCAGTTACATCTGATCAGATCAAGGCTAGCATTTAGTCATGTCATACAAATACCCCAACTCCTTCATTTACATCAGGATAATTGCAGGCAGAATGGATCACTCAGACTCAGATATCTTGTTTATCAAAATTTAACAAAGCATCTTTTGTGTTAGCTTGATTTGTACGGTTTCATAAAAGCATTAAAAACCATCTAGGTGTTTTGAATTTCACTGAAGTCACTTAAGAAAACAAGAAAATTATTTTCAGAGTAAGGGATAGCAGGGCCATCTGATGGAACAAACCAAACACTCTTGGAGTCACTTCTATCACAGAAAGCCTAGGGCAGCTGCATTCCTAGCAATGGATTTTGGCAAGGTGCATGAAACCAGACCAGGCAACCTCCCAGAGGCAACACAGAGGCTTTGTATCTCCTAGAACATTCTGTTGGGGTGTCTGCAATGCATCCTTACCCTGCAGTGTGGGGGGTGAGGTGTACTTATCATTTCCATGCCTTCTTTTGTTATACAGCTCTCTGGAGAAATGGAACGATTCCTTTTCAATGCAACAAAGCGTTGATTTTAAGCACACAGGACGTGCAAAGCAGACGTGAGCAGGAGCTGAAGTGCACAAATGACTCCAGTTCTGTCCTTCCCTGCTGACTTACAGCTGTGCAGCCCTCTCAGGCAGCCCTAAATGTTCCCTAAATGAATTGCTGCATGGGGTCTCAATAAGTAAATGCATCTACAGGAATGTCTTCAGCTGGTGTAATTCAAATGAACTCTTTAAAGTCAACGGGAATTGAAATCACTGCTACCACCTAGATTTGCAGGATCAAAGGTTTCTTTCCCCTCACTCCCTGAAGGTTGCTTTCACTTAGGAGAAGTTAGTCTTTGTGAGTGCTCAAGGACATCTGCATCTTCGTTTAAGGCATTATCTGCTACACACTAAGCTCTACTCAATAATGGGTATTTTCCTGTGTGTTTCAAAGAGTATGTGAGCAGTGTAGAATTTCTCAGAATTTCTCACTCTCTTTATTTTCTTCCACTAGAAAACAAAACATCCTTACCAATCTTTTAGTACAAAAATTAATTTTAAATAGAAACATTGTCATTTTTTGCTTTAACTATGTAGTTAAGCCTGTTCAATTGTTTGTTGAATAAATGGGGTTTTTTATATTTGGCAATAATTATTGTCAATATCACTTAATGAATACTGTTATGAAAATGAAGCTCCCTAACATACCTGTATTAGTTTATGTTAGCTGAATGTTTTAAGCATGTGTAGGAAGCAGAGAAATTAAGTAACTAGAGATCTTTCATTTATGGAATGTGATAAACTTTATAGGTCAATAATACAGTTAATACCTTCAGGCTATTGAATAACAAACTGTGTTTGAGACTCAAAGGAACTTGATAGCAATTTTCTGTCTCTCTCAAAAAGCAGCAAGTGTTTTAAGCTTTGTGTGTGTTTTGTACCATACATGTACCATTTTTTACTTTACGTGTCATAGATAAAGCTGGAATAGGTGAGAAAAGAGGATTAACTATGCAATTCTGGGCCTTTGTACTATTAGGATGTCTTGGTGATAAACTGATCTGACCATTTGATGACCTTAAACAAACTTCAGAAAATAAAGCCAAACTTCTGACATGGCAACTTGAAAATGTGCAGGGATTTTTCATTAGGTTAATTGAGTCTTTTGAGGTGTGTATGTCTGGGTAAGGATAAATCATGATTTATCCTTACATTTTTTTAAAAAAGGCACCTGTAATTGAGCCTGGGCTGATTATTATTCTTAGGTATTGTAGCTCTGCCAGGAGACCCTGGAGGTACTGCAGACAGTGTATCTGGCCCTCTCAATATTTGAGAAGAAAAGAAAACAAATGTGTGGGACGGAATGTTTCCTAATAAAATATCATGTCTTAAGTACTTGGTTCCTGTTTAAGAATGGTATCTTGTAGTGGGGATTGATGTAATCTCAACATAAAGAAGTTTAGACTTTAGTCAAAGCCCATGTGTTTTGATTAGCAAAAATTCTTCATTTCCTCTAAGTGGTTTATTTGGGTTGCTTCTAATTGTGAAGAGTATCTGTGCTAGGCTGCTTATGTGGACAATATAAAAGATACTATGATAAAGGGCTTTTAAAATTTATTTTTCTAACGGCTTCAAGCCTTAACATAGACTCCTCTGCCTTCAGCCTTTGTGAGCCAGTTTGGCTTCCAGACTCAGATTTCTGTTGAGAGAAGGTAATCAATTCCTTCCGGATTTTGGGAAGCATAAATGTTTATTTGTCCATAACTGTAAGGGACTAACTTCCCAAAACTAACTGGGCATTGCTGGGTAAGCAAGACAAAGAGAATTTCTGCCTATATTTTCAGTTTTACTGCATACATCACTTATGAAGCCAACTTTGCCTAAACCACTGTCAGTAATCGTGTATTTATAGTTGTAGAGCTTAAATTAGTATTTTGTGCCAGCTCATTTGGAAAAACAGGTCTTGAGAGTACTTCTGGCATTGTCTAAAAAATAGTCTTGAAAATGATTGTGTTAATATTACATTTGCAATTTACAGTGAATGAGTGTCTCTGCTAAGCTTGCTTGGTTTAACTCTCAGTGACTTCAGGGGTGTTCTCTGTGTGGTTTTGTAGTAGATGCAATTCACAGTAAGAGGATTAGAATGTGATGTGCTGCTTGTTCATTTAAAATTGTTTTGCCTGAATCCAGAAGTTATGAAACTCAGTTGGTGGAGAGGGACAGAATTTAGGGGTGCGAGTTTTCCAGGGTCTGAAAGCTGACAAACTTCAGTTGGAAAGTTTTCTAAATAAAATTCTTTTATCTCATGGCAATAAATTATCCAGTCCTGTAGCTGTGGAGTCAGTCAGTAGACTTGATGGTTTAGTGACTTTTTTCAGTTGTGTATTATTGTTTTCATGTCATCCCCCACCCCACAAGGTCATTCAGGCCTGGAAATGTACCTGGAACTACAAACAGCTTATGTGATTCACCTCTCTTTTATACCTGAGCACACCTGGTGTGCTCCAGCACAGAGGGGATTTATTTTTCCTCCTGTGTTTAATTTTCAGATTTGTTATGTGGATGTTTCTTTTCAGTTAACAAATAGTGCAGTTTATCTGGCATATATTGGTCCTTTTGCCTATCAAATATAGATTAGAGTACAACTCTTCAAACAAAATTGTAAGGCTTGGAAGCATAAATTCACTGTAGTCCTGCATTATTTTTCTGATGGTATTAATCAAAAGTCCACTGAAATCACATGAGAAATAATGCTTTAAATCATTCTTCGTGGAAAAAAACAGTCAAGAAAAATCCCCAACCAATTCTATGATGCTTTTCTATATTTAGACTTCTAAAAATGTGTTTTAGAAGGTTAATCTGTGGCCTTTTCCCAGTTTGGGAAAGTTAACCTACTTTTAATACATCAGAGAACATGACATGACCTCTGGGAGTTTCTTGCATCTTCTTTTATTGCTGCAGCTGAGCCACTAATAGTTGCTTATTCATATTTTACATAATAGTTGTGCAATTTCTATTGTCTGCATGGTACCTTAGCAGTTTCTGCTTTTTCCATATGAATCTATTTAGATTTGCACACAAATCACTCTGTTGTTGCACATTATGCTGCAGTTTTATTACTGGTCTGCATGTCAGAGGAGTTTGAGTGACCATGACATGCCCTGACATGTCTTGTACGTTTTGGTTTTCTTTTAAGACAAAAAGGAAAAATGGGGAGTGGAACAAAAAAAAAAGTTAATTTCTCAAATGGCTATATCCATTAAGGAAGTCTGAATATTTCTTAACAAGTGAAACTAAGCTCTAGATACAACTGCCCACATACACAATCAGAGGAAGGGAAAGCCATAATCAAATTGGACCCTAACAGCCCATGGGGAATTTAAGTTCCTCTAGGTTGATAAGGTGGAGGTGTCCTCCAGGCTCTGGTTAAGGCAGACATCCCTGTGGCACAGCCTGGAGCTGCAGCTGGAGGTGGCAGCATCTGTGCCCTGCAGTTTGTGGTGGGAGCCAAAAGACAGGATTTCATTTGGAAAGAATGTCCTGGTGGGAAGCAGCCTTTGGGCAATGTGTGACAAATGTCTCATGGAATAAACTGGCCATGCTTGCCAGAAGTACAGGGTAATGTAGGGTACCCTGCAAAGTGGACAAGCTTAAAAGTTTGTATTATTGACAGCAGCAAAAAAAAAAAAAGGATAAAGAAATTAAATGACACATTGCCATGGCTGTTCATGTGTGAGGAGAATAGAGGAATTGAGATGCCTTATAATAATGGGTTTGACTTTTCAGTAATTGGCCAGTACAACCACAATTTTTTAAAATTTTTTTCTTTCTGAAATTCATGTCAATGTATAATGGTTTGGTGTCCTGTAACAGACACCCTAAACTTTGACTCTACTTAACGTCTAGTCCAAATCTTGTGATTTAGACCTGTTCTTGGGCTTCTGGACTTCATTGCAGCTCAGCAGACAATTCAAGACAGATGAGAGTTTTTCTGGTGTAAAACTAGTGTGGGATAGAGGGATTGAGTTTATCTGCAGAATTATTTTATATATATCCCTGATTTTAAAGACAGGCCATCTTTAAATATTTTACTACAACACAGAGGAAAATATTTGTCATAGTGATTGTAATGAAAGTCAAAATTTAGAGGGCTCTGTGCTGGAATGTTATGTTATTACTTCCAGCAGTAGATGCAGCTCGTTTGCCTCTGTTTAAAAAAAAATAAATATTAAAGCAGATATGAAGACGTTTTAAATTTAAGGTATTTCATGGTATAAACTGGGCACTCAAATGGGGATGCTCTTGGAGAAATACTGCAGAATGTAGTGCTCACCATGGGGACCATACTTTGAAATCCCAGCCTGAAAGGTGTTATGTAGCTGCAGCCTTGGTTGAGTAAATATGTTGAGTAAAACAGTTGTTTTCTAGGAGGTATTTTCCTATGACCTTCAAACAGCCTTTCTGTGTATTTATTTTCTCTTTAAAAGCAAAAAGCTTTTGTGTGAACTTGTTTTAAAATGAAAAAATAAAATCCAAGTAAAATGTGGTTGAAATGCTGCAAGGCAGCAGTTTCTGCCTTGCTCTTGTCATGGTGATTGGTTTCTGTTCCAAAAGCCTCTTGATACCAAATGCAGGCAGGCAGGTAAATGCTGAGTGAGAGGAAGAAATAGTGTTAGGGCTTTGCTGTTTGCTCTGGAGTTTCCTGCTAGCACAGCACAGAAAGTCTACGGCTTGGCAGGTCTGTACAGTGTCATTTAACACATCATAAATGCTCTGAAGTGCCCTTCCTAAGGTCAGATATCTGCATCAACTCCAGAGTGATTCACAAATGTGAAAGAATGAGTGTGAAAAACCAAAGGCTCCTTTTGGAAGTGCCTCAGTAGCTCCAGTAGTTGTAAGTCCTGGTAACTGTGATGCAGTATTGCTTTGGGTGATGGAGTAACTCTGTAGGAGCAGCTCTCCCAGTTCTCAGATTGGATACAGGCACTGGAAGTGTCCATGGATCTTGAGCTAAGGGCTGGTTTGGATGTTGCATTTTAAGTGGTGATCATTTCTGCAATTAGTAAGTGGCTGTGAGACCTGGACTCAGTGGGACAGTGGCACTGCTGCCCCTGCAGCAGGATGGATCAGGCCCTGCTGGTGGGCACAGTCCCAGCCCCAAACACAGGGAAACCCTTCTATGAGTAGCCTGCTCTCACTCTCCTACTTTTATCTTCAGGCTTCACCAACAACTGTAAACAGCCTGACTAGAGAAACAGCAGAGTTTTGGGAAGGCTTTTGATCTCAAGTATGAGAGTGGTCAGGCATCATGGTATGGTGTAAAAGACTTGCTAATCCTAAAGAAGTTTGTGGGATTTAATGTCTTACCAGGATCAGGATTTGCAGTGTGAACATCTCACTCCTCAAATTGTCTCCATGTGAGATGCCTGATACCCCACCAAACCTGCCATGTGCCATGCCAGGGGCACTGTGAGCTCACTGTGAGCTCTGTGTGCACGTGGGGCTCTGGAGGATCCATCTGTGAGCAGGGGAACAGAGGGAATGCCATTTAAAGCTCAGTGACATCAAGGAACATTGCAACACTGCTGCATTTTGGAGGAAGTGCCACAAGGGGATGTTCCTTCACATTGAGTTGGCTCCACATGGCCAAGCTCTAACCCTTGACAGATCTGGTGGAGCTCTTGGTGTGTTTCTGCTACTGAGACAAACATCTCTGCTCACTGCTCCCACGCACAGGGAGGATGCCAGTGCTGAGCTTCCCTTCCTCTCTTTGTCAGGCTCTTGCTTTATCCTTAAACACCCGAATTGTGCTGAAGGCTTCATTAGAGTTTGTCAAGTCAGCTTTATCCTGAAGGGAAGGGAAAAAGAGATGGCTTCCTGCCAGCTCCCAAAATTATGGATCCACATGGGAGAGACATCTTGAAGGGGGAAGAAAACTCTGCTGTAAAATATTTCTTAAGTTTGTTTTCCTGTGGAGCATTGCCTAATTGAATCCTACCATAAAAAAGTGATTGGTCAGGGCACCCTTGAATTAGTTAATGAGATTTTTTTTTGTATTCTGAGAATTCTCAGCTGTAATGATATCATGTTAAACTGTGATGTGCCAGGGCTAAAAGACAAGGGAATGCTGCAACTTTGCCCCTTTTTTATGATTAAAGAAATCAAGGTCATCTAAATTAATTCAGGGAATTTATCATAACAAAGAGAGACATCAAAGCATAGCAAAACTTTGTCTTCACAACATTTGTAAAATTCAATATTAGTCATTCAACTTGGGGAATGAAATTTGATGTGTGCACATGTCAATTCTGTAATCCCTCAACTGACATCCTGAAGCTGAGCTTTTTCAGTGTTTGATTGAAGGTTAACTCTACAGGTTTCATTTTTTCCTCTATTAACTCATTTTCTTCTTTGCACATCCTCTGGGGTTTTCCCTAATGACATCTTTCACAGTATTTAACAAGTCCTCAAATAAATAAAATATCAAACTGGCAGATCTGGACAAGTTCTAGAAGAAGTTTGAAGAGGTTGAAGACCCTATTGCCCCTAGTTTTATTTTATTGACCTACAAATGAGAATAAAATACTGCAACATCTTTAAGGGGTATTTTTAAGGATGCTTCTGCTGCTCCTATTGGGGATAAACACATTTTCTTTTCAGGGTCCCTGTTGAAATCTGCTAGTTTGGCTCTCAAACACAGCTGGAGAAAGTGGCAGCATAGGAGTTATGTGCAGAAAATGCTGAAGAGATAGATTAAAAAATAATTTGGAAACAAGGAAGAAGTTTGGCTTCAATGTTGCTTGTTCTGGCTAGTGGGAGGTTTTCTGTCCAGAAATTCATCCAGATTGGAGGCTGAAGTATGAACATTTATAGCAGTTGTGTTCCACAGCAGGATTATGAAAGGATTTGTGGGCATGGGAGAACTAGTTTGGGTCCAGCTCGTTTAAGAGGTCACACATCGTGTTCCACTCAATAGTAGGACTGCATTTTTTTGTTCTAAAACTATTCTCTTTTAGAAGAGCTGTTTTATACTTGAAAGGAATGCTTTGGACCTCCTGTGAAATACAAACTCCTGTTCCCATAAATATGAAGGGCAATAGAAGCTCTCAAGTCCTATGTTTTATTTCTTCTGGGCAGGTATTATAGAACTCCCAGTTTCTCCTGTCCTGTTGCTTCTTTACTTGGATTTGATAGTGGGGTTTCCTTCTTTCTGTTTTATTATTTTTTATTTTTTCCTACACTAATCCCTTCCCCTGCTGAAAAAAATTCCAACATTTTTCTTTCTGACATTGTCAAGATGATGCTGCACAGCTTGTAATAGACAGATACAAGAACCAGTCATACAAGAGACTGAAGCACCTCTATACTTGATCATGGTGTTTAAGAGAGGAGTGTTGTAAAAAAACCAGTAGCCACAGGGATTTTAAGTTAAATTTTAAAGAAGTAAAGTCAACTGGATTTATCAGTTTATATTCTTGAATCACATCAGAGGAATCACTGCATCCTTTGGATAGGTTTGAAAGAACATGTGTGGGACTGATCCCTTTAAGTCTACTGATTCCTCTCCCCAAAGTTTTACTTTGGACAGCAGTGACTAAAATATTTTACCCACAGAAATATTATAGCATGGTTTGGTAACTAAGAGATTGCTTCTATCACTGCTCTGAAACTATGAATCATTTAGCAGTGCAGTTTATCAGAAGGTCAAACATCTCATGAAGCCTTTATTACTTCCAGTATTTATATGACTAAATCAATTTTTATTGTTCCTTGATTTCCTTCCGAAATTTAAAGAGTTGGTAATTTACAGGTTCAGCTTAAACAGCCATGATGAGATCACAAATGTACCTGCAAAGCCACTCATGGGGTGGTTTAGGGTTTTGGCTTTGCTTAAAGGAGCCATCTTTTGCAAGGCGCTCTTCTACTGGGATATATTTTCTCTAATGACAGGTGAATATCTGATACAAAGGTATAGGAACAAACATTTGGGATTCCTGTTTAAAAGAAATCAATATCTTTTGATCTTCCAGAAAATTTAGTAATTTTTTGTAGTTTGTCCTGATATTCTTACAGAGCTAGCCACAGCCAGGAACAGAAATCGAAGACAGTAGTTTGCCAGACAGTTTTGAACTCCAAATAATGTCTGGTTCAAATTTAGATGAACATTTTAGATTTTTCATCTCTGTTCTCTTTTTGTTGAGGTAAGAAATGGTTAGCTTCAAAGACCACTTGCTTTGAACTGAACAGAGATTAGGGTGTGATCTAAAGCTTTTGCAGGACAATCTGTGATGGATGTGTGTGGTAGAATCACAATCAGGGTTCCTTGAGTATCTGCCTAGGGTTTTTTGTTTGGGTTTTTTAAAAGTATTAATATAAATGTAAAACCTGAAAGATTTGAATGTAATGTGTTGTTCAGAAAAAGCTGCAGTGAGTTTTCTATCGGGGTGTCACGGGAAAATTCCTCACTCTGTGGATAACAAGAAACCTGGAAATATTAGAAATGGTAAGACTTCAATAGCAGGAAGTGCAAGATGTTGTATTTACAGATGAACTGTAGAAATTTTCACTATGCACTTGGGGAGCTCACTGACCACCAGGTTAGTGATACCTGGCCATCTTTGATGCCCACTTTGTCTGATTAATTCTTTATGTGGTGTTCAATGATATATTTTCCTGAATTTATGAAAAATGGAGAAACTTTGTTGTTGTAAAACGAGTTCATGACAGGATGAAGATAAGGATGAGCATGAGATGGCAATAATATTTGGGGTTTTTTTCAGGTTGATTTCAGAATTTCTCAATAAGGCTTCATCAAAACTGTAATATGGAAATGTATGTCCAGTGCTGCAGATCTGGGAGTGGGACCTGCTGGAGTGTCTGTCTAGATGAGCCTGTGCCTTTAGGTGCAGCCTAAAGCACAGATCAGTTGAGTGAGCTGCATTGGAGCTCCCTTCTCACACTCAGAAACAAATTTTCAGCTTGAGAGGTAGCTAATACACATTTTAGGTGTGTATAAATAGGTTACTCATTCTCCAGAAGCACAGGCTTTCCTTCTGTATTATAGAGAACCAAAACCCATTTTAATGGCCTTTGTAAAAGGCAATTTTGCAATCACCCCACCTATGTTTTGAAAATGTGCAGTAGTTAACTATCACTGCACTGGTTGGGGTGATGGGATGGAATTGGAAACACCATGTGTCATTGCAGAAGTAAAGAGAATAAGGGGAGGAACTGGCACTCCCCAAAAACCTTCACTAAATGCCGTTCACCTGACAAGTGAAGGTCCAAATCCTGTTATTTGCAGCTGATTTTGTAGAGTTGAGTTGGGTATTTTCTTAAACTACAGCTTCCTCCATTCTTAACAACTGGCTCATGGGCTGTGGCCAAGAAGCCAGTGTGTTCTGGAGTTTTAAATGTGTGCAGTGATGTTTTTGTTGGCCTGAAGTATCTCCACTGTTGTAAGGGTTTCTGCAAGGCTGGCCCAGTCTCTGAAGGACTGTGCAGAGCTGTTCCAGTGTCTCAGTGCAAGCTGTGTGTGATGAAGCTGAAGCCACACCCTTTGTGCACATATTAGTCCTGGCAGCCACTGCAGCCCCTCTTAGCTCACTTCCAGTGCTGAACTTCATCACTGATGTGAGAGCACTCAGCTCCAGTTGCAGCTCTAGCTGTCCCTTTCCAGCAGCCTTCAATTTGAAAACTGGCAAACTTTTGCACAAAATTACATTTTATTTCTTTGATATTATACTGGAAATATTTCTCATCTTCCCCTGAGTGCTGTGGTTTTAGTGTTTAGGTTTTTTCTCCTTTTTCCTTTTTTTTTTTTTTTTAAATTTTATTTATTTATTTATTTTGCTTTTGGTTACAATGACTTAATTTGGAACTGGAATTAGGTTTTCTACTGCAAAATGCAGCTACCTATTGTAATGAAGCCTTATCAGAGCAGCAGACTGCTCTCTCCTTGCCTGGGATTCCTCATTGTTTCCTACTTGTGATCAGGCAGCTCTTAAAGGGGCAATGTCAGCATAGACTCAAACTGGTTTTGAATTTAATGGAAGGTGTGTAGGCAGCAGTAGGTTGTGTAGAAGTTAATTTTAACATTAATCTACTCCTTAGTGTGGCCTCGTGGTATTAGAAAGCATAGGTCTTGTAAATTTGATCCTGAATGGTCATTTAGAATATCCTGAAGGAACTTAGGGCATATTTTTTGTAACTTGTTTGCAGGTCTTCATCCATTGCAATGCATGTTTTAATTTTTTTGCAAATACTGAAAGTTTAATTACCTTGAAAGCAACAACTAAACCAGAGACTTATGTAATCACATAGCTGTAGAATATAGGTAGTCTTTGACATCAAATATTCCCATAGTGCCAATCAAAGTTGTTAATGAACTGCTTGTTTGTGTAGTGACGAGAGGTCAGATGTTACTCTGACTTTGAAAGTTATCTTTGCTTTCCTCGAGCCTTAGCTTTGGCTGGGACACACCTTGGGTGGGGCACTCATGCACTTGTGCTCCAAGCTTTTAAGGGTTTGGCAAATGTGACATCGAATACCTGGGGCCAAACTGGTTGACCTAGATTGTCAAGAAGTAAGGCAGCTTTTGGTGAGAAGCTTGTGCTAAATCAGGGTATCAGTTACCTAACATGAACAGATTAGTAGCAGTTGAGTGGCTCTAGGCTTACCTTCAGTAAGATTTATTTCAAACTGTTTTCATATCTGGTTCATATCTTTTAATTGCTGAAATTCAGAAGTTAAAAGTAAAAAAACCTTACTGCTTAATATAGTAAGACAGAATCTGTTAAGCAGCAATGACTTTAAAAGTTTGTTTTTGGTTTTTTTTTGGTGCAAAATTATGTTAAACAAATCAAGCCATTTTATCCTCCCTACAGCTTTGGTTGCTAGAAGGATTTGGTCTGGATTCAGTTTTGCTCTCCAAAGTAGGAAACTTTTTTTGTTAAAACTTGTGTTTGTCTAACATAAGAAAAGTTACATTAGATATACTGAGCATGCTTGCAGGGAGCCAGAACAACTTTTTTGTAGGCTGGGTAAACCCTCCGCGTTTGTTCAGTGCTAATGTGAAATGACAGCTTGGTTTGAAGTGCCCTCTAGTGACAAATGGGATTTTGGGTGATGCAGCAGGATAAAGCCAGCTCGAGGAAAAGCGAGCCTCAGAGCCAGGTCACCTTTTGAGAGTGATATTTACTGCCCTAGTTTATTAATTCCTGCTCTGGCAGCACAGTGAGCAGGAATAAATCGAGATGTGGTAAGACTTGCAGGAATTCTTCCAGCGAATTTTGTGGATACAAGGAAATAACCTGAGAAGAAGCTCCCAAAGAAATTTGTGCATCTAGAACCCATCAGAGTGTGAACCCTGAGCAGCTGCAGGTGCAAAGGTTTCTCATAGCTCTGCTCTGACTCTTCTTGAGGAAGATGTTTTTAAGTAAAAGCTACAGCTGCCAACTCCAGAAGTTTGTGTTTTCTGAAGTTTGTGTGTTCAGAAAGACATTACTTTGGTTTGCAGTGAAATGTGACATCAGGTGGGGAAGGTGTAGTTGGCACTGCAGTGTGCTCGAAGCGCTCCGGGTCCTGCAAAGCCACCCGGTGAGGACAGTGAGCCCAAAGCACAGAGCCTTTCCCTCTGGGGCCATCCCTGCAAAGCCAGCACTGAACTGCCACAGGGTGGGCATCACCAGCTGTGTAGAGTCAGGAAAAGTGTAATTTCAGAACTTTAATGAGTGTACTTCATCTGAGAAATGCCAGTGAGTCAAACAGACTGGAGTGGGGACAGAAGTTCACTGTGGAGGATGGTGCCATCCCTGAGCTCAAGGCTTTGCCCCTTCTGATTTCTGCTCCTTTTTAATTCACTTGTTCTCAGGGGTGCAGCTTTAAGGTTGTTCATGGAAGTCCTGTTTCCCAGCCAATGCATGCATAGGGAAAGAATATAGTGCAGTGTCACAAAACAGCAAAATTAAATGAATCCTCACCTTTCATTACAGAGATGCTGAAGGTCCCCTTTTCCTCCTGCCAGTATAATAAAATGCTTGCTGAAATACTTTGCAAACACACATTTCACATGTATTATTTTATTATTCCTACTATTATTGTGGAGGAATACTAGTATTTAATGTATTGTAATTACAGAATTCTCAAAATAACTCAGTATTGGAAGTATAAAACAGCATGTTTATATAATATGTTTCATGTTTATCAGCTAGAATGAGAGCCAAGAATCCTTGGAATAGATTTTTCCAGGATAGCAGACATTGAGCACTGCAGTCCCCAGCCCTTATTTTTATTCCATTGCACCATCTAGTGGGCACAAATACCCACTGAGCTGTCAAAACCACCTCCCTTCACCACTGTGTGCATCCAGCCCAGCTCCTCTTGGGTGCCAGTGCCTGGAGATGTTTAGAAAGGCAAGCACAAGTTTAAATATTGTCTTTCCCATGAAATATGGCCTGTCAGAAGGACGTGGTCTGAAGCAGCAAGTGGCTCCATCCCACAGTGTGTTCACCAGGGTCCCTCTGAATGGGATTGTGCAGGAGCTGTAACAGCAGAAAAACATTTGCATTATCTGCCTATCCATGAGGATAGCTGGGATTCCTGGTGCAACATGATAAATCATAGATGTCCTTAAGTAGCACACTTGCTGGAGTGTAGATACATAAAAATGTAGTTAGCAATCACCTATGGTTTTTGTAAGAAAATGTTTCTTATGTTTGCTCACCTGCCAAAAGATGTAAAATCCTGATGCAAATAGGTCAGCTAATAGCTTTCACCTAAATTAGTTGGGGAAATAGAGATAATGGGAGAACAACAGACTGAAAAAACATGTTTTCTACATTAATGAGGTCCACTGTTTCATGATATGACTTACTATAAAAAATTAAGTGCTTTCCATCTAGTGATCCTCAAATGCTTTACAAATGCAGGTGCCACACTCTGTAATTAGGCTATATTCTCTTATCTGTAATCCTTCTTGCTTCTTTTCTGTAAAATAAAGCACTGAAAATTCAACCTACATTTTAATTAAGAAATAAACAACAGAAGTCACTGGTATGGGATTGTCTGAGTAAGTTACTGCCTTGAATTCAGTTTGCAGGAAGCCCAAGTACTCTGTAAATTGCTGTGATAGAAGTAATGTGAGGTATTTGTAATACCATAATGTAGAATATCTCAGGGCCAGTCTGGGTTACAGTTCTATGGTTATGGTGAAAACTGGATCATATAAAGGGATTTTTTCCTCTTGGAGAAAACCAGAGGCTGTATTTAAGTCAGTGTGCTAATTCTTCTGTCCTTTCACCTGCTCTACACTATTCAGTGTTTTCCTTTGAAGGATGATTTTTAAGGAAATGCATATATTTCCAAAGTTTCTCCAGATAAAGTAGATCATTTGGCTATTTGCAACATCTGAGAAATCAGGATAATTTCCTGTTCCTCCCTCAGGTTAAAAGCTTTTTCAGTCTCTAATAGCTATACCTAGCATAGCTGGTCTCTTGCAGAAAGAGAGAAAAAAAGATTCCAAGAAAATGCTCTTTATTTTGATAACAAGTTTCAGTCATGGTACAGAGGAATTTGGCTTAGCAAGTTTATTTTTTAGTAAAACATCCTGGGAATAGAAGAGTCTTGGGCATTAAAACACTGCCCTTTCCCCCTGTTAGTTTATTGGGGATGGGTGAAAGAAGAAAAATTATTCATAGCTTAAGATTTTGCTTTTGCTGTATTTGCAAAGATCACTAAGAGCTGTGTGTTGAAGCATTAATACAGGTGTGAGTACTTTTTTTTTTTTTAATTACGGATCCATCCAGTTTTCTGGTCAGCTAAGTGAGGGGATCCTTTCTAATAAAAAAGATGAAAATTCTGCATATTGTCTGTTCTTTCCCATGTAACAGCGAGTTTCTAGGTTAATAAGGGAATAGAGTTCTGTTCGTGTTTTAAAATAGCATTGGCTTGAAACAATTTCATGGAATGTTCTCCCCAAAAAGATAATCTGACCCAAAATAGAAGTCTTTAGTGAGTTGCTTAACGAATTTCCTGTTGGTTTTTTTTTCAAAAGGGGTAAAGTCTTTCCAGAGTCAATGTTAAACTTTGCTTCAAAACAGCTGATGCTTGAAAACTCTTCTATGGCTTTGCAAAAACTTGGGTTAACAATTCAAATTAATAATAAAATATTGAAACATTTTTAAAAAAAGTTCAGTTCATCTGACCTACATTTTTTGTTGCTCACATTTTATGAAGACCATTATGTCTTCACTTTCAGATCATCAGAAAGGATGTGGAATGCTGTTTGTCTTTTTGTTGTTGTTTTACTTTTATATGGGTTTATGGGAAAGAAGAGTGAGACAGTTATGGCCAAAGCTGAGTTTTTGCTGCTCCTGCTGTGCCCAAGGAGGAGCTCCCCAGGCCATGGGGGTACTGGGGTGCCCAGGGGCAGCTGCATGGGGTGACCAAACAAATGTCCTTGGTTTGGCCTGGCTGTGTTCTGTTGAAGAATTTTTTGGTTCTCCTACTTTTGGTTTGCCTTGCTAGCTGTGGGATTTGTCTCAAATTCATTAATATCAGGTAACCATTTGTAAAGTTGTGTTCCAAAAGGCCTTTTTAGCTTTGTTAGTTCAGTGGTAGCATTGGTGAGGGTGTTTGGCCAAAAAAATGTGTTTGCCTCTTAATTTTCCTGTTGTTCCAAGTCATTTGAAGTTGCTTAAGCACCCCCACATACAGAGTGCTGTCTGGTGGGCAATGAAGGGAGAATACCTGTGCACTTTGTTGTATAGAACCAACACTATTTTACATCTGCAAATTACCTGAGTGTCCCAGCTCTGTGTGACGCTGGGCTGAGCTCTTCTGTCAAAGGCTCTACTCTGGATGTCTAGATTGATTTCAGCACGAAATGTCAGGATGTCAAGCCCATACTGAACACATTGGAACCAAAAGAAAATATTTCTGCAAAGCCCTGTGATGCACAAGCAGAGCCCCACACACGGTTCTACTCCAGAGCAGCTCCACATGTGGTGCCCCACAAGCAGCTCCTGGTGTGTGGGTGGATGTGGCTCTGCACCAGCCCATGGAGCTGTACCAGGTAGTGTTGGTGGCACAAAATCCTCCTTCTATCTTCTGCCTTGTGGAAACCATGGCTCTGGATAAAATGCTCCCCTTGCATTTGTGTTGTCTGAAATCTCTTCTGAGAAAGTTGAAATAAGTAACTGCTTACCCATACATGCTGGAGAGTGGGCTGTAAGGGATTTTTGATCTGGTTATGTAGTTTTTCAGTCTACTCCCTTAAACTGATGGTGGAGAAATAATCTGAGTGACTTTTAACTGTCCTGTCCCTGCAGAGAAACCTTTTGTGCAAGGAGTCCTCAATCCCAGTGCTGAGCTATGACCTGCACTGGAAGGGGTGTTTGCCACTGGGTTTCTGTCTGGGCTGTTGGTGTGAGTGTCTTGTACTGAGGACCTTCATAATTGTTCAAAGGTTCTCTTGCTCAGGAAATAATCATAGGCACAAAAGCTGCAAGTGCAGGGTGGAAATGAGTGACTCTAAAAGGCAACAGGAGCAAGACTTGCCAGAGCTGCTCGATGCTACTCTGGTACAGACAGGCTTTCAAAAATTTTTAAATCTCCTCCACTGTTTGGAATTGCATCTGTGGCTTAGCAAGGACTCCCACTTTGTTTTGTGCTCAATTTTTCCCAATCCTTTTCTAAATGATGCCTTTTCCTCTTCTTCTTTCTGGGTGAATATCACCACAGCTCCTCCGCAGGGCTTGCTTTTCTTGGCACTGTTGCATTAATTGTGCTCCTGCCTAATGCTGCCCTGTGGGGCTCTGGCTGCAGTCTTGCCTACACCCCTGTGAGCAACAAGGAGCCTTAAGTTTTGCCTTTGCCCAGGCATGTGCATGGCAAGCAGCCTATCTGGAAAACACGAAATGGGATTAGCTCAAGCAAGTGGGTCTTGGTAGGAAGAAAGCACCGTGAGTTAGGCTGAAGATGGGGAACTGTGTGTGAGCCACCTTGAGAAGGCACTGGCTGCTGCTTTAGTGTTAGTCCATCCATATATACAGAGATTAAAAAGAAATTACGGGAATTTTGGCATTGTAGGAGTCATGACAGTCTGCTGAAAGTAAATATACAAGGAAAAGTAGCTGTGAGGATGGAAAATGGCTGGCTGTGGCAGATAAGTAGTGGCTGGAGAAGTCTTATCAGAAATCCTCTAGGAAAAGCAGCCAAACCCCCATAGGGCTGGGAGAAGTCTCTATCAATCAAACCAACCCAAGAAAATTGTGCAGTGAAGCCAATGTTCAGTTTTGCCAGATTTCAGCCTCCTCTCTGGCTGTGTATTGTACAGAAACACAACTGCATCCAGCAGGCTGAGCAAAGCAATCCATGCAGGGGAGGGAGGGAGGGAGAGATGCTGGGTTAGACTAAGAACCACTCATCCACAAAAGCCCCCAGGCCCTTGTAAATCTGCCTGGCTCCATGTGCAGACCTGTGCCCAGCTGGCATTTTTCTTCACTGCCACTGGGAGCCAGCACTACTGGAAAAGTTAGTTCTAGAAATGATGAAGTTAGCTGACATGTGAAAGACCTGGCTGGCTTTTGTGCTTCCATGAGTTTTGGTACAGGAAAGGTTTTCAGCACAGCTGGGGCAGTCTCCAAATGAGAGAGATTTTGAGTTTGTCCTCAAGTGGGAGGGCTGGGTTGGTTTGGTGAGGTTTGGAGATTTGAAGTTGAACTTTGGGACTCAAACACTGTAGAGACACTTTAGATGTGAAATAAGGAAATTCTCAGCGATGTGTTTTAGCTATGTGATGCTTCCAGTTTTGCCTCTCCATTTTGTCTGGCAAAGTTGCTTTTCTGCAAATCAGAGCTGGTTTAAAATGGTGTTACAGGGACCTCTGTCCAGTGCCTTCTGCACCCTTAGCCTTTAGTGATCTGCTTGGAATTTTGAAAAATCAGCTTAGAGTAGTTGAGCTTATTCCTGCCTGTTGTTATGCTGCCTAGATGTTTCCTCCCACATCTTTAGAATTTAGATTTAGAATCTGGACCCTGAAATGAGCCCTTGTCTAGATTAAGGGCCACAGAGTGCGCAGTAACGAATGCAAAGATTGGTGAGTTCTGCTCTGTATTTTAACTTGCATTTGAATAATCTTATGACTTTTTCTTGGCATCTACTGAGAATCCTGTATCTACTGATAAATATATCCAAAAGGCAAAGGAGGCTGACAGAATGTAAGGAAGTTTAATACATAACACATTGCACCTCTTTGTTGACTGCTCCATCATTCCTCAATCCTTTGTTTTCTTGATAGGAGACAGTGTATTATCACTTCAGACGGATATTTGCAGATGTTACTGAATCAAAATTAGAAGCAAAATCTTTCTGGTTTGTATCTAGTGGGAATTCTTTCCTGCAGTCAAAAACACTGCATGTTTCAAGCCCTCCAAACAAAGCCTGGAAAACTATGTAACCTGAATTAATCTGTCCATTTCCTTTGCCTCATTATTCTTGTCCCTTACCCTTATTTTTGAGGTGCATCTGTCATTACAATACTCCACGCTTCCCTTCAGAGGAACACTCTTAAAATCACCAGTGGTATGAACTATGGGAAATTGGCCCAGTAGAGGAACAGTCCCATCAAAATTGCTCTCAGGACACCAGATATATCATGGGTGTAACAAATCCCAACTGGCTTCATTAAAGCTATTTTAGAGAAAATAAACTGGTTTAATAGATGGCAAGTTTCTCTCTGCTCCTACTGTCACCATACATTTTTAAATGTAGAATGTGGCTCCACTGTAGAAACCCATTAAAGAGATATAATATTTCATTCAGGTAAGTATTGCCTTTCTGCTTAAAGGGAAAACACCATTGTGAGCTTAGTGAAGAATTTAATTTGATGTATATCTGCAGGAAGTAAGCCTTACATCAAAAAGTAAGTACCAGCAGCTGGGTTCAATATGGGATTTGACACTGTTTTCTATAAGCTCTTTACCAAATGTGTGCAGTTTTTGAAATAGCCACATGCCCACCTTATTATGATCCTTTCCTGGAAAGAGAAATACCTTTAATCTTAAATATGACATTCACATGCTTATTTTTTAAAGAATTGATTTAATATGAAGGATTTTATTTCCTGTTTTTATTAAGATCCAGGTTCCTTGTCAAAGTACTGCCGTAAGTAACAAGCTATTGCACATCCTGTTCTTCATTAAAACAGGCAGGATATCAAAGTAAAAAACATAAGAAACATAAATGTAGAGGAATTTTAGGATTGAACTGTAATCTATACCATGCAAGTGACTTAATAAGGATCTCAAATGATAAAGGAATTCAAGTCTGGGCAACATAACCAGAGCAACTCCCCCCCCAGCTTATGGACTAAACTACTATTTTTTCCTTGTAGTTTTAAAAACATCATGTTCTTGAATTAATATTTGGGTTAACTTGGAAGAGATACACAATCATTTATTCTTGCTACTGCTGTTACTCTCCCTAAGTTCTTATTTTTCATGGTAAGTCTTTTCCAATCACTATAGATAAATGCAAATCTTTTCATGATTGCTTTAAAGAATTAATGTCAGCAATTCAAATACTATTTATGGTAATTTTCAGCATTTTTTTTTTGTTCAATTAGCTGTTGTGAGTTTCCCTGTGATACAAAGTCCAGGAACTGGTACACACTTATTTGGTCAGGAAAGGCAATATTACATAAATGTAGTTTTATTTGACCAATTGGACCTAAGTAATAAACTCCTGCTGAGTGTGATTAAGGTGGAGGTGGAATATGGAATATCCTTAGGGAAATGGAGAATGTGGGTCTATCTGGAGATAAGGATACATTAGGTTTAATCTAGACATCATGGCTAACCAGACAATACAGGAATAGCAGGACAGGCTTCCATGTAAGGTAGTGACTAGAGGATGTCTCCAGCAATGCTGGTGGGCTTGAATGAGATTATTTTGACTGCCTTGTCTCTAGTTCTGTCACTTGTTTTGGCTGGCTGAAGTTGGTGTGAATGTATCTAGCAGAGCTGTGTGTTGATCTGGAAGCGTGACGCAATAGAATTAAGACTGAATTTGTCCATGTAAATATTCTTTGCTGTCTATTTCTGTATTACTTAGCTACAGAATTAAGATAAATTTTATCAGACTGAATAGAGGAAAAAAACAGAGGTAAAACACATGGTTATTGGATTGGCATTATTATTAAAAAATGTAGATGTGAGGGGAGAATGGCCCAAATCAAACAGGAGTAAGTAGAGTTTTTAGATCCCCAAATCTAGGAAATATAGGGAATTTTCTTCTGGTACAGATATTGGATAAACCCTGGGAGACCTTATTGTATCAAGGAGTTTAGTGTTGTGTGTAAACCACCCCTGCATCAGGGGCAACACCACTAAACACAGGCAATTACTGCATGAGGCTGAGTTTTTATGTAAAAAACCACACAGAATGTAGAGAGCATGAGGACAGACCAGAAAGGAGCTAAATCTATAACTGGGCAGGTCTTTGCTTTATTCTGTAGTGTATAAAATCAGCCACTGCTCATCTCTATTGAGGTGAATGTGAGCAGTTGCACTGGAATTGTGTGTAAAGTATGCTTGTACATCTAACACTCCCTGAGAGACACAGGCTAGCAAGGACTTAATCCTCTCTAATCCCTGATTGGAAAATTACACTGATAGCACAAACTTTAAAGAAAGAATACTATAAAAGAAGCCTTGGAGGGGGAAAAAAATCCCAAGCTTGAAAACATTGTAGAGAGGCAATGGGATGTCTTCAGCAAATGTTTCCAGCGACACCCACGTCTGTTTTGCTTCATTTGCCCTTCCTTCCAAGAGCTGTTCCTCCCAAAATCCACTAGTGTGAAGAAATGCAACCTTGTAGGCAAAACTGCTGCTCCTGCCCTTCCTTTTTCTCTTGGGAGGTGTGTGATCACAGCTTGCTAGCCAAGGGCAAGCTGTGCTTGGATCAGTGGGAGACCTGAAAGTGAGGAGAGCTGGGGATGGAAAGGGCTGGAAATCAGAGCAATGGCAGAGAGGACAGGTGCCAGGCCTGGCTCCCTGCAGGGATGGGAGCTGTCAGAGGGGAGCTGTCAACTCTGGGGCAGTGCCCTGGAGCTCTGTGTGCCATCTGAGCCCTGCACATGCAGGTCAGTGCTCGGCTGAGGGGGAGCAGGAGGCTGGCTGGGAATGCCAGGGTCCTGCTCCTTGGCTGTGCCCTGTCCTGCACCTTGGCTGTGCCCTGTCCTGCTCCTTGGCTCTGCCCTGTCCTGCTCCTCCTTGGCTGTGTCCTGTCCTGCTCCTTGGCTCTGCCCTGTCCTGCTCCTCCTTGGCTGTCCCCTGTCCTGCTCTTGGCTGTGCCCTGTCCTGCTCCTTGGCTCTGCCCTGTCCTGCTCCTTGTCTGTGCCCTGTCCTGCTCTTGGCTGTGCCCTGTCCTGTTCCTTGGCTCTGCCCTGTCCTGCTCCTTGGCTCTGCCCTGTCCTGCTCCTTGGCTCTGCCCTGTCCTGCTCCTCCTTGGCTCTGCCCTGTCCTGCTCCTCCTTGGCTCTGCCCTGTCCTGCTCCTCCTTGGCTGTGCCCTGTCCTGCTCCTTGGCTCTGCCCTGTCCTGCTCCTCCTTGGCTGTGCCCTGTCCTGCTCCTTGGCTCTGCCCTGTCCTGCTCTTCCTTGGCTGTGCCCTGTCCTGCTCCTCCTTGGCTCTGCCCTGTCCTGCTCCTCCTTGGCTCTGCCCTGTCCTGCTCCTTGGCTGTGCCCTGTCCTGCTCTTCTGTCTCCTTACAGATTGAATTTAGGGCAAGGGAAGGCGACCAAAGCACAGCTGCCTATAAGAACATGGGCAGAGCAGGAAGGTGCAATAAGCTTGACATTCCTCCATTCCAAGGCTCCTGTGAGTGCCCAGGCTTTTGCACAAAGTGTTTTTCAAGACCTGGCCTAGACCCTGCTGCAGGTAATGCCATGAGTTCCCTCCACTCCATTATTTAACCTTTTGCTTTCTGCAGATGTTCATGCACAGTGGAAATTCACCCAACAGGAGAGGTACTAAAGGAGAAGTTGTCTTTGTCCACTGCCCTAATCATCTGATACAGATCAAAAAGTTATATTACTGTCTGTAGGAAGGGCCTCTTATCTGCAGATGCAATTGGCTTTTGATGAGAGGGTGGTTGGGCTATTAACTGAACTGAAAAATGTAGCAGAGCTCCTCTACACAGGTCAAACACAAATGCTACCCTCTGATATAAACTCCTGTTGCAAGGACTAAGGAATATGTGGATTAAAGCGAAATGAGTAGATTCTAAAGGAAATGTCAACTGCTGGATCTCCAGGTTTTATGGGTATTGCAGTTTTTCTTCAAAAAGTGCAAGATGTAGCCCTGAGAATATAAAATTTTGATCTATTTCTACTACCCACATGGGAAAATAAAACACCTTTGAATTGTTTTTCTTAGATAATTTTGCCCATCTGCAGTTTTTAATACACTAATAATGCTGTACAGCTTTCATAAAGCCCTAAAATAGGTCAGATTTTGCAACCAGAAGATGCTCACCAGTGTTCTGCTTACAGTCTTGTAGCAGCAAATGTAGACAATGTATAAAAACATGGCACATGTGTAAATTTGCCATCTCATTGCTTTTGCTGCTCTGGCTCTATTGTCAGTAATAATACCACAGCAAGGACGGTTGGAGGGAAGCCAAACGTTTATTTGGTCTTTAGGCTTTGATAGTATGTTGGCAGCTGTGTGATCTTTGTTAAATTCAAAAATGCAAAGTGTAGCTTGTTTGCAAGAATCAGATGAGACTGTTGAGACAGATGCTTTTTGGAGCGATACCCAGCGAGCTGTGACACACATGTAAATGGGGCTGCTCGACCACTTGCCCGTGTATATTGAGATTTCCCTGGTCTCTGGAGCTATTTAATTAAGTTGGGATTCAGTGTTACACAAATGAAACATTGTGAGCTTGGACAATGGAAATGTGCCTTTCCACTTGCCTGCTAGCTGGGAAGCCCCTCTTCTGTAGGCAGAGAGCACACTAGATAAACATCTCTTCTATCTGGGACTCTCATAATGGTAATCCTCAAAGAGAACATGGCAATTTATTATTTTCCAACTAAGTTAGCCCTGTGTTTTATGTGGTGTGTCTGTAATTAGTCTGGTGTTGGTGTCGACAGTGGTGCATAATAAAAAAGCAGTGAAGGTGGTGCTCCTTTAATTTTTCAGTTTCTGGTGTGTCCAGACTAAGCAAGAATTTTTGTAGGCACAAACATGTTTATTAGATGAAAAAATAATATCTCTGCTTATGTGGCTGAGGGTGTGGTTTTATTTGCCATCATTGGGCCTGGAAAGCTTTTTTAATGTTATCTTCAAGGGGTTTTTTAATGATGCAGGAAAAGGGGTTTGGGAATGAGTAAGTTAGTGAATGCAGGAGTGTGGAACAGGTTCTGCTCCTGTTGGAAATCTGTTGTTTTCCTGCAGCTTCTGCAGGTGTGGGCAGAGGACAGCAGTAGGTTGTCTGTCACTCACAGCTGCAGTGGAGCAGCCGACAGCTGGCAGCAGCTCCTGCTCCTGCTGCACTCAGACTTTTCATACCAAGTCAGAGCAGTTGTCTCTAAACTTTCTTAGTACTCAAGTGCAGATGAGAGGGAGCTGTACCAAAGTGTATACATTCCTTTCTCATTACACATCTGCAGCCAGCTGGGTATTCTGATAGACAGAATCATTTAATCAGGCAGGGAAGCAGACTAACAGAATCAGACTGTCATGCAACTGTTCACATTTATTTGTTGGTAGTCCATTTATGTAACTTTATTGCTGTAGTCATTTTAGAAGTGAAGTCAAACTGAAATATGATTAATGCACCAATGGTTATTTGCTGTGGCCAGAGTGCAACATGGGAGAGAGTTCAAGTGCATTAAAAACTGCTTAAACTAAGGAAAAGTCCATGGCGTAAATGAAACTACGTCAGCAAGATTAGCCCCACCAATCACAGCCAGAATGGAGAATATTAAGAGGACCAGAATACTTTTGAAATGAGAATGACCAAGTTAAAACAAGCAAAAAGAACTTAGCCAGGAAACCACTTATCTTTTGAGTCTTGATAGTCCCCATGAAACTCCCAGAACCACATTTCCTTCTTTGAAATAATGAAGTGGCCCAGAGCCACTATCTTGCAGAGCTGCAAGGTCAGCTATAAAAAGCTGCAGGTTGCTGAACTCAGCAGCTATTTTTGTTATTGAGGTTGGTCTCTACATGCCAACATGTTCAAGCTGAAATGTAACTTGCCCAGGAAATTAGTTAGTGTGCACACAAATACAAGATTATAATTACAGCTACAGAATGCTGCTCACTGGAGAATTGAACTTGGATGGGAAAGCTAGTCCTTTTCTTTGCCCATTTTATTTGGAAAGAAAAGAAACAATGCAAGCTGCCAATATTTTGATGTCAGCATCCTTTGTTTTTTCTGGCTATCTGAGACCTCTTTGATCCTCATGCTGCCAGAAATATTTGCTCTGGCTGTGCTCCCTCTTTCTAGCAGATCAACTATTTTGCTACAGGTTGTCAGAAGGAAGGTTTTTAATTTGATGAACTTCTGAATGTGTGTCTTGGACACCTGTTTCTGTCCAGAACACTCTGTGTTTTTAAACATGTATATTAATTTGTAAGCCATGGCAATGAATGGCTTATGTAGAGCCTGAATTCAGGTTCTCTGCCTTTGCTCAATGTTGAAATTCTATTCAGCACTGCAAATGTTACTGGATGTACAACATTAATTAAATGTGGTGACCAGGGTAGGCTGGCATGGAGCATCTTTTCAATAGCAAGATACAGTGCTGGAATATGTGGAATTCATGGAATGGTCTTGCTGTCACCTTTGGAACTTGTTGGATGAAAGTGAGTAAGACTCCAGCTACACAACTCTGATTAGTTACTAAGCTATAGCCAGGCAAAAGCAAGCCTGTGTTTTGTATTCTATTTGTATGCTTTGTGGTTCTCCTGTGTCTGACAATAACTTTCCAGCTGGGACAGAATGAAAAACTTCCCACAAAGCAGAGGACTCATATTGGTTAGTCCAGTTATTCTTGGTACTAGAAGCTCCAGTTATAATCTTCTAGAAGACAAATCATATTTTATATTATACAAGGAGAATATATTAATTTTTCATATTTTTCTAATTTTTCTTGTCTGACCATCTGTATATATAAAGTATTAGTGAGATTAATCTTGTGATAGTTGAAATCCAGTTGGATGTTTTTAGTTGAAACACATATAAATAACTGAACTAGTATCACACTGTAATCCAAAGCACTGATTTACATTATAGTCACATATCAGAATTTTTTTTCTTTTATGGGAGATGTTTTATAATATTTAATGATTATAGCAATGTAGGTGGTAGGATGAAAGTGCACATTGTGCTAAGGTACTGCTGATGTAGGAAATTGCTTTTTGTATCCACAGATCAGAATAGTAAATCATTTAAGAATTGGTGCATATCCAAAACGCATCTGTTGACCCAGATTCTGTCCTCTGATAACAAGAATGAAGTGATTGTTTTTCCGAGAACCAAATAGATTTTATTTACATTAGTGGAAGTGCCAATAAGGGCTTGTTGTGGGATTTGTAGGATACTGCTTTTCTTAAAGAATGTGCTTGTGAAACTCTCTGTGTTATCTCCTCTCAGCTCTCTGATTTGGGGAAATATTGCACCAAGAATTTAACAACAATACAAGAATTCTAACAGAGACAAAGGGGAAAAACCTGTTCCAGACAACAGCCCACGATAGTGTAATGCTTCCTAGTAAGAAAAAGTGAGTTCAACATCATGAACCATATGCCTACAACACCAGCTTCTTCAGAAATAGGAGGTAATTTGTAGTTGCACAGAAAATTAAACGGAGGAGGAGACCTTGAGCCTACCACGTAATCCTCCTGATGCATATTTTATTCTGTGTAATAGTGTTTCCAAGGATGGGGTTCCACCTGCATTCCTAATTTCCCCTGAGTCAAGGATGTCTTCTGTTGATCCTTTTCTCTCCTTTAGTGAGTGAGCACATGTTCTGGTAGAAATAGTCCTGGCATGGAGTATCCATACTGTGACCTGCAAAGAGAGGTCTGGAGTTCAGTCATAGTTCCTTTCCCATGTGCAGGCATATTTCTGCCTCCCTTTACTTTACAGAAAAGTGTAAGCTGTGTATAATGAGGATACCAGATGTTTGCCTTTAGACAGGACTCGCATTATCATGGCTTCCAAGCTGCCAGGAAGGTCTGGACTCCAGCAGTGGGTTATTTCCTTACTGAGAGAATGGAGTGGCCACATGCATGGGATAGTTTATTCTGTTTCCATGTATTCATAATTATGTACACTGCTTTAGAGATACTCCAGAGCAAAACAAGCAGAGGTTACAACTCTCAGAGCTGGAGAAAACACGTGTCAGTCTCCAGCTGCTTGGTTTCTCATTGCAAACTACACCAGGCACTGAGATTCAAATCAACTGCTCTGAGAACTAGGCTGAAGTACTATTCATAGCAGAACCTGCAACATGGGCCTGAGAGGAAGGAAATTTGGATTGTATCACAATTTTTTGTTCCACTTCAGAGAGAATGGGGGTGATGTGGTGCTATCAGAGGAGCTGGCAGCCAGCATTGCTTTGGGCTGATCCAGTGCTCCCCTATCAGCTCCATCTGAGCCCTCTGACTTGCTGAGGGTGTTTAGCCACCAAGGGCTGTCCTGTGCAGTGACAAGCTCTAGAAGCTCCCTGTCTCCTCTGCTGACACAGAAACAGCCCAGCTGTCCCACTCCCCTTGTCCCTCTCGTGCCATTCCACAGGGAGGTGTAGAAAATGACAGCTGAAAAATGATGGCTCTGGGTGTACACCTGTAACTTGTATGTGCTTATCCCTAACACATGTGGCTATGAACACACAATGTTCTTTTGTACATGTGATCACCCTTCCCATCTCTGCTTACAGCATGCCTTTATCTGTAGATAGTGGTCAATTTCTGATAGTTGGCTCTTTATTTATTTCCTGGTTACTTTCTGGGTTTTGTCATTTTGTGTGGTTGAAACAATGAAAACTTACTGCATGTTTGTTGAGTGACTTGTAACAAATGAGACTTCCTTGAGGAACTGAAGCACTCTCATTTTTCAGATTTGATTTTTCCAAGAGGCTTTTTGACTCAACACTGTGCTAACACAACTAATGTGGCTTCTGAACTGGCACTGGCTTGGGTCCAGCCCAGCTCTGAGCAGCGGCAGAGCTGGCTGGCAGCTGTCAGTACCCATCTGTGGAGGCATAACCAGTAACATTCACTGTATTTATAAAGACCCCTTGCTAGCAAATGCATCCAGCCTTCTGAAACAATAGTTCTTCCAACTAATTAAAAACAACATTACCCTAACAATATTACATGCTCAAGAAGTAAACAAACCATAAAACGATCAGCAAACACAGCAGTATTCATTTAGAAATGTATCTGCTGGAGCACAGGGTAGAAAATGAGCATGATTTTGGTCTGGAGAATATTCTGTACTCCTGGGATCACCACCCAAAAGCTGGAACCACTTGGTGATCCTGGCACGGTGGGAGAGCTGCAAAGCAGCAGGTGGCAGATGAGTGAAAAATCCCCTCTGGCAGGCACTGAGGAGGTGGTACCCAGAGCTCTGGACTGCAGCAGGTTCATCAGAGTATCCATTTAATAGGCAGCAATTAAAAGGACATAAATCCTGGTGAATGACCTCCACTGCTCAGTAGTTTGTCTGAGCTCTTTGTGTAACCAGGGCTGGGGCTGAGCAGCAGCAGGGGGAGATGGAAGCTGCAGCTCCTGAGAGCTGAAGTCAGGAGGTGCCATAATGCCAGTGGCCAGCACTAGCCCTTCTTCAGGCCAGTTGGAGAGAGTGAACATTTCTTACTAATGTTCTCTCATACCCAGGAAGAACTAAAATTGTGTTTCCCCCTTTATTTTGTCATAAAATGACCTGTGAAAAACTTGAAAGTTGAAACCTATTTCCATATCCTGCTTGGTGTGATACCTTGTTTGGAGAAAGCATGGACTTATATCAGAGCTAAAAATGTATTCTCCTTGTCTAAAGGAGTCACTTGGACTGATCTGATCTGAAAGAGGAGTGAGTCACATCATCAGAATGATCTCAGTTCAGTAACATTCATGTCTCCTCTGGGATGAGGACAAGGCAGCTCTGACTTACCCAACTAGCAATTATATTCCAATAATTGAATCAGCAGAGAATGCAAAGCACATTCCCTGATATGAACTTGTTCTGCAGATTAGGGCATACCACTTTTTTCCTTCATGCTATCAGTGATTGTTATTTTAAGTTGCACATATCCTGGTACAAGTGTAAATATCCTGATTTTCTAAAGAGGAAAAAAGAAGTCAAGTTCTAAATCCATAATTGCATGCCAGTGGGGCTTTATTTGTTTTGCTTTTAAAAACAAGCTATGGTTGTATTGTTGAATGAAATATCTTGTTCAAATCATAACTTGGGGGCTGCAAATTTATTTTGTCATGTGAGAATGTGACTCAGATATACCATTTGAGCAGGAAAAAAGAAGATGCTTTGCCTGTTAGTCCTGTCTCTTGCTTGCTGCCTGCATCATGCTGTGGCTGTCCAGGAGCAGCTGTATGTGTGCCATGTTGCAGAGACAGCTACCATTGTGCTCACTTGGATGCAAATGGGGCAGTTCTTATCAGCATAGGGAGCTCTGTGTTGTCTGTCTGTATATCTGGGAACTAATCAATGGCAGGAAAAGAAATAAAGTCTCTAATCCTCCTCTTTTTCTGAACAGCCATTCTTTTTCTAATGTCAGTTCTTGCCAGTGCCAGAATCTAATGGATTTTTTGCCTTAAGGCTAATTTGGATGCTGACTTAAACAGTATTTCTAGAGGAAAGATACCTTTTCCTGTGCTGATAGGCCATTGATGCCCAGGTGTTATTAAATGCCTTGGCTCAAATGGCAGAGCAAGGTGGGGGATGAGAAATTCCTCATTTCCCAAGTACCTGTATGGCAGCATCCTAAATAGGACAGTGCTTATGGGGCAGGGCAATGTCTTTTGTTAAATTGCTCAATGTAGTTGCAGGGTACAGACAAATCTTTGGATGTGTAAAAACTTGTGAAGTCCTGACCTTGAAAACTCCTTGTGTTCCCAAACCCTAGCCTAATAAAACACATTACTGCTCTTCACTTACCTTGCTTGGGGTCCCTTCACCTTCTGGGTTACAAGAGTTTAGTTACAGGCACAGTTTAGGAATGGGTGGTGTTTCTCTCTCAAATTCTATGTCCACAGCTTGTATTAGTGTTGAATTAATACAGGCAATTACCAACAGGGGGTGTTAAATGTATACTTTATTAGTAACAAAATATAGGGTACTATTTATTTTGCTCATCTGAAAATTGTTTTCCCAAGCTGGGCTGTGCATTGGCAGAATTTGCTGTAGCAGTGTCCAATTCTCAGCAGTGGTAGCTGCAATTTGCACAGGAATGATGAACTCTTTGTCACAATGAAGCACCTTGATTAGATGAACTCAGTTGAAAATGAAAATAAATTCCTCCAACTTAGGAAAGGTATCATCTGAGTTATAGCTGGGTCAGGTCAGAGCTGAGTGTGTATTCTAAGTAATTCCTCTGTGGAATTATTACCATCACCATAATAATATCTCAGTGAAATCAAAATGGAGATATTTGTCCTGATGGCCTTTCACTTTTTATTTGGAAAATCATTATAGTTACATTATCTCAAGGTTTATGAAGGAAAGGTAACACCTGCTCCAGGAATCTACAGAAAAGTTATTTCAAGGGGAGAACTACTGAACTAGAAATTAGACAGATATTAAAACCACAAAGCTGTTTTCCTTTGTAACAAAAGTCAGCCTGGAGTTGCATAAACCCCCAAGTTAATCACAGCTGCTCTCTCTCTGTAGCAAGGGCTGTTATTTCCAGCACACTTTATACAGATCTGTCCATCCCCAGGACAGCACATGCTGGGTGAAGCAAGTTTCTAATGGGGTGAGATATTAGTTCTAATGAGAACTGGCATTATTTGTTCCTGAATGCCTTGTTTTTGCCAACAGGCTGAAAAGGTAGAGATCCATGGTCTGGCTGTTGCTTTTCCAGTCACTGTCTAGCATGATGCAAATGTGAGTCTTTCAGCATTCTGAACTTTGTCTTTACACCTCCACCTAGAATTCAATTTTAAGATGGTCTCCTGTCATTTTGTATCCCCTCTTTTCCTTCAACCCTGGGAAAAATGTGTTCACCAGCACTTTGTTCCACTGTGGGCTTAAAATGTCTGCAAGGCTTCAGGGGGATGTTGGATGCATTCCTTGGTTGACAGTGTCTTCTTCTGTGGAGAGTGTGGAAAGCTATCTAGGGTAATTAAAAATATTATTTTGATTTGTCATAGCTATTTTTATTTTTTTAATGTAATTGTAGCTGTGGGTTTCAAGCCACACTTCCATTTTAAATATTTCTTCCCATGTCTTCAATGTGTACAAATTTCTTTTGGAGATGTTCTAGTCATCTCAAAAATTTCATATAGAACTACTTTTCTGTGGACTAAGGGAGTGTTTTTAGATTTCCATGCTTGCATTTCTGCTTGCCCTATTTTTCTTTGAACATGAAGAAGTTAATCCTCCCCTGAAAGAAGTTGTGTGTGTTACCTTGTGGGGAAAAAGCCAGTTTTAATATTACTTTACTTCCCTGTACTCCAGTTTTGTTAGCACTGTTTTAGGAGATAGAGAAAGGCAGATCTGGAGAGTTAATGATTTCTTTTCATTGGAAGCCAGAGGAAATAAGAATTTTTGATGACTGGTGATTTGATGGTGACTGATCTATGTTAATAGACTTCTCTTGTGAAATTCTTGTTTCTCTCTTGAAGCAAGCAGTGCTGCAAGATCTTGGTACCACAGTGACTCTTTTCACCACAAATTTATACAGTGCTTAGGACACAGATTTCTGAGCCAAAGATTTGGATGTGGAATTAGGAAAAATGCATTTTCTAGTAGGGAGAGAGGATCTCTATTAGCTGTGCTAACAAATCGTGGGAAGGCAAATCAGCCATAAGGCCCCATTAATTTGATTTTAATCTTTACTTTATAAACCTGAGATTCTGGATGGTAGGACACAACCATTTTAATTAAATGGCTTGTACTACTTTGTTTTTTTCTTTTTTTCCTTTCTTTATTTTTTTGGTTTTTGGCAGGAGCTTTGCATAGTTAATAAGGACAGGATTACCCCACCTGGACATACCTGATCTGTGTAACTTCCAGGTTATTCCACCAGATGCTATGAGTTACTGGGCATCATCTACAAATGTACAGGTTTTAAGCAACTTTGAAGCCAATGGGCCTTTGTGCTGACTGGCAGGCTGACTAAAAACTAACTCCAGTGTTACAGTAATTTCACGATTATAAGCCGCACCTGATTATAGGCCGCACTTTGGGTTTGGACCAAAATTTTAGTCAAAATGGTGCGGCTTATAATCGTGAAATTACTGTATATGTGTGTATTTTCATACATATTTCTCCTAAAAATACTCTGGATTTATATTGTGGGTGGGGGGTTTTTTTGTTGTTTTTTTGGGGGGATTTTTTTTTTTAAATTTTGTGGGTTTTTAAGAAAATTTCTCTGCATGTCAAGTTAGCCATCAACATTGTGAGGAAAACCCACTTCAGAGAAAGAGGTATCATGCTGTTTTCACACAAATGCTCTCAATGTATCTTCTTAAGGCTCCTGGCATTACTTTGAAGTAAAACTAGTATTACCTTTATTTTTTTTTTCCCCCCTCCTCTTTCTAAAAGACAAGCAGGGTTTGCAGCTCTGTCTGGCGAGGTAGTTTCCTGCAGTAACTTCCAACATCAGAAGCTGACTCGGGCTTCATTCCTATGCAGATAAGGAAAGCTGCTGGCTTCTCAGCAGTCTGCCATTAATTAGAACAACTTATTGGCAGCACATGTTGACCAAGTAGATGCTTTAATTTCTGTAGTACAAAAGGTGGCAAAGAAATCAACAAGTCTTACATTGTGTGATAGCTTTTCTGGTTAGTTTTCTTTAATTCTTTTTCCTGTGGAACGTCTCCCATAAGGCTGCATGTGTGCGCTGGCGTCAGCCTTCTGCAAACGGAAATAATGTGCATGAAATGGTAATTGCTGCCAGCATCCAGGGAAGTGGCTCCTGTCCAGGGCAGTGGGATCAATTATTTTTCTGGGAGGCTGTGTGTATGTGGGGCTGTTAATTTTACAAATGAATGACAGAAAGAAAGAAGGAAGCATCTCTGATGGGTCGTTATTGATGGAAGAATTTATTTTGTCCAGAATCGTTCACCATTTGTTTGTAGGAGAGGATGTGTTTTTGTTGTTACTGATGCTCACCCTGGAGCTGAGACAGAGGGACCTGTATTGTTCTCCTGTGTGAAATTGCTTCTGTCATCTCCTGCAGAAATTCGTGAAGTGCGTGGGGAGTGAAGCATGGAGAGTGGCTGAGTTTTTGTTATTTTAGTGCTTAGTGATAGGTTCTTTTTCAAAACAGTGGTGCTGCTGTCTCAGTGAATCCAGTGGGTAGCAGTAGGAACCAAAGGTTTTATGAAGATGAAACAAAAGATATGTACATTGTTTAATCTCTAAATGAAGAGGTACAGGCTTGCATTCTACTGGGACTTGAATTTTAAAATATAGAGCATCAGTCTTGTCCAAAATGTTTTAGTTTCCCAGCAGATAGATGTTGCAACAAGTTTTGAAAAACTGTCCTCAAGTTCTGAAGCATAAGTTTTTCTGAACACTTGGTTTCTGTCCTACACTGCTGCTGGTTTTTTTTTTCCTTCCTTTTTTCTCTGTCTGAACACAGCAGTAGCACAGCTGGAGTGACATTTCCAGATGACTCTTTTGAAAAACTGCCATAAAATAGCACGGACAAGCCCCTCAGCCCCTGCTCCTGCCCCTCACAGATTGTGCCTGGGCTGCAGGAAGAGCAGAAGGAGCATCTGAAAAGCCCCACATCCATTTGGGGAAAGATGCTCTTGCTGTTGTGTGCACAAAACAGCCCAGGGAAGCAGGCAGCCCATGCACATCCTTGCAGTGCACAGCAGCCCAGGATCACAGAAGCACAAAAACAGTTTAAAGGCATTGAGGCATAGTACTTTCCCTAGGAAATCTTAAGCTTTTCTTCAGAGTGATTCAAATTGAGTGCCAGTACTAAACAGTTTCAGGAGGCATCCCGGCTACCTTTGCACTTCATTTATTCTGGCACAACTAAACAGAGCCTTTCTTCTCCTCTGTTAAGATGTGAGAGCTTGTGAGCTTTGCACTCATCCATGAGATCACACACTGGGTTTCAGTTTCAGACCTCAGTAGTAGCAGCTGGAGGAATAAAAGGATTCCCTGAAACAGCACAGGCCCATGTGGTTGTGCCTGTACAGAGGGAAGCTCAGGCTTTGGGGTAAGCCCTGTGATCTTGGGCCCCTGCCCATCCAGCCTGCAGCACCTCTGCGAGCTTGTTGTGGTTTCCTGCCTCTCTACACCTTGGCTTCTTCCCAAAATAAATCCAAGCACACAGGGAGATGGTGCAGCCTGGTTGGTGTCCCAGGATGGGCTGCACACCAAGCAGGTCTGCACTGGAACCAGGTGCCCTCAGAATGTGCTCTTGCTCTGCTGCCCTCTGACTTCTGGGGTCTTTGGCTGCAGTGCCTAGTGCTGAGGATCTTTACTAGACATGGTGCAATATGTTTGAGAAATAAAGCCTATGATTTATTTTCTACTGCTTAACACCCTCCCTGTGTTGTCAATTTATGTTTGCAAGCCCAAAGCTTTCTCAACAGGACAAGAGGAGTGCTCCAGGCAGGGTGTCCATCCTTGGGTTCTTGCCTTCACTGTGAATGACATCAGCACATGCCAGCTCCAGGAATATCCAAGCTGCAGTTAATCTAATTGCATTTTGCAATCACCACAATGTAATGTATAATATCTAAATATGTAGATATTATAGATATTATTAGATAATGTCTATGTATTTAGATATTATACACATACCCATGCAATGAATCTATGCAGAGCTCTTTATGGGCATGGCTGCACGTGTGGCTGCACCCAGGGGATATCAAAGCCAGCTGCTGTGTCCTGGCAGCTGTGACCCTGCTGGGCCCTGTCCACCCTGGGCTTGTTTTGTGCTTGACAGAAAGAGTCTGTAGATGATTTGAAGCAAGCTGTGCATTGAGGGCACACCTGGCTGGGGAGGTAAGGGCAGTGCTGAGCAGTTTCCTCACAGCCTGTTCTGGTCTCTCTGAGCTGATGGGAGCTGGATGTGCACGTTCTCCTGGCTGTGCCATGGCAACTGTGTGAGAACTTGGCTGTGAAGGTTCCTGGTTGGGTCTGTATGTTCTCAACTGTGGCACTGGGCATTTGGGGAGCGAGAGAAAACAGCTGCAGAAGCAGAACAGCTGATTGACCATGATTTGTTGGTTTATGCTTTCTGTTCCACTTTAAAACAGGAGTTTGATGTTTCAGTCAGGGGTAATAGTGGTTTGCTTGTTTGGGTTTTCAGGGATTTTTAAAATAGTTACTTATATGCCTATTTTAAGTGAGGAGAATGGCAGGGAAATGCTTCTGATAATTCAAACATACCCCTTAAATTGTGTATTCCCCTCAACAGGGATTGCATGTATATACAATCAAAAAAACCCAAACCACATCAGCTTTTTTTTTCCCCCCCTATAAAACTAGTTTCTAGGAATGCACATTTGAGCACATTGCAGAAGTTCCTTGAATCTTTGTCTATTGCAGCTTTTGGCATTTAGGTTAGGATAAAAACCTCTATGGTGAGTTTTTGTCGTTTCCATGCATAGCACCTCTAGCAGCACAGCTGCTGAGAAAGCACCCTTCTTTCACGATTTTTATTGCAGAATTTAAGGCATACTTCAATACTTCTGATGTCATGCATGTTTGGAATCTTGACTTGAGATAAAACCCTGCAGGCCCAACTTGAATGATTGCAATAGTCCAGCAGCTGAGGGTGAGGCCAGAACGTTATTGGATGTGTGTTTCTGCAGTGTGCCTGCCCCAGCCCAGAGGGCTCAGCTGTTTGAGGATTGCAGGATCATGGAACAAATCAAGTTTAAAAGGAAGTCATCTAGACTCACCTCCTGCTCCTATGAATTTTGGTCAGTTGAGTCAAATCTGCAATATTTTACCCAGAGTGGAGGTTTAAAACTAAGTCAAGTGCCACAGCCCTTCAAAACCAGCAGAGACCTTTTAGGGGCTGCTTTCAAAGCAAGAAGGGCTCATCACTTGAGAGGAAAGCAACCAGCAAGAATCTGACAGGGTATTTATTGCATTGCTGAAAATGGTGCCTCAAGAACCACTGATTTGGACCATGATGAAACCTTTAAAATAGAATTGCTTTCAGCTGTGGAATCCTCTGGGACCTGATTGTCAAAACAGTCCATTTACATAATCATTGTCAGCATGCAAATTCCTGATTTTTTGAAGCATAAAGGGCACATAAATGTTTAGTAAAGAGGTTTGTGGTGGTGTGGTGAGGTTTTTGTCGTGTGGGATTTTTTGTTTGTTTTTTGGGGTGGGGAGTTGTGGCTTTTTTTTTTTTTTTGAGCCCTCCTCAGCTGCAAGAGTATACTGTTGGTATCCTGCCTAAATGTAAAGACATTTGTGATAGGAAGAAATCTATTTTCTACATAATTATGTATGTGTAGCTTTGTGTGTGTAGGTACAGGATCTATACATGGTTGATCTATACCTTGTAAGGTTGCCCAGATGGTAACTTACACATGTTGAGAAATATATTGTCAACCTCAACCTCATACATTTTATGCCTTCTAGAGACAGTTTAATAAAAACAGGTGCTTTTCCATAAGAAAAGTTCAGCAGCCATGAAGAAATATGCACAGCGTGTTTCCATTTCATCTTTACATATCTTGTAATTAAAGATGTGCCAAACTCCTTGAAAATAATTCACTTGGTCAGTGAACCACATTATTCGGCGATTTGCAGATATCACAGAAGAGAAAGCTTCAGCATTTTGATTCACTCTGCAAATCGACACTGTTCCTCCACATTATGTCTCGGTGATGCCCAGTAAATTGGCTCTCATTGCTTCACACCACATTACTATGCATCAGGTCAAAGTAGCACTTTTTTCTTATCGGGTGTGAAATGTTAGGTGGTAAATATTAAAGTCGCAAAAAATTTTTTTTGCAAAAGAGCTATTTGTGAGGTTGATCTTTGGGAATTTGTTCTCAGTAGAATTATATTTTATTAATATGCTCTAAGAATATCATCAATGGGTTCTGAGGTAAGTAGTAAAATCAATCTTTTCTCTCCTTAGGGCATGCCTGGCGTGCATTTTAGGAGGCTCAAGGCTTTGTCTACTTTATGGAAAGTGGGGTCATTCCTGTTGGTGTATTGCAGCCTGATCTGCTGTGGTGATACCTGAATGAGGGTTCATCCCACTGCAGCTAAATCCACTGAGATTTCTGCCCAAAATCTCACACCCTGCTGCTGGGGCTGCAGCACCCTGCCTGGGAAGGGGGGAGAATGATTTCTGGAGGTCCAGAGCAGCCTCACACAGTATTAATACATTACCTGCTGTCTGTAGTTACAGCAGCTCATCCCTGAAACCTCCCCTGTGCCCCAAACCCCCAATCCTCTTTCCTTCACTGAACTCCTTTGCATGCAGGTCAGCCCTGTGTGAGCTCAAGTCCAGTACCCAGCTCTACCACAAGTGGTTTTGTCAGGGGCTGTCCACACCTGTGAAAGCAAAGAGAGGTGTACCCTGATCATACAGTGCTTTTTTCTCAACATTTGGAATGGAATTTTTATCTCTATTGTATTAAAGAGGTGAAGTGGATGATCTCTTTTTATTTCCCAGCAGCATTGTGTTCCTGTAGCTCAGCTTGCACAGGCTGAGCAGTACCTTATGAACCATGTAGTCAGCAACAGAACTTATGCTGTATTCTTGTATTCTTGCAATTGCCTGCTATTTAAAAAATCGATGCTCTTTTTACATAATGCAAATAGAAATATCTTCCTGTCGAAATGTTTGGGTGTTTCTCTGTGGGATGGATGGATCTCTGTAGGGGTGGGTGCAGCCTGGCAGGGCTCTGGAGGAGACTCCAGGAAATCAAGGGAATTGTACCAGCCTGAGCCCAGCCACCTTTGATGTTTCCTTGCTGGATTTATAGTCCCTAGAGGACAATGAGTTGTGTGCTTCTTGTGCTGCTGTGTAGCATCTAGAGCAGTTATGTTGCTGTAAACACAGAATATGGAACAAACAACCAAATTAATACTAGCTCTCATGCAGAGATATCCCATACTAATTCAGGTGTTTTTCCAGTGTTGGGAAAATGGAGCAGTAATGGCTCTTGGTGTTTCAGCAGCAGCTGATCTGATTCATCACCAGTGTGATAGAAAAATGGGTTTGACATGAGAAATATTTACTGGTCAGTGTAATTCCACAATGCTTGTGCTGTGCCAGCTGTACCTCTCCTATCTTAGGTGCTATGAAATATTTGTTGTCTCCATGTTCACTACATGGAAGGGAAAGCAGGGTGATTTCACAGTCTCCACCATTTTTCATTCTCTGGATGGGCTGTGTTGAAGAGCAGAATCATGGAAACTTGTGTTTCTCTGTTAAGTGTTCTGATTTTTGATGCAAAAAAGGGGATGCTAGCTAAGCTTTGTGGAATTTTGTAATTCTTCCTAGAATTTTGCTTGATCTTGTTGGAAGGAGAAGAGGAGCCCTTGTCTATTGCCTGCAGATGTTGGATCTCTTTGAGAGTGTGTGCTGCTAACACCATGTTTACTCCAAGGTCATGGGTGCATGGTATTCAGGGGGGTTTGAAAGGTGGAAAGAATATCCTAGCAGTTAGGTGGGATGTGGGATATTTGTTAGCTGTGGACCTGGAAAGGTTGGGGTGGAGGGTAAGAAGGCAGCAGAGTGTTTCAGTTGCTCAGAAGGTTTAACTGTAGTCGCTTCAAATCTTCTTTTGCTGATCTGCTGAAGATTGTGTAATCTCCCTAGCATGCAGATGTTGAACAAAAGAATATTACTGTAACATCCTTAATCTGTCTTTCCCTCTTCCCTTCCTTCCTTATGATCCACTCCCCATTCTCCTGGGAGTTAAAAGTATAAAATGGAATTTGCAAAAAGGTGCATTTCTACTTTCCAAGAACTAATTCTCTGCAAAGAGATTATCTGTATTACTGGGAAAAGCTACTGCTCATTAGATGTCTTGCTGGAGATGCAATTTAGGCGATAAATAAAGTATTCTGGATCCCAGCACGCAAGAATATAATTAATCAGGTATTTGTTCTAATATGACTGCAGAGGGATTTAACAGGAGATCAGCTGTGTTTAGTAATTTCACTGATAGGTTCTTCCTTCCCTAGATGAAGGATTCTACCTTTTTCTGGAATATCAAGTTATGCCCTAATTTAAATAATGTAGCGTGTTTCTCTTGTATAACGGAATAGAGGACACAAACAGGAAATCAAGAATTTTTAAACTATGCAAACATAGGGAAACTTTGAATATTTACTGTTTTTTTAAAACTAAATCAAAGCTGCACTATGTTGAAGCAGTTATACACTAACACCATGTCTTTACCCAAACCAAGCTCCTGCTAAAGTCAAGCAATGAGACATTTATGACATAAAAGTGGGAAGAAGTGCTTTAGTCAACTGTTAATAATAATCTGTGTGCAAAGGTGCTATAAACACAGCCAAGAAGTGGATGAGGTGGTCACACAGACGTGGTGGATTTAAGGAGGGTCCTTAGAGCAGCAGTTTGTCGTTCCAGGGCAGTTCAGTGTGTCAGTGTGGCTGTGCAGGCACTGGGGGTATCCCTGTGCAAGGTTCCTGTGCAATGGGAGGTGTCTCCAAAGCCTCACCCACCCCTGCTCCAAGCCCTGAGACAGAACCAGGAGAGCACTCAAGGCTCATATGTGAACATTTAGGCCCATGTCTCTCTCACCCTGTGGGAGCACATGTGGTGCTGGTGTGTGTGGGGGAGAATAATCCCTTTTAATGAGTGGCAAACCATCTAGCTAGACAATTTGCATGGACAAGCACAATCCATCATAATACATCACCAAAGATTAGCCTGCTTATGAGACTGACGTGTTTTGAAAGGAACACACCAAAGTGAAATTTATTTTCACACTCCTAAGTCTGTGGCTTTGATCAAGGAAACAAAGCATGATGTTGTTTTAAGACGACACTAATGACTGAAAAAGAAGGGATGTGTTTAAAAATTTTGATCTGCTGTGGGTAATGGTTGCAGGGTTTGCCACCAGCTTCCCATTAGTGTCTGAAAAACTCCCGTGCTAAACCCTGCTGCACAAAGCTAGCAGAAATTTTAATACTTATATCTCTGATTAAACTAGTGCACATGTCTATGAAAGACTTATTTTTTTTAAGATCAACAAATATATTTCCTATTGTTTGCTGCAGATTACAAAACCTTAAGATCTACAAGCATCAATGAACAGTAAAATGTATGGCCAGATGATTGACAGGACAAGAAACAGACAGGTATTGTGTGTAATAGGCTAAAACCAACCTCTGGAAAAAACATGAAAAATGGAAATTAAAACAACAGAAAAACAAAGAGCATTTCAAATTTACCTTAATTCAATTTTTATTGCTTTGCACATGATGTTACTCAGCCAAAAACAAGTGAAATATTTTATGAATTTAATAGTACAGTTCTGTATTTGTATGCTCATGTCTTTTATTCTGTATCAAAGTGAAATGGAAATGTAAGGGTTGACTGTGATATCATTCAGGCCATGTCTCAAACACATTTGAAAAGTTAACTGCACCAGTTTGCTTGCAACTGATAGTTATATGAAGCTTTTAGTACTTTTATGAACAAGTAAGCCTTAAGGATGGGCACCTGCTGCTCGAAGGAGAAACTCTTGATTTTTATAAGATTGTTAGGAAATGTAATTTCCCCATTGTGACTTTAGAATGAATATTTGAAAATCATTCCTTTGTACCTGAGCTACCATTAAATGAGGACTGCTTGGGTCTTTATTTTTTGTGAAGTTTGGGTTCTGTACAGGCAGTCTAGTAAGGAAATGGGTAAAATGAAACTGCTCTCTACTAATGCTACAAATCTGAGTGTTTCGTTCAGTCTAGCTGTACTTGTGCATTCCTACACACTGTCATGGCTTATTGTTTCTCTGCCCTATCTCTGTTTTTCAAGTTAAGATAGTCAGCTAGAAAAAAATAAAACTGGATGGTGAGTTGCCTGTCTTGAGAAAACAAGGGAGTACTTCAGCTTCTTGTGTTAGGAGGATTTTCACTGCTTTCAGAAATGTACTGCATGATGTGCCCTTTTAGAGCAGTGCAAACATTACACTGAGTGCTCTCCATGGAGTCAACCAAACCCCTTTACAGCTAGTAACAAAGTGAACATGAATAAGCTTTATAGGGATCATCTGAATTATTACAGCATCTTTCATAGTTAGCATTGTCAGGAGGCTGTAAAGACTAAAGCCTGCACAGGCACTGTTTTATTATTAAAAAAATGCAGCAAAATGTAGTTTGAACAAGTAGCCAAAAATAATGTGTATCTTTTCAGCCTTTTGGAGCAGGAAGGTGATCTCCCTTCCTTTGTCATCCACTGCTTTTGGTCATGTCATGCAAAACCTTGCTCAGTCATATGTCCAAATTTGTACCTAATGTATGTACAGTCATCCCTTTTGGATTGCCCCTGCTGGTGTTATTTGTTAGAGAAATTAGTATTCGTGTGGTGTCACTGATCTTTCTGCAAATCACATCTATATTTCAGTGGTACATAAATCATTTTCCTGCTCTGTATCCAAGCACTGATCTAGGTCTAAATATAGAGGACTGGGAAAGGAAGGTGCCGGTTGTCACTGCTGTGATCAGCAGAGAGCTCCTGCCATAATCATTTCACCGAGTTCAATTCACTTTCTACCTGTGTATCAGTAGTGTTGTAACTCAGTTCAAAGTGTAAAACATCAGGAGATAAATGGGCAACCACAAAACTGTTGATTTTTTCATTTCTGTCAGCAAGCCCAGTATTGTCTTTCTACAACTGTTCCCCTATCGATGTATGGCTTCACAGGATGTGCATAATCATGTCCACTAAAACACAGATTCAAGGATAGGGAAATTGCTGTGAAAGTGCTGAAAAAAACCATTTCTCTCTGAGGGTTTGTTTGCTTTCTGGTTTATTGACCTGGATGTCTCATTTGTTGGGTTCCTCTAACCATCTGTATGTAACTTGTACATTCTGGTGGGATTGGAAATGTGAAATATGTGAGTTTTTATGGCTCTGATGGATAGCTGCCGAGGTGCTGACTGTTCTGGATGGCAGATGTAGCAGTAGGACTAAGGAGGGGCTTTTGGCAATATCCAGAAAGGCTGGCTTGCCTGGTGCTCGGTATAAAAGCAAACATGATCACAGGAGGAATGACTGCCAGAAAAGCAACATCTTAACATCTGTCCCATATAAAATACCTTATTTTTCCTTCTGTCATACAATGTTTCTGGTTTCATCCTGTACAACTGCAAAGCTGGTAGAGAATTTAGAATTTCATGAATATCTGTGTTTAAAAGCTCAAACCTATTTTAAGAGTCCTAAATTCCCATCTAACTAGTGGTTTAATTTTTGATTTTTTTTTTTAGCTTCTTTATACTTAAACCAGTTGAGTAATTAATTTATTTTTCACTGAGAAACAGGGATATTTTTATTCTTAGTAATTCAGTGTGGATGTTTTGGTCATACTAATTACTCCTCCTTCTTTTTTTGAGACAGGCTTGGTGGTTTGTTTGCATTTAAAGCTTCTAGTATCTGAAAATATTTTCTCACAAAATTGTGCACACAGGTCTCTATACATAAATATGTCAAACAGCTAATTGTTGTTTTTCAGTCTGTATGGGTCACCACTAGTTCTCACAAAGAATAACTAAAATAACAAAATGAGGCATAATTTTTCTGGGATTGGGATTTCCGCTAAAAATTATATTGGTGTTTGCAAATCAGAAGGTTGGAGACCATTAAAGGAATCTGTTTGCAATTGCCTAGGAAAATCATGTGTCTGTGGCTATTACCCAAATCCTCATTTCTTCCCACTGAATCTCCAGCAGCAGCCACGTGTCTGTAGATGGCCTCACATAGAAATGAGAAAGGATGATGCTTTTTCTTTCTGTCTTTGCTTTTGCTGAGGTGAGGTCAGTGCAAATTCTGTCCAATTACAGCTGCTGTGCCTGGAACATTAGAAAAATTGTCATTGGTGGCACAGTGGGAGTAGCAACCTACTCATGATGAGGAGGTGACGCTACTTAGACCAGAAGCAGCCAAAGTTTCTGTTCATAATGGTGAAAAAAAATAAACATCATGAAAACTTGAAAAATTTAAAAGGTCAACTTTTTTAATAGACTTATGTAGTCTTATTTTTGTGTTGTTATTAATTTGGACTCTGAGTGTTCTGCAGAAGGTATCTCTGAAATATATAAAACTGTCATGTGTTATTTTCTTGCCAATTTTTTTGTAATTAGTTCAACATGGCGTAAGACCTCTAAATGACCCTTGGTTCTGTGTCACAGATTGCACTTTGTATGTTTATATGAAATACCAGGATCAGAGTCAGCCTGGGAGCACTTTGGTGATTTTCAAAGCAGAAAAGTCTCTGTGGGGCAAATGTTTGTGATAACTACAACTTTATTAAAACTTTTGAAGGCAGTGAATAAAATGAGACTGCAGAACTTCATCAGTGACTGAGTTTTTCCCAGTGGCTGTCTTTTTGGCTGAAAATATAACTTTTAAAAGAGTCAGGTTTGGTTTTTCATAGCATTAAACCTTGTTTTGTTGACTATGTTAAGGCAAAGTGAGTGTAAATTTGTGGGTCCAGTGTTTTGTATAGCATTGAGGGTGACATGAAGCCAAGGTGGGTGCAGCCCCTAGACTTCTGAATAATCAGTTTTCTCCTAGTGATTTCCACATTTTGGTAGGTGATTGTAAGAAGGACGAACAAACAGTATGGATAAACATGAAATCATGTTTCAAGGCTGTAATGTCAAATTACCAGATCAAGGTGTGGTGCAAAAGTAAGGAATATCTGAAAATCTGATATTGAAATGGTGCCTTTTTTCTGGTCAGAGGGCTTGAAGGGGATAAAAAAAGTTTCAAATAAAACCAAATTTTGTTTTGTTTATTAAAAAAATTTAAAAGGAATCCTTTTAGCATTATCTTTGAATTGCATTAAACTGAATCAATTTGCTTCAATAGAACTTTAAGGCTTAAGTTCTTTAGGTCTCAAAATCCAAGATTTAACCTTGGTTCCACTTTCTAAATCTTAAAATCTTGCCTTTGACAGTAGGCATATAAAAGCTCAGAGATAAAAAACAGTTGTGTGTACTCACTAGTTCCTCCAGTTCTGGGATCACTTTGAGGAGGAGGCTGCTTCTGAAAACACATGATGCTCGTATCATCATATGATCATGGTTTGGGAGCAAAATTCTTCATTTTCTGGGCAAGGAGAAACTTGAAGAATGAGGAAAATGATGCTAAAAATTCAGTTCTGGATTTCATCTCTTATCTTTCCTGCAGTTGGACTGTTCAACCTTGGCTGATCCTTCAGAAAACTTGATTTCTCCCCACAGTAAAGCTTTGCTGTTCTCACTTAATGGCACAGTTCTTCTTGCATCATAAGGTCATGATGCACCATTTTCATAATAACAGAAGCATAATTTTAACAAGAATTTAAAACCTGTTCATATATTTCTCTGAATAACTCTATGCCTCTTGTTTATCTTTGGTATGGTCTTTTAAAAGTTACTGCTTACAGCTGTGCAAACCATTTTATTTGGGTGTATTTTGTAGTTCATAATATTCATGAAAGATTTTTTGTATTTGCAGATTTCTTCCTAGTTTTTATTGCTGATTTTCTCCTTTAAAGACCTGACTCACTTCTTTGCTTTGAAATGTGTGTCATCAATAAGATAATTATTTAATTAATTGAAGATAACATTTCAAATTTTTATGAAGTTTATTCATATAAAGGAAGGGAAAATTTGTTTGGAGAGACACCAAATTTCTACTGTTGGCCTTGTTCCATAATTTTTCTCCTGAAATAAATTTCAGGGAAAACTTGCAAGAGAAAACCGCTGCCTACCAAGTCAGAAAACTCAGAAGTGATGTGTTTAGTCATTAGCTCCCAGCCTGCTGACCTGGGAAGAGGTGGCTGAAAGTCGAACTGCTGCTGGAAACGTTTCCTCTTTGAGCAGGAGATGTGTCCTTTACTGAATGAACAGCCTTGAGAGGAAAATATATGAAGTGTGGATCAGCAAATTAATTCAAATTAAAAAGAGAAATGGTGTTGCATATTCAAACTCAAAGCCAGTATTTGTTCTCTTAAATTTGGACTCCACATGCCTTCAAGCTGTGGGCTACATCATAATGTGGTTTTTCATGGTCCACTCCCATCTCATGCCTAACTCATAAAATCCTTGTGACAGCTGTAGCTGTGGATTAATAGAAGAGTAGAAGTTGGAAAGTATTTAATGTTTTGAGCTGCCTTTTTAATAAAATTTAGGAACTGGGAGCTCTCCAGAGACAACAGCTTCAGAAGTTTGCTGTAAAGAATGACTATGCAGGGAAATTTTGTCACTGAAGTGGTTTATTAAGGAGTAGCAGTCAGTTCGATTGGCAGGCACAAAATGTAAGGGTTTCATGAGATAAGGGACAGGAAGCTTTTTTCCTGATTTACCTTACAATGAAAACTTAATTTTTTGTTTGTGAACTACTATTTATTCTTGAACTCTTACAGTTTAGACTGACCCAAGTATAATTAAAACAAAAGCTTATATTATTCCATATTATTCCTTATCTTTAAGAATTGCATAATTTTGACCTAAATTTGCTGTTAATTTTTTCTGAAAGGTTACAGAGGGTGAATTTTAGCTTTTTGTTTCACATAATGTTGACATTCACTATGTTTTCAATAAATAATACATTTAAGCAAATCTAATGTTTCAGTAGTCCTAACAAGAGCACTCATTTCTGTTTACTTTTAGTTATTTAAAGTTTCAAAATACTAAAAATGAGAATGTTTTTATATATGTATATAAGATAAAAGCTCCCCACCAAACCCAGCATCTGGATGATTCCAGTGGTGACAGCATCTGTCAAAGATTGCTTTTCAAACTTCTTGAAGTCCCAGAAATTACTGGGGGGCTAAACAAATAATAGGGTTTTAGTTTCAGTTTGCTGGTAATTCTTGATGATGCAGTTGGGTGAATTAAAAAGTCTAATTTAGGTCAAATTATACATTTTATAGGACCAAAGTAAAGAGACTGGTTTTAGTTGAAGATTTAGCTTTAAAGAAAGCTTCAAAACAAGATAATTTCAAATTTTCTGTATGAGATATTGTGTTTTGAATTCTGTGCTGAATTTTTGGAAAGCAGCAGTGTGGATCACAAAACCCACCAGGTACAGGACATAAAGAATGTCTTAGCAATGGGTGAACTTGAGCATTTTTGAGAGGGGAGGGAAAAGCCTCACAAACCACATCTCAGCCCTAGGGTGTCATTCTGCCAGGCATTAGCATTATTTATTAATAATAATTGTCACTGGCAGCAGGCACATTCTGATGCCAGTGGGGCAGAGAATTCACCACCTGAGGTCTGGTTTTGTAGCCTCTGTGCCAAACTGGGTCCTTGCAGCTCCTGCAGTCAGCAGCAATTTTACAAATCCTTCTCTGGGGAAGGCTGGGTTTCACAGGGCAGCTGGGGGAGCATCCTGAGGTTTGCTTGCCAAACACAAACTCTGGTGGCCCTGAGGGGCCAGTGGTGCCCCCAGAAGTTGTTACAGCCCTTTATTCCCACCCTCAAATCTCTTCTGCCTTGCCTGTTCTGTCCTAATTTGAAGTCCCCCTTGTAGAGGTGGGAGATTTAGGAGCCCATGAGCACCTTTAATTTTGTTAACTAGGGTTTGTCACATGAAAGCTGATCATGAACTGCTTAAGTGTGTAGGACTCTAATTTATAGATTAACAATTCAACAGTGCTTTTTGCAGTTACAGAGTAGCTGCCAAAATCTCATAAATGACCATGTTAGTCATATTTTTTTCCTTCTTCAGAAGGAATATTTCTTTCTTTTATTAATATAAAACCACAATGTCATTATGTCACCCATGCATCCACTGTGTAATTACTCCATTTTAAAGATAAATCCATTGTCTTAGGATGCATCCATCATGGATGTCACCTTTAGCACAGAAGGTGAGACACTAAATGGACACCTTTTACTAATATTAATTTCTATAGAGTCATCAATTGTGAATAGACTATCCATTGTTCTCTTTGACAGAGACAGGCCAATGACAAAGATTAAATTATCCATTTCTGTGGAAGCGGGGGATCTGCTTCGAGGAGTGCTCTGAGAGATCTTGCTTTTCTGGCCTGAGTATATTATATTAATCTACAGTTTGTTCATTTTAAACACTGATCAATTACAGCAGAAGATTGCAGATTGCATGCTCTTCATTGAAATGAAAGGTCAGGAATTGGAGAAGCTTTGAATTTCTCTCTGAAAGATTTTAGTCAAAAATAAAAGAAAAAGGCTGGTTTTGTCTCTTGCCTGCTGAGTTAATCTGACACTCAAGGGCTCTTTCTGGATCTTCTGCCAACCTTATCTCAGATTCTCATGCAATTTAAATGACAATTTATAGTGCTCATTTAAATTATGCAGGAGTGTTATTCTCAGAGTATACTGAAGGGTACATTGCTGGGAACTTGCTAGAGCCAGTCCAGGAGCAATCAAGGCCCCAGTGCCTTCAGCAGCTATTAGCTATTAGGCACTTTCATGTTATTTCCAGAACCACCTGACCTTTCTGGGGGTGTGAAAGCAGGCATGCTGCATGTGGCCTCACTTTCTTTTTGTTTTATCTCGGTGCAGTGAGTGAGAGTGACATGTCTGGATACAGTGATATGGGAGAAACTGATACAGGATGAATCAGATCAGCAGCCTGTGATGATATTTCCCCTTTCTGTCTGGATAAAATCCCTCAGTGTCTCAGAGCACTGGGGAACATGGGCTAGGCAGTGTGTGCTCACAATTGGACTCAATGGCCTTAAGGGTCTTTACCAACCTAGATGAGTCAATGGCTATGTTTTGCATTTGACAATTCTTTAAAGTCAGATTTCTTTGTTGTCCCTGGGAGAATGTCACTGTTGTGTGGAATGATTCAGAATACTGGATTATTCTCTTAAATCCATTGCATTCATGAATGAGAATAAATAGGATGAAATCCTGGTTTGGGAAGGTGCTTCAGCGGGAAACAGTTCAGTACCAGGATAGGCTCAAGAAAGGATGGAAAAGAATCCAAATGTTGTTTAAAGTTTCACCTAAATTAGTGGGCTTTTGGCAAAACCTTACAACCTGCTTTGCTGTGTTTATACAGCATTTGCCTTTAGGCATTTTAAAAAACACCTATAACCAAGTTAGTAAGTAGTTTTGCTATCAAATAAGAGTAAACAATAATGTAATTACCTGTTTCCCTTCCCACCAGGTGAAAGGTTTCCATAGCAAACTCCATAGCTGCTCTTCCATGCACACTCACTTGGTGTGTCTTCTGCCACTAGGAAAAAGAAAATGTCTCTTTTGGCTTTTATGGTCCAAAAAAATTACATTTCCAACACATCAAGTTAGTCACACTTGTTTAAAGGTAAAAATATTCAAGAGAAAAAGCATCTGTGTTTTGATTGCAGTAAATGGCAGGGGATGAGAGCCTTGGTCTGCAGAATTAAATAAAGACCACAGTTACAAAGAGCAGCTCTTCCTGCACTGGTGCTGTGGGGGTTGCTGTATGTTTTTTGTTTGTTTGGCTGGGTATCTTTGCATGGACATCACATTTCTGGACAAGGCCATGAGAAATTGGACCTAATACAGCTCATAATACTTCCCTGGTGAGTGCTGCACTGTAAATTTGGGCTCTGCCATCAAGCCTTGAAATTCATATGCTTTATTGCACTGAAATTTCTTTTGACATGTAATTTATTTAAACTTTACAGAGAATGCTGAAGTTAAATCTCAGGATAATGCCAAGTATTTTATTTTAGGAAAGTTAGGAAATTGCTCTTTTCCTTGTCCAAAAATACTTGTACATTAAATAGTGCCTATTAAAACAGACTCTTTGAGAATTGTTTCCATTGTTGCTGGTGGAGTTTCATGTTCTGCTATGTGAAGTAGTACAGATAATAGGTCAGACAGGATGATTGTCAGCCAAAATATGAGAAATTTTGCAGCAGATTGTTGGTATTTGCAGTCTACTTTGTAGTAAGTAAACCTACAACCTTCTTGGTGTTTTTAAATATTCATCAGGCTATTTTAATGACTTGGAGTATTCTTCATGTGTCTGTGAATTCCTGAGTTCTTTTGTAACTGCAGTCTTCTTTCTTCTGACTTTCAATTGCAATTTAAAACGGGTTAATTTTCCATTCATGCAAAGCTCTTTATTTGTTAAGGTACTCCCCTTTTGGCACTACCAGTTTTTATTCACTTACCACTAGCTAATGTGTTATCCCTAACTTTGGAAGTTTTACAAACAAAATAATGCTGCCCTAACTACATTGGTTTTTTTACTTTGTCCTGTTCTGGTATTCTTCTACAGCAGAGACCTACAGAAAAATGTTATAAAAGAAATTGCATTTTTATAATATTAAAGACACAATTATTGAAAGCACCCCTATGTGATAAACAGGAGAAAGATCTGAGGCTACTTTTTTAAAGTCTCTGTACTATCAGGGAATATGTTTATTTCTGATATGCATATTGAAATGAGAGGGAACACAATCAAATTATATGTTAGGCTTAGTTTGAAATAGTGGCATTTTGTTTAGTGCCATTACTTTAAAATGGTAACATCAAATTTAACTTGCTTAACAAAAATTACAATAATTTCACAATTATAAGCTGCACCATTTTGACTAAAATTTTGGTCCGAATCCAGAAGTGCGGCTTATAATCATGAAATTACTGTAGATTTATCAGCAATTTTAATAGTTGCCAGCCTATTGCAGCTTTTTTCCTCATGCCAACTATTTCTATTTATCTGCATTTTGTTAAAGGAAATTCTGGGACACAAAAAGGACAAACATTGTCCAAAATTTGGTATTCTGATCATCTGCTGCACATCAACAAGCTGTGTGTGCATGGTTTTCAGTGTGTCTGGACTTTTCTCTATAATAATTTGTGTAGTTGTTAGGGGAGGAAAAATACATTCTGGAAGGACTACTGTTTCTTTTTGACTAGGTGACCTACAGTGGACAACCAACATGAAAGGACATTAGTCACAAAGTTGGCCAGGAATACTATTTTATTAGGAGAAGAAGTAAAAGAAAAAGGGCTTTACTTGAGTGTGGATCTTTTCTTTAGTCCTAATTAGAACCACAATCCATCATGCTGGAAAGTTTCTATTCATTTTGGTGATTGGGGACATGACAAATGAATCTTGGAATAAATGGGATGTCAAGGCAGAGCAGGAGATGGATGTGTTCTGCATGGGATGAATGTAATAAGTACAGTTAATGTTGGCAACCAGCCAGTCCCATTGCCTCACGCTGGGTGAGTTGCCCCAGGGCTCTGACCAGGGGTAAACCACCAATAAATGATTCCCCTCATCTCCCATTTATTAGAGAGCAAACACCTTGTCAAGGTTCGTTTTCTGTTTTCCTAACTGTCACTTTGCTTCACTGATGGCAACTAATTGAATATTAGTTAATTGTTTCTAATAAAATGCTGATAATTAGATAGCTTTTTCATCTTCCTGGCCTAGCTCCTCTCTTTAATTTCACTTCCCTCTCAGTAGCCTCCGTTTCTCACACAGCCGCGTCGAGATTGATTATCTGCAGCGAGCGAGAGGCCAAGCAAGAAACTTCATTTAAGATTAATTTCAGGGAAACTGTTTTACAATTTTTCTAAATTGAATTTAGTCTTAATTTTAAAGTGTTAGGGGTTGTATGTCTTCAAAGGTTGCTTTTGGATAATTTATTATGTAGCAAGTAATCAAACCCATTCTTGAACTAGGATGCTCAAGATGTCTACAGGCATTCCTTGGATTTAGCCATACTGACAAGCCTGCTTTTGCTCAAAAGTGTTGGGGGGACAAGGGAGGCATTCCCTGGCATATACACTAGATTGCCTGTAATGTATTTTGTTATTAAGCAATTCCAAGAAAAGACTCTTTGCCTCTTTGTATCAGTCTCTGCAGAGCTCTGATCCTCCGTTGCCTTTGGTAGTTTTGGTGAACAGAGGGGACCTGGAGGGTTTCCCCTAAATGCTTAAAACCAAGTGTGTGATGGCTGTACATGTTCATGCCAGTACCAGATCAGCAACTGTCTTCCTTCCACCAGCCTAGGGAAGACTCAGATGTATCTTCAAAGGTATTTGAGTTGTAGTCTGTTCTTTGAATCCATTAAAAACAGCCTCCAAACCTAAGAGCTGTGTGAATGCTGCACTCAGCTGTCTCTCAGGAAATACTCCCCAGTACCTTGCTGGGTATCTGGCCCACACCACGTGTAAAATGTGAGGGATTCCACTAATTTCAGTTGGATCATGATGGCTTGCACAAGTGCAAAGCTCTCCCAAGGGTCTGTTCTCTGTCTTATCTGGAGAAACCATAATATAACAAATATATTCCAACTCAGTGTGCTCACAAACTGAGGATAGTACAGCTGTAAAAATGATGGCAACAAATATTTCTGCAGCCTGGTGGCAGAGATGTGTGTGCCTGGTAAGGATAAAATTTTAAAAAGGCAGCAAAACATCCAGAATTTGTATTAGGCTGGTGCTTATTTAGCTTATTAGGCTGGAAAAGGCACCCCTAAGATCACTTGCACCTCAGCCTCTATCTCTCCCCACACAAAACCAGCTTTAGTTGTTTGCATTCCCTTGGGGAGTGGATGAAACTGTATCATGCTGCTTCTTTCAGTCACTGACTTGTGTAAAGATATCAGGGGATGGATATTTGTACCATGGCAAAATGCTGAGCAGCTCAGTGTAAGAACTGCTGAGTTGGAAAAAGAAGCTGGAGAAGGATGAAATGAATACTGAAAACACAGAAATGAGAAAATGGAACATAATGCAAGCAGAATTAGAGTACTTGGAGTCTGTCCTAAGATATTTCTGGCCAAGTCTGTCCCTTCAAGCAAATGAAACAACCCCAGGGAGCAATTTGGCCTACCATGCATACATTTGGATTCTCTGAAGAGAAGCAGAATAACCCAATTGCATGGACTGAGAAAAACTGTAACAGCTTTTACATCCCATCTTTTGCTCTAAGAGATGCTGAATATAATATATGGATCATATAGAGTCCTTGTTAAATTCAACATGATACATTTTTACTAGCTTCACAATGTACCAATTATTTAAAAATTCATCAAGAGACGAGGTCACATTCTGAATGAAGGTAGGTGAGCACTTGCCTTAAACCTGCCAGAAAAGTAGGTCTATATGACTTTCTAAACTTTTTTTTTTTTTTTTTTGGCCAGCAAGCCTCTTGACTTTGCAGGAATTGGATTGGCAGCTTCCAAAAAATTCGCTGTTTCTTTGGATGTGACTGCACAGTCATACAGAAGTGTAGTTCATATAGACACACGTGAGCCAGCTTTAAATTAGGAATGTGACCATAACGTGATGGAGCTCAGCATGTGTGACAACACACCAGCCTGGTTCCTCAGGTAGGTTTTGCTGTCTTATACTGGCTGAGGTGTGTGTGCATATCCTCTGCCTTTGCTAAAGGGCATCAGAAGCCTTTTATCATAAGGGAAAAAATAAAAAGGCTGGCTCCCAGATTTATGGTGTATTGGAGAGGCTGAAAAGGCTCTCTGCTAAATGCAAAGAGTGATCTATGCTGTCTTTAAGAGAAGAGTGCAGATTTTTCTATTCCAGTCTCTGGCAGAATATATACATAGAAAAATAAAAAGGAAGTTGGTGAAAGAGCAGCAAATATTTCTCATTTTTATTGTATATCTTAATCTTTCAATGAAGGTTATAGTTAACATTTTTCAAATAAACCCAGCTCATTGCACATCAAATGTGTAAGTCTGCAATCCTCCCTGGTGAGCATCCTGCTCCCCGAGTGGCCCTGCTGGGCTCAGGCAAACTCTGGCAGCCTAAGTTTGTTCGAGCTCTTCTCTTCACAAATGGGTGGCAAGCAGCTCTGGTGAAAGCACCTTTTGGAACTCTCCCAGGGGTGGAGCAGACCTGATTGCAGCCCAAATGAAGTACCCTGTGTGTGTGGTGAGCATACATATTAAAGAAGTCAAGTTGCCAAGACTTATCCTTTGTAAAGGTGGAGATTTTGTTCTTTTGTGTGAACAGGATTTTCTTCATTAGCTATAATGAGCAATAGAATTGGTATGAAAACCGTTTGTTGTTGTGATGGTTTGTACTTTATGGCAAGATCTAAACATCGCAATCCATCCCAACTAACTGCAGCACAGAGTAACAAATACGTCCCCTACTGCAGATAAGCAATGCAAGCTGTGAAATCTGCTGTAGAAAACATTTCCAGGAATATTCACACGTTTTGTTTGGTCTTGAACAAGTCGTCTGGTCCTTCTGATTTTTCACTGGAAACAGCTGACTGGTAAAATATTGTAATATTATTTCAAAAACCATGCTGGGTTCCTTGTAGTCTGCTATCAGTTTACTACACTGGCAGTTCGGTTTGCAGCACCTGTGATAAATGAGTGAAATTAATGATTGCCAAGTGCTGCCTGACTATACTTGATGTAAAGTGAGATAGTGAGATGGAGTTTTTTGAAGTTCAGGCTGTCATCAGACTTTTTTTTGTATTTATTCATCTATTTTTGGAAACTGTGTAACAGCAAATATGTGCCATGTACTGCAGGTTGATAGACAAGTGAATGGCAAGGCTGTAATGGGATCTTTCAGTTCTTCCTGAATAAAGTCTGTTTCCTTTTTATTGCTCTGATTATACCTATATACAACAAGGCATGTTTAAAGCCTCTAGGAGCCTGCTATCATCACAGCAGAAATGTGTTTTCTCTTTACAAAAAGGAGAGGAATTCAGATTATTTGTAGCCTTGTGCAATGCTTATGTTGCCTTTGTTTTTGAGAGGCCATTTGGAAGAAATATCTTCCTGTGAAAGGAAATAAAAGATGTAAATCTGCGCAAAATGTGGTCCCAAGATCTGTTTATCACCTCTTCAGACCCCAGGGGTGTGTGTAGGGGTGATGGGAGTGCTGGGGAGCCCAGGGAGGACTGTGCCCTTCCTGGAGCAGCTTCTGCCCTGCAGAACATCTCCCTTTGCCCAGCTGGGCCAGTCCAGGGGAATTCTGCATCACCTGAGGGGTGGAATGTGTGAGGTTGTGCCCAAAATGACATGGCATCACTGGCCAGGAAATAACACCAGAGCAGTTCTTTGTTTGAAGAAATACCAACAAATTTATCTTGAGATTAATTCCTAATTCCTAATAAAAATGCAGATAACAGTTCTTGAGAAACAGTTCTTTCCTTCTGCCCAGCTGTATGATGAAGAAACTTGTTCTTGCAATGGTGCAGATAAAAATTAGGTCCAGCAGGAAGATTTTTCAGATACTTATCTAATAGTTTAGTAGTGAGTCATTTGACATGTGTAAATATCCTCATTTAAAACTTGACAGATACAGAAATGTTATAAATATTATAAGCTGTAGCCCACCTTTCCAGTAAGGAACCTTGTGAGAAACTGCAGCAGTAATGGGTTTGGGGGAAACCCATCCTGTTGGATCCCCCATGAGGTTTGGTTAGTGAAAAAGAGGGTTTTGTTGTCAGTCAGTGCAAACACAGCCCTGGGTTTGCTGGGAGGTTGCAGTGCTTGTGTGGGGAGAGGCAGAAGAGAAGTGCCCAACACTGTGCTTGCCCTCCATCACTTTCTCCACATGGTTGGTAAATCCTCATTTAATGGGAAAATCCTTGTCAGAGGTGATTTGTGCCTCATGTGTGCAGGGTGTCCCTCAGCAGCTGAGGAAGAATGGGAAGCACCATTCCTAAAGCCAAGTGATGGTCATGGTGCTTACAGGTGAATGTAAATTTCTTAATCAGCTGTAGTCTGCAGCTGGAAAAATACAAGTATTGTAAAGTATTTTGAAATTATTACTGTTTGGGGATCATAAGACAAAGATTAGTTGTCTAAATCTGTCTCATAAACAAATTAACACAGTCCTGCTTTCTGTTCAAAATATGATTCTCGTTGGAAGGATTAAACATGTTAAATCCAGCTAGAATATGCTGTGATCATGTTTTTTAGCAAAGCTGCAATAATCAGACATTTACAACTAATAAATCGGTACTCTAATTCCTCTGCAATAAGGCTTTGAAATATAATCTGTCATTTCAGATTTATAGAACATGACTTTTCATAATTGTAATTCTCAAATGCACATTACTAGTTATAATTAAATTCACTTTCAAAAAATCTGAAGCATTTTTGTGGATTATCTGCTCATATTATGTTCTAATGGTAAAATTAATGTATAATCTGTTGAATAAATTTGGTTAGTTCTTGGATAGAAAAATATGCTCTACTATTGATCAAGTCCTGGAAACTTAGATAAGAAGAATAAAAATGTGTACTGTATATCTTAAGAGAGCTCTAACAAAGCCACACCAAACTCAATCATTGGCAAAAAAAAAGGAACTTTACTTCATAAAAGAAAAAAAATGAAAGGACTTCAACTAATTCAAAAGAAATTTAAAAATATTAAATTAGAGCTTGATTAGAAAAGATGTTAAATATTGGCTCTGGTTAGGGTGTAACAATGGATTAAATTATAGACTCATTCAAGTGAAGAATGAATCCCTATTCGTGGGAACAAGTATATTTATTTGTGGGTGTTGGTTCAATAAAAGCCAAAGTGTATCACTTAGCTTAATGTTTCTCATTAATAAGATACCCAAGAACCTGATGTGTTTCTTGGCATTAGTGTCAGAACTGCACCATTATTTTACTAAAGCAGAAGCTCAGGCTTAAAAAAAAAAAATCTCAATTTCAAAGTCAATAGGTGAGATCCCTGCTGCCCTAGAGCAGGAGCTGCATGGATGCTCATCAGATGATTTTTAGTTTTTTTCCCCTCACAGTGCCACTCCCCCATGAGTGCAGCTGTAGGTGACCAGCACAGCCAATCCTTTAGATCTGTGTGTGCTGAATAATGGGAATAATTTCTTCTGTCAAATCCTTAAGTAAGAAGTATGGAGACGGTAACAATCTATTTCTGCAGCCTGACTGAGGCAACTGGGACCATTAGAGGATCAAATCACCAGTGGGTTTGGGAATAGTCTCCTGTCCCCAGAGGGTTTGTTGCTGCTGGAAGGACATCTGAACTCCTTTCTGCTGAGGACTTGCAGCACCTGTGTCTCACTTCTGGCCTGAGCAGTCTGCTCTGCTCCCTGTGAGCACCTGCACAAGTGATATTTGTTTGCTCAGGAGCAGCAGCCAAGGGGAGCCCAGTCCCCATGACCTGCACAGGAGCTGAGTTCTGCTGTTTCCTGAGACCTGCAAGTCCTTCCCTTCCCATTTGTCTGCCCCACAATGCCACCATCAGGAGACTTTAGATGGCCAGCTCATCCCATGAGGATGCCAAGGTGGGACAAGCTGCAGGGACACCTCCAGGGCCCATTCTGCACTCAGGGAGAGAAGCAGACTGTGATTTACAGGACTCATTTTAATGAGGGTGATGTGGCCAGCACACACAGTTACCAAATTACATCAGAACACGTGAAGTCATGCAGCTGAACTTTACTGTGCGAATCATCTGACCCTTGGGGAAGCTTGTGGGGTGGGCCAAAGTCAATAGGAAACTGAAGACTTAGGGATGAAATGTGCAGTGGAAAACAAGGAAAAAGTGGTGTTTTCTCATGCACATGGGAAAAAATGGTGTTGGGCTGGAAGACAGCAGTAGTTGTGTTTTACACTTCTGTGTAAGTTTCCATCCTTCAGCCTGATTCATCCCCCCTAAATGAAGGTACTAGAGGAGGAACTGGGTAAGAGTGGATTTAATAAGTGTCAAATCAACCTGGAAACTGTGCATTTAGGAGAAATAATAAAAAAATATATATTTAATCAATGCAAGAGGAGGTAAATAGATTCTTGGAAATTCACATGCCACTGTAGGTGTGTTTTGGTGCAGAGGCAGCTGGATTTCAATGGGGGTAGAGGTGGATGCCTTGTTAGGGCTGAGCTTGATGGTGGCTTTGTATTTAAAATGAGTGAGAAAACTGGAACAGGACTGATAGCAGTGAAGTATCAGTGTGAACCTGGTTCTCCTGTGACCCATTTTAAGAAGAGAGCACTCTTAAAGATAGCCTATAATGTAGAACAATTTCCCTATCTACAGCAAATATCAGCAAGTTTCTAAAATTTTGATACAGGAGTAGAAACCCCCAGCACCTGAAGGACAATTCTTCCCTTAAAGAATTTGTAATCTCCACAGCTAAATTGGGCAAAAGTGGGAAAGAAGGCCCAGAGACGTGACAGGGCAAATTAGCTGTACACTGAATTTCTAACCATGGTCTCCTATCATCCAGCCTTATGTACTGAATCACCCACACCCTTCTCATGTGCTGCTCTTCCCTCGAAGTCTGAGAGAGAATAGCCAGCAGCCAGGTGCAGTAAATAAATAATTTAGGGCAATATGCAATGATCCATGGAGCATCTCAAATTAACCCATGATGTCCTGCAAGCAAAGTTACATGGCTGAAAATCAAGGTCATTTAGGGACAGCTTGCTTTTGTGTTCCCCACATGGTGTTTAGTTTGTATCTTAGACATGCACTGATAGAACTTCGTAGTGTTTTACCTTCATACGTCAAAGTTACTTGAAAATGCTGGAGTATTTATTCATAATTGATCAACTGCTAAAGGGTACTTTTTACCAAGCTAAGAAACAATTACAGGAGATATTCTTGAGATGTGTGGAAGAGAAATATCTCCTGTCAGTCAAAACCTTCTTAATAGCCAAAGATAGAAATTCAGATCTCTGTCAGAGTGAAGAGGAATGTGAAGGGCTACCATTTATGCTGAATATCTGTAAGGCAAGTGACAGCAAATGTACCTGGGTGTGAGTTTTCCCTGGACTAGCTGGCCCACCTGGGGCTGCATTTCTTCAGGAAACTTCTAGCTGGAAGTATGTGCACATCTCATCTGAGGAAAGTTCTTTATTAGCTCTGTAAAAGAATGGATATTTATCTATCACTAATCTGTCCACTTAATTCACAAGCTGAAATAGTGTCATTAAAATGTAGTGTTGCCATTACTGAAAATAGTTGTTAATATGCCACTTTTACAATTAGCTGAAAAGCAGTTATTAAGATGTACAACCTCATGCCTAGTGAACCCACCTAGTCTGCAGACATGGGGGAAGCATCCAGAAACTGTGTCCACCCTGCACATGGCCCAGGTGTAGCAAATGGGGAGGCTGTTAGTGTGGCTTTCAATAAGAGAATCACAATTTGTTGTATTTTATTGATGTTCTATCATCAAGATTCAAGAGAATCTGGTGTGATGAATGACTAATGACCCACGTCCTCTGTTTTATATGTGAATGTGAAATATTATGCAGCTGATCAGATTTTACAGCTAAAGATAGATGGCAGAGAAATATGGTTCTTGGATAAGAGGTGTAAAGTCAGGCTTTATTCCTAGACTAGACAACATCAGGTAAATTGAGAGTATCACCAAGATCCCAGAGTGTGCTCAGTGTAGGCACTGATGTCCCATGTGCAGCCAGGGACTGTCACCTTCAGCCTTCTGAGCAGCCATAAACTCCCTGAGTAGCTGCTCCTATCAGACACTAGAGAATAAGGTGTAAGTGATGGTTGCAGAATCAGGTGTTTAAAAACCTTAAAGAAATGCAAGAAGGCATAAACAATTGGGAATTCAAGTGTTATCAGCAGGGCTTAGGGAGGATTCAGCTCTGTATTTTGTGTGAATATCTGAGGTTGTTTATTCCAGTCTGTGCAAACAGGGGATGTTAATTGGTGAACCAGCACTTGGCTCTGGCCTTACAAACAGAGCTTTGACTTGTTTAGTGCCATATAATGAATATTATACAGGGATCAAATCTGTCCTTACTTACATCTCTGTGATATTGCCATGCCCATTTACTCCTCTTTTGATCACATTCCTCTTGATTTGTTTTCCTCTGCACATATAAAATACAGTATAATGCTAACTTTGTTTTAGGGCCTCTGTGGTTTTGTTTCCTTCCAAGAATCGAAAGCTTACTTTAGCTTTTGAAAAGATGTGGAGAAGACCTTTCTCACATGAGGAATGTGTTGGAAATATTTTCTTAATAGCCTGCTTAGTGCTGCTTAATCTGTGTTTGCAAAAGAAAAAATCCACAAAGAACTACATTTTTCAGAGAGAACAGAACAACTACCTCGTGCACATCCCAGGAGCTGGGCAATTGATATACATTAACAATGCCTGAGGATGAGGAGCTGTCTTTATCTGTTGAAACCATCTTTTTTTCCTTCAACAACAAAAATGTAAGCATTAATGCTGCAGAAAATGGATAGCAGATGTGCCTCCCCCACCCACCACCCCAAACACATTTGGTGATGTCTCAAATATATGTAAATATTTAGAAATTTTCCAATCTGCTTAAGGATATATGGTAACACAATAGAATTGAAATACAAATATTTATTTCAAATGACACTTGAAAAACTGGAGAGCCCCCCTGCTGATGTGTACAGAATACTATGACAAAGATTATTTAAAGATATGTCAACAATTTTACATATATATTGGAAAATGTTCTGTGTGCATGTTCTGGGAAACTTGCCTGAGTAAAGGAAAGACTTTGGATCTTTGAGAGTGACTGTACCCACATGGCCCCATGGACCAGGGGCTGTGGCTGCTCTGTGAACAGCACAAGCTTTCCTCTGGGATGGGAAGAAGAAAACACTTTTGCAGTATCTCTTTCTTTTTGCACTAATAAGGTAAACAGCATTAACTGGGACTTGCTCCTGTTGCTCAGGGATTTTTTTACCCAGCTCTTGTTTGTTTGTTTGTTTTTCCTGTTACCTCTGTGATTTGCCTTAAAAAACCAGAAGATCATAATTTTAACACTGAAGGGCTGAAAGTAAGGCAGATGAAATGAAATGCAATTCCCACTTTCACCACTCTGAGCAATTGCCAGTCATTTGTTTTCATTCTGAGAGCTGCAGAGCACTCTCTGGCTGCACAGGATGTGAATATTCTCAGTATCTTCATTCAGCATCTTGCAGGATTCTGTTTCTGAGAACAGGCACTCTTCTGTGTTTTTACTGCTGGTGTACCATTTCCTATTTCCTCTCAGTCCACATCACAACTTCATCTTTTATTGCTGTTTTGGGCTTATGAAGATGCAGTTCTACAACATAAACCTTTGAAAGGCTGAAATTGTCAAAACAATCAAAAGGACTGGAAAAATCTTTTGTCAAATATTCTGATGAAAACAAAGAGTTTTACTGCTCTACAGTGGATCACAGCACACATGAATTATTTCCAGCCAGGAAAACGTGTCACAGTTTCTCTCATGACTGCTTAGGTGGATACAGTTCATACCAGAGCACAGTCCCAATGACTTCAGTAGGACTTTGAGGCTTCAGCTCTCATGCATCAGAGATCAGGCTATGAATCATCCTTGGGGGCACCATAAAGGTTCTGCCTAAGAAAGCATATACTTATCTCCCTGAAACAGGTCTGATAGATAAAGAAATACTTGTGGTTTTAATCTGAAATTCACATACATTTTTCTTGAGCATCCCATACTCTGCTGGGGAAATTGTCAATTATTTATTTGAGTATTGGAGAGAAATCAAGGGCACATCAAGGCACTTCATAGCTTTTGATGCAATCTAAAATGTTGAAATTCCACTCTGGCAAAAATCTCTCAGTGTTTCTTTCTGCCTCTGAACTTGACAATCTTTTCCTTGTTTTTGCTTGGAAACAAATGTGTCAGTTTTCTTAACAAATAGAAGTGTTTGAATTACAGATGCTACCTTTCAAATCAAAGCCTACTAAAAAATATAATATGGCCAGAGAGCATATCACATATTTTCCATTTAGTGGGTGAGAACTTTTTCAGCAGCTATACTGTGTGTCTTGGCTGGTGTTTGTCTGTGCAAATATTTCTTCCCCAGATTTATCAGTGCAAAACTTCTAAACTGCAGTTGAGATACAAAGGAAGAAATCATTGCAACACTTCAGAAGAAAAAACAATATTGAACAGAATAGTTTTCTATCATTCCACACATTGTAATTTCTATTTTTCCCAAGCTTGAGAATCACCCTGGTGTAGGAAGAGTAGATCAGGGAGCCTTTTCTAGCCCAATGAAGGTGTTGGGTGGGGAGGTCACTCCTTGGGGTAGGAACTGGAAGCATATTCTGAAATGTGTGCAGGGAGGCTCTGGTTATGCTGCATAGAGGGGATGGAATGTTATTGGTAGGTGACAAAAATATGCCTATCCCTCTTGTAGTAAGGTTGAAAGGAGTAAGAGGAATCAGTGACCTCAAGTTCTAAACTTTGCACTTTGAGCTGGGGGAGGAGGGAACAACAGGGGAAATGAAGACTAATTCCAAGTGTTTTCTTCAGCACTTCCTGCAGTCCCCCCTGCAGTATGAGAACTTTGGAAATACCTGAATTTTGACAGCGTTCATACAGCAGAGAAATACTGCAGGGTATGTGTTACAGAGTTCTTCAAAGACAGAATTAGCATCAAACAGTGTGATGACAATGGCAGTTCTGTGTCTTGACTGTCTTTGACACAAGACATTCATGATTAAGAGACCTCAACACCAGCCTCTTATTCACTCACCTACAGGTGAACATTAACTCAGATGTGAACAGAATACAAACTTACTGCTCATAACATAAGCCATTCCTGAAAAATGTTTTGTACATACCAGCTGTAATGTTTCTGACTGAGATCTATGATGCAAGAAAAGATTTGCACACTGGTTTTAGTTTAATGGCTCATTAATAAACATTAAATAACAGTGATTTTGTCTTTGCTAACCCACTTCTTGATAAGACAAAACAGACTTATTTAAATATAGATATGTATGTGATAGCTGCAGGCAAGTTATTTTTATAATTAATTGCAACATTAGAAACCAATAATATAAATATGTTACTACAGACCAGTCTCCTTAAGTCTAATTCAATTTAAAATTCATAATTGTTGTGGTGTGTTCTCTGGTATTGGAATTCTTGGTGGTAACAAGGAACAAGGAGTTGGCTGGTTTAGAGAACATTGTGGAGATTTCCCTTTTGGTTCCTTCCTTGTCTTCTGAAAGACAAGAGGGTCCCTGGGAAGTTCTTTCTACTGAATTTATTACATGTTGTTATTCAAGTCACACAGCACCGTGGCCAACTCTACAAGCTGCCAACTCCCCTCTCCAAAGCATCCACCAGCAAGGCCTTCAAATTCCCATCTCCAGGAGCTGATATCTGTTAGAAGGATTTCTTCTGCCTCTGTATTTAGAGTACCCAGTGGAGAGGGTTTCCTGTTAGTCTGCCCATTTCCCCAGGACAGCTAAATAGGTTAGTGAGCTCTGTTGAGCTTAATCCAGTGGTTGGCTATTTTTAAGGTTATTTGTTGGACAGTTACTATATTTTTCAAGTTTTCCATTACTTTTACACTTGACAGGAGTAACTTAGTCAAATCATAATGCAATATCCACATGCTTTGTAGGAACTTGTACATCTGTTTGGCAATCAAAATTGGATTTATTCATCATTTAAGCTCAAGTGGGGTCTGAGTTTGACTGATGCCACCTGTCCATTCTAGAACTGCAGTCCCTCCTTTTCCTCCCAGACTGTTCCAGTGACATCACATGGAATTGATGCATTTAGTAATGTTACATGAGACCTTTAGGATTATGGAAAATAGTATGTTCATAAGAAATCCACGTAGTGCATATGAGATTGACAGGAGAGTTACTCTGCTGTAAGAAGTCCAAATTTTTTATTATTTTAACTTTAAAAGAAAAGTATTGGAGGGACTGAGAAGCATAATGAGGGCTATCCTCACTGAAGGGAACATAGTATACTGGGCTAAAATCCTTCCCTTTCTATATTAGCCCTTGGAGATAAGAGTATTTGGCACTTTGCAGGAAACTCTTGCTCAGCACTACACAAGATAGAGTCCCATGACTGTCTGGATTTCCAGTTCTGTTCACAAGACACATCCTTTCCAATCACTTTTTTAAAAAAATATTTTTTTTAGAGAATCATTAAACAGAGTCAGTTTTATGACAGTAAGTTCTAAAAATATTCTAAGAACAGCAGACTAGTGCATAAAATGTGTTGCCTGCCTCCTCCCCCTAGTTCTTTCAAATAACTAGAGGTCATAACCCCCAAAATCTGGCTGTTGGCTGTTGGTTAGTAGAAACCAGCTGAAACCCTGGTAAGACAAATCTTCACAGCTGTATCATATGTCCTCTATTGTCAATATATCTGCAAAACCTGCCAACTGCTTGTCACTTAACATAAAGTGCATGCAGAGGGGGGTGAAGTAGAAAGAGAAACAGATCCTGCTGCAATCTGAATGCATGTTGATCTGGTAAACTTCTCTTACTTACTTCTGGTTTTTTCCTTTCACTGCTTATCCAGCCTATTAAAAATAGAGGCACGGTATGTATCCAGCCCCTAAGTGCAGATTTCAAAACCAGCACTGTCCTTTGTTTTCCTGGAAGGCAATTGCCAATCCTGTGTAACAAGTCAGCAGCTGTGGCCAGGTTGAACCACTGCCTGTGTGTACCACAAGGATGGAGAAAGCAGCTCTGATCCTTCAGGTTTTTAGGCTGGACTGGACACTGCCACAGACCTTCAGAGTACAGTAATTTCATAATTATAAGCAGCACTTCCGGGTGCCAGCAACTTTTCGTTCTTTGTCCATACATAAGCTGCACCTGATTATAAGCCGCATGTCCGGGTGTCGGCAACTATCTTGGGTTACAATACAGTGTGATACAAGGTATCTGTTCTATCACCATCTGTTGAGGGTGGGGGCAGTGATCCTTATCTCTGTGGGAGATATTCTGCTAATGGTCCATCCATTGAAACCAGGCAGGGCATTGTTCTTTAGCTTTTCACAACCCATCCTTCCTCCAGCCAGTCATTTTCTGCTAATGGCCATTGAGTCCCACTGTGGGACTGATAAAATTACTGCATCCCATTGGAAGTTGCTCCAGCCACAGGGAAGAGCCCAACATTTCTAACCAAGATAAAAACAGAGCTTTTGGGACACTAAGGGAGCCCCTTTCTCCACTGGATTCCAGAGGAAAACCGGATTTCTCCACATCACCACTGGAGCTCCGGAGGGAAACTGCACCTTGTACAGGAGCACTGCTCCAACTGAGCCACATCTGTCACTGCAGGAGGATGCAGCCACCATGGAATGGGACTGCTACCAACACCCTGCCTGAAGGGGTGTCAGGTTGTACTCTGACTTTGTCAGGGTTTGGAGTTTGTTTCTTTGTAGTACTGTATTTCTATTTTAATTTCCCTAGAAAAGAACTGTCATTCCTAATTCCCATATCTTTGCCTGAAAGCCCCTTGATTTCAAAATTATAATAATTTGGAGGGAGGGGGTTTACATTCTCCATTTCAAAGAGAAGCTCCTGCCTTTCTCAGCAGACACCTGTCCTCCAAACTAAAACAGCAACTTTTCATTCTTTGTCCATACATAAGCCACACCTGATTACAAGCCGCACTTCCGGGTTCAGACCGAAATTTTAGTCAAAATGGTGCGGCTTATAATCGTGAAATTACTGTTCAATTCACACTGTCTCAGAGTAGAATCAGCCTTGGCCCAGCCTCAGCTCTCTCAGGAGAGCCCTCCTGCTCTGGCTCAGCCATCCAGGGCCCCACTGGTGCCTCCTGCCAGGGTGCTGGGGCTGCTCCTGCTATCACAATTTTCAGCAAGATTTTAATCTTCCTAGTAATAGAAAAATTCCTTTCCAAAGAGACTCTTTCCTCACGGGGATGCAGATTTTAGAGAAACATTGTATGGGGTAAGATGAGTTTTATATTTAATAATGTTTCTGGTGCAAGAGGATGGGAGAATGGAAGAGGAAAAAAGAGAAAAGCTTGCTTGTTCCATTGCTATCTTCCAATATCACAGAAAGCAAGGATGGGATCTTATTTTTAAAATTGAATTTTGTTTCAAGTTTTGAAAAAATATTGTGATATATCTTTGGGGGGTTTTTTGGTAGAAATGAATTTTTCTAAGGCAATTTAAAATTCATTAAAAGAGAAGAAAAAGTAGGTAGATAATAATTTGTTGGCCAATTCCATTTTTTATTCCCATTTGTAGTGGGTCTGATGCCCCATGGAAAGGCAGAGCAAGAGACGAGCTGCCCCACAGGGTGGTGTCCCCCATGCCTAGGAAAGGCTGTCCCCTCTGCCTCCCTGAAAACCAGATATTCTTACCTGGCCAAGGTCTCTGATCTCAGAACAAGAGCCACAAAACCATCTTGAACTCTTTTTTAAAAGCTACTGAAAGAAAATCAACTATTAGAAGGAGAATACCCAAAGCATTGTTCCCTGGCCTCCAATAAGGACCTACTTTTCCAGTCTTGACTGAACCTGCCAGCCAGTCCTGCAGGGAATAGTACTAAAGAGAAAGGATACAGATCATGCTCGGATTGCAGCTAATTATTAAAAATGGCTTAGTTATGTTTATTTTTAATTGCTTCAAACCTCAGTAGTGTAATGGAGCTATTAAGAAATAACTCTCCGAAAGAGTTAACAAAAAAAAATTTTAAAAATCAGATAAGGTCCCCAATGCACTTTTGCATTTTATTGACATTTTAATTAAGACTGTAGTATACTTCAGGGATCTCTGCACTTAAATAGAAACCATTTTAATATGCTACACTGGCAAAGAGTAATGGATGAATACAGACCCATATTCCCATATGTTTTATGGTACTTAGTGATTCTTTTGTACAATGTATTATGATGTTAAGACATTTTATGAGTTTCTATTGGCTAAGCTGAGCCATATCAAATTATAATTTTGCTCAGTGGATTTTACTGTAAGCAGATTAAATAGGGCACGTTCTGTATTTATTGTACAGTTAGATCTGCCTGCTTTTGTTTTTTCTATTATAGCCTTCATTTACTTTTCCCCTTAAAGTGAGTATAACAAGCATTATATGAAGAAATTGCTTGGCTCCATTTACTGTGATCTGAGGTGGTTGTTTGCTGGGTGTTTTTTTTTTTTAATAAAAGTTGTTGGAGCTGAAAGGATGTTGTTCCCCTGATAATATTGATTTAAATGAATTCTTATCTATTTAACTGCACCACTAATATGCCTGTGAATATTTTTCTTTTTAAATAGATGAGTTGGCATCTAGTAATATTATCTGGGGACTCCAGCAAGCCAAGTGAGACCAGATTATTTGTCCCGTTTTGGACTCAGGAACAGGACTGTGTGTTCAAAGGCTGACAAATGCATTTTAACAATGCATTTTAACTCTGGAGTTTTGAAGATTTTGAGTAACACCGAGTTGTAACCCTGCTCATGAGCACCATGAGGCAGTGTGAACACCTCTGCAGAACTCAATTCAGGTGCTCCAATGTGTAACTTAGCACAGCACCCAGTGGAGCCCTGTAGCTGGAAGGGGAAAGTCCTGCACTGCTGTCACATGAAGCAGCTGGGGTGAGAAGCACAGATGTGTTACAAAGTCAGGTTAAATGTTGATACCCACTTTTATTATTATTCTTTCTGGACTTTTTTTCTCATAAGAGATTGTTTCTGCTTTGTAGGCTAAGTCCAAAATCTTATTCTCATGAGAAAGTCAGTGTAAGCAGTCGTCCCCCATATCTCAAAAGCCATCTCCAAACAAGTGAGAGCAGCTGTGAGGAATGGAGGGGGAACATTCCAGCTGGTCAAAGTGCTGATTCAGCAGAGCCTAAACTTGGGGGGAGGGTCTTAGTATTGATGAGGGGTTTGGAGAAAAAAGCCCTTTGGTGTTCCATTTCTTTTATACCAGCAAGATTTTAATGCTGAAATTTTATTTTGGGCAAAAAATATTAGAAGAAAATATGTCTTTGGTCAAACATATTTCTCATGGCATAAATGAAGTGCTGTAGCTGAATGTGGAGTCCGATTATCTTTTAGTTCAGCTTTTCACATTAGATACTTTTGCCACTTTCAGATAACTTTTACTTGCTTCTGAATTACCCTAATCCTGCTGCTCTATTTTTCCTTGAAAGCTGTCTTTTCTAAAACACTTGTTTCATTGTTCTGTTGTGATAAAAGATGTTTTAATTTAGAGAAGGTTGATGAAGAGGTGAAGCTATTCAGAGACATGAGGAATTTGTATGTTTGGTGCCAGCATCACCAGACCAAGCTGACCTGAAATCTGTAGCTGAAGGAAAGGAGAATGGAGCAGAGGAACAGCATTCAGTCACTGAGGCTATTGATGGATATGCTCAAAGATGGGAAAGTGTCAAAAAATACCTTCAAATTAATCCATTTTAAGGCAAAGTGCATGGGTTTTCTTTTATATGCTTTCTATTAATACATTACAGTGGACCAAAATAAGGGAAAATGCTGAATTCAGGGTTTCTCATCCCTTTTTAGGATTTTGTTCAGAATGTTCTGTACTTCTACATGTTAAGGCCACACTGTAAGGGTAAAACTTTTAAGTAAAGATCATCCAAACCTTTTTGGAGCCAGATTGATCCCAGCAACAGCTTCAAACCCTTCAATTCTTCCTTGTCACTGATAAAGGAGTTGGTACCTGAGGTCACATCACCCCCATGTCAAACATAATAAATGATAAATTCTATGTTACTTTCTCTTTCCAAACTAATGCTCTATGAACCTTTGAAAAACAAATGAGGTAAAATGAGACCTGGACCTTCAGGTCCATTTTTCTGCTGCTTATGGTGAATGATTCCTTTCTGATTGAGGTTTTTGGTGTGCTTCAGCACACTTGTGCCAGAAAAGAGCCTGTATGTCATGGGTGAGAACACTTCATTGGCACAGGGCTAAAGAGAGCCTTTGCCATCACAGCTCTCTGTGATTCATTAATCGATTCAAATTATATTGCTCATTTGGCTCCAAGTGTATCTTCTCTGAGCAGGAAGGTTTCTGCCGTGGTGCATGACAGCATCTGTCAGTGCCTGTCCTTGTTAACCACACAGTCCACTGAGATCTCGTGCAGAGGACCCAAAAGAAGTGAAAGGCTGCTGTTAAATGCACGCCTTTCCCATGCAGTCATGCTGACAAGGCTCCCTGATGCCCGATCAGGGGACCCCTGAAGATGGCTTTGCATGGCTGTGGCACACAGGCACTGGGGAGGTGCCAGCTGGGGGATTTGGAGCAAAAACTCCATGTGTAACTCCAGCATTTGTTACATCTCACCATAGAGGAATTTTTAGATGTTTTTTATTAAATGACAATTTCATAAAATAATGATTTCCTTCCTTTAAAAATAAGCGAGACACCAAAAAGCATCTCCCTGTGTTGATTGCCTCTCTCTGGTGCACTGATTGGTATATTTAGGCATTATCTTGCATGTTTGTAAATAAAGAGAAATCAGTGGCATGTGAATAAGTGTGCTGCTTGATCAGGCCTTTGTCTGCATTCATGTTTGGGTAGAGTACAGTCCCCCCCTTTTCCTTCATCCCTATTAATGTCTCCTGTTTTTGGTCCTCTTCCTTCCCTCCACCCCCCTTCCTCGCTCCATCCCCCCGCTCCTTGCAACAACCTTCTGCCACCCACTGCTTCTTCCTCCCTCCAGAGGAGCTGATAAGCAGCTGTTTGTGGAGGCACAGCTAATGCCATCCCTCGGGGTGCTGTGCGGGGAGGTGTCCCTCGTGGGGAGCAGAACAAGTCACCTCCGCAGTCACACAGCAGCGCCCGCCTTAGGCCCCGCCGCCGACTTTATCTCCAAATTCAGATCTGGTTCACAGCCCCGTGCCAGACATGGGCTTTTTTTTTTTTTTTTTTTTTTCAGATGCCTAAGGAATTCCTTGGTATTAAACTTAGAGAGAGAATGTGGTGAGAATACATTGCTTTGTCTGCTTTAGCATGTGCTAGCAATAATTCCTGATGCCGTCTCGCAAGGCAGAAATACTGCCATGGTAACTTTTAACACAAGCATGAAATCAGCAAGCTCCGCTCCGATATCTCTTGTAATTAAATAGCTAATAATGTACAATTGTAATTTATACTAATGCTTTTGATATTTCCTCTTTATCTCGGAGCCCTTACCTCTTGGCGAGGCCTCGTATCAATGTGGACATGGTGCTGAGGGTGGGGCGAGACAAGAAAGGGATCTGGGACACCTCATTATAAATGTGAGGCTGGTGCATGAACCGTGTCTGCAGCAATCAAACAGCTAATTGTTATGATTTTGCTGATAGTGTCTTAGCTGTAATATCCTGCATTGTGTCAATTTTTCAACCCTTAATGTAACATATTTGCATATCGAGCCATCACAGTGACTATCCTATCAGCTGTACTTGAGTGTGTGAATCAAAAATGCATTGTTCCCCGTGCCCTTCAGCATATCGGATCAAAAAGCAAAGCTAAGAGATAATTTTTATTTCAATTATATTTTTTTTTTTTTTTTGGGACTTGGAGAAGTAATCGCATAGACAGTTTCCTTAAAGATAAACCCCTTGCTCATACATGCGTTAAAATTCAGCTTGCAAGGCACCTAGTGTGGCTGAAGCCTAGATAAAAGAATTGAATTTTTGAAAAAAATAAAATAAAAAAAAAAGAGAGAAGAGAAGCCAGCGTTTAAAGTGTCCTGTGAAAGAAGGAAGGCATTTGGCCTTAGGCATGTGCATCCACAAGAGACAGCTTCAACTCTTATAAAGTGGGGAGTTTTGTGTGAGCACAGATGCATTTTGTTTTCCTATGAGGAAAAGATGATTAAATTATCAGAAACAAAGATAAAAAACCCAGGGATTCCTGGATATTCTTCTTCTACCTCCCTTGTGTCTCGCTTACTCCTACTGCTTAGCAAAGGTGCTGACTTTATCTCTCTAAGCTTTAGTTTAAATGTCCAACACTGCTTATTAATGAAAGTAGTAGGCTTTTGTTTATTACATGTAATAATGGTGAATATAACTATTTAATATAAATCTGACATTTAAATTCCACTTAGTTCCGAGATTCAGTTGATATAAACGAGTAACTCTTTACCCTAGAGTAAAAACTCCCTCAGTCTGCATTTTAAAGCATTGAAGTTTTCAAAGTAATCAGTTTTTTTCAGAGGAACCAAATTGTGAAGACATCTGTTATGTTATTAATTTCACATAAATCTTAAGCTCCTCAAGGCCTGAAATGAGGCTTCATTCAAGCCGAATTAATGAAACATGATTGTAAGTCCCTTGCATGGAAATGCTGTCATACAGTATTGAGTTGCTTATAATCACTGAGTAATCTTGCAGGCTGCCAAGGGAGAGCTACTTTAAATCCCTCCATAAAACAATATCTGAAAATATCAGAACACTAACTATATCCTGGAAGATTAATAGCAGATGAAAATTTCTATGAAATGAATCATTCTTTCTCAGTAAAGGATACAAACATTTCCAGTAACTGCAGATTGTATAATATGGAGCACAATCTATGATCCAGATGCGAGGTGCATTTAAGCTCTGAGATTCATTCTAAATACAAAGTTGCTTAAGTATGTGAGAATTCTATATAATAGAGAAAATGCTTGGAATTATATAGGTTTCTAATTCCATATGGGCCAAATCCTGAAGGATGTAGTCAAAACTCCCACTGACCTTTTTTGCCTCAGGAAGGACCAAGAGATTTGGGAATATGTGTAAATACTGCACCAAGTGAATCATAACTAATCATAATGAGTAAGAAGTAGCATTCTAATTTTGAATTCTTTCTTTGAACACTATTTGATTTTTGGTCTTTTAATTGAGCAAATGAAACTTGCTATTCCTTTTAAAAAAAATTAATACAACAGTACCACACAACTTATTTTTAATGTTGAAACAGGAACTTTTGAGAGGCTTAACTGCCTTAATCAAACTTCAAAATACTTCATTGATCTCCAGCTGAATTGGGAAATAAAAATCTGCATATGATGTTTATTACACAAATCTTCTGAGTCCTGTTAGCTTTGATATTTTTTTCCTTTTTTTTCCTTAAAGAACCCTAAAAAAAATCAAAGATGATTAAATACAAAGACAATTCTTTTCATGTAGTAGCATATTATGCAAAGTAAATTATAAGGACAGTGTACACCTAGGGTATGTGATACCTGGTAATTACTCCACAATTAGGAACCTTAGTGACAGTGGTGTCTTACATAATGTGACTTTAGGTGCAGCTGCTTGAACCTGCATAACCCAAGGCTTCAAAACATCAGCAATTTTCATCTGGATTTTCAGCTTAAAGATTTTTCCACTTTTGTCCCCCAAAACCTCTCTCTGTTCTGTCAGATTTGTAAGATTTTTTTATCACAAATATTTTTGCTGAACATGATCAGTGCTTAATTAATTATAAATAAATAATTATAGCAGTTGTATATCTGCTCCTGGTCAGCAACTGTTGATATTGAAAAATACTTTGATGTTTTATACAAGGGAGGTGAGAACAGTTCTAGGAGCTGTAGTTGCAGGAGACTTGTTTATGTGTTTTGATGGTATGAATAAGATTTGTACTGCAGTTGTGAACATATCCCAGCATTTAGAGTTTTCTTCAGGACTACAATGTGAGAGACATTGTGCACATGTAGTGTGTGAATTTGTAAGTCATTATAAAATCACAAAAAGCTTTCATGTCTTTATCCTGTGGGATCCTGGTCTTGCCAGGTTGGCAAGAAGTGAAGTGGACTATCAGGATTCATTGTGGTGATTTTTTTTAACATGAAATTCTGTAAAATTCACAGAATAAAAATGCATTAGTATGTAGCTGCCCTACTTGAAATTCTGACAACCTCAGTATGAAATAATAAAGAAAAAAAAGGCAGCTAGGTTTGCATTTTACCCATTAGTCAGATTCAATATTACTTCAAAGATGTTCCAAATCTGCATTTGAGTACCATATGTTGACACTGTGTTTTGGACACTAGAGATTACTTGAAGTACTGCAACCATGACTTGTAGTCTTCCTCTGTAATCCTTGGTCCCCAGGGCATTACTGAATTCAGAGAGAAGCAAACAGAGCAGGATTGGGGGTTTTCTTGTGTTTTGTTTGGGTTTTTTTCCCCTGCTTTTTTGGGGAGTTACTGTCTGTTTCGGGTGCTGCTTTCTTGTTCACCTCTGTGAATCCATGTCAAAATAAACTGAGACCTTATCTAGAGAGTGCCACACTTTGAAGTGCAGAGATGCAAATCCAAACATTGCATCACACTGTCAGATACAGAAATTAGTAGCATCCTGCATGTCCTTTGAAGTTCAAGGCTGTGCTTCCATGGAGTGTATTTCCATACAGAAATCAGATGGAAGCTATTCAGACTCAGATAGCAATAATGATTTACTTGCAGTAAATCTTACAGTTTTTGGCCACACTTAGGGTATGCTTTACTAAATACTTTTTGGTCAGATGTTACTTATTAGGATATTACTCCCTCCCCCCCAACTATTTTTTAATTAAAGGCTACAGATCTAATGTGCTTGTTTTTTCTACACATATGTAAAAAATCAAATAACTATTATATACCAGATTATTTTCTTCTCGCATATTTTTAAAGTACTGTGATTTACAAACTTTGGTAGAAGATAGAACTACTTGACTGCAGCAGCTGTTTAATCACAGTGAAGAGTATTTTAAAATGACAACTTCAGTGGTGGTCTGTTCTGAACAATGAGCAGAATAAAGTAGGCTGGACATAGAAGCAGCACATTGGTAATGGCAAAATTGTCAGAGGTGCTAAATTCTAATGTTTAATCACTTTTAAGATAAATACTGCCTCCTGATCATGGTCCTGCAACCACCATGCTGTGACCACAGCTCCCTCTCCATCCCTCCTCTGGCTGGGAGTGCTGCTGGCTCTCTCTTGTTTGCATGGTGCACCAGCACAAGGGGAAGATCCAGTTTCTTACATCTTTTAGCAAAAATTCTAAAAGCCAGTCCAAAACTTGATTCAACTGGCTTTGGGTAAGATCCAGCAGACCAGATTTTCTTTGGCTGCATTTGTAGGTCTTCAGCACCCACAGCCAAGGTCAGATTTTTATAGGTGCACAGTGCTCAACAGTCCATGGTTGATGGTTCAAGGTACTTGCACAGTCGAGCCTCCCGAGTAGGTGAAGAGAGAAGGTTTTCCAGAGACAGCTCAGACACCTGGACTTAAGCTCTAATATTTGTTCTGCTTCTTGAGCCACTTTCCTTTCTTCACTATCAATACAGCTGAGAAGATAGCATCCCTTGTTGTGAAACTCCTCTCTCTGGAGATTCCCCTTGCTTCCAGTTTTGCATCTTTGAGTGTAGGAAGCTGATGAATCACATTTATTATATAATGACAGAAAATATCAGTGCTTTAGAGGAATGTGTGGTCTAGGTTATGATACTATTCAAATTTGTGTATCCAAATACCCTGACCAAGAGCCTTATCTCTGTATTCAGCATCCCCTATGGGCTTCTAACAACATAGATCAAAAGAGAATCATCCTTTTTTACAGCTAACAGACCAATGATTTTCTTTTTTCTCCCTTCATGATTCTCTCTCCTCAAAATTGCAGCTTACTGGGTTCTTTGGGCTTACACTGTGCTCTGAGGGAAACTAATGGGACTCCACTTATACAGTATAATTGCAATTTGAACAATAGATTATTTGCTTGACCATAGGGGGCACTTGTCTTTCACTTTAGCTGATATCATTGGAGAGAAAGGATCTTTGCAATACAGCTGCAAAACAGTAATGCATACATGGATGTGGATGGGAAGTATTTGTACAGCCATATATTATATCCAAACCCTGAAAGGTGGAGGAAGGAATGAAAGAAAATGGAACAACTTTGAAAAGAACAAACCATGAACTAGGTCTATATTTTATTTCTTTCCACTGGGAAAAAAATAGAAGCAAGATGGGAAAAATGAGATTATTTCACATGGTTCTTGTTGTTATGCAGATTGCCTCTTTATGCCCATACGTTCAGCACATCTGGCTCCCTTGCGAGTTTGCTCTTTGAGCTGGGAGGAAAAATGCACAGTGAGATTAAGGGCAAAATAAGGTGGAAGGACAGAAAGGAGAAATAGTTGTGGAGTGAAGACTGGCTGGACTAAGGAGGATTTCCCTGAAAAGCTCCAACTCTGTCTTCTCTTCCCTTAAATCTTCCCATCTTACTGCATCAAAAACTTCTCTCTTTCTCTCTGTCATTATGTGAGTGGTCAGGGAGGGGCTGCTCTGTGAGCAGTGCCAGGAGGACCAGCTTTGCCTTCATTTGCTTCTGTGTTCTGGTTTTCCTGCCTCTGTTCCTTGTCTTTTTCTGGATCATAAACTCCCAGGGACAAGGGCTCTGCTCTGCCTGTTGGTGCTGCTGCTTGCAAAGCTGGTGAGTTAGTGCTGGGATAAAGCAAATATCACCCACCTTATATCTTTGTTCTGAAGCGAAGGCAACACCTGAGACCTGCCCTGACAGATTCTCAAGTGAGAGCTCGTTTGCTCACACTGTGCCAGTGCCTTGCTCTGAGCAGACAGCAGGCAGAGCTCCCTGGGCTGGGCTGGGCAGGGCAGGGCAGGGAAGGGAAGGGAAGGGCAGGGAAGGGCAGGGAAGGGCAGGGAAGGGCAGGGCAGGGCAGGGCAGGGCAGCCTCCTTCCCCCTGCAGGGAGGTGCTGCAGCCTCATCTCCAGCCATCCAAGGAGCACGTGGGATCAGTGCTGCAGCACATGAGAGAAGGACATTTGAAGCAGACTCTGCTGATGAGAACTTACTGTACCACTTGTTCTTTTACTCGTGGACCATGGTGGCACTTTTGAAGTCTCTATGAAATTTACACTGCGTAAGTGATGCTCTGCATTGTAATTTGGAAAACATTTCGCCTCAGAGGAATTTTCTGGATTGTGTTCCTTTTGCTGGAAAACTCTTCCCTCTGTGAATGAGCTATTCTTAGCTGTACAAGGGAGGCTGACATGGCTCACATTTTTTTCAAGCTGTATCTTTTATCTGTTGTTACACTTCCAGCTCGATGTGCACTACATGGCTGAGACAATGCACCAAATAGGTCACATGTGTAAACTAAATCCTTATAAGATGTTACCAACACTGTTACACTCTCCACAGCTTGTTCTCAACTGCTCTGAAGAAAACTGCTATTATTTCAGGTTATTTTAAGTCAAGATTTTGAGTTTATTTCTTGCTCCCTTCCCTTTGGAAGATATATGAGCTTTACCAAATACTTTTAGACACGGGAACACAGGGCTGTCTTTTAAATGCTTGGAGTGGATAAAGACAAAGAAATCCAATGAGCTGTGACAGCCACATAACCAGTCTCTGATAGCTGATCCTTGCAATATGTCTGTGGTTAGATATGCAGCTCCCCCAGTGCTTCCCTGCGGGCTCTGCCTGGTGCTCAGAATGCAGCCTGCGCGTTTTGGACACTGCTGCAAGCTGAAAGGAACGTGGGAGAAGATCTGTGGTTTGGACCTGAGCATTTAAAGGTTGTCACAACACTTGTTCCTCTCACTAAACAGGGGAGAATTGTGTTCTTGCAAGCTGGTCCCCTCTGGAGTGCTGTTTGGCACACAGCTTTTTTGTTCCACTCTGTGGTTTCAAGGTGAACCCGTTAATTCAATATGACCCTTTTAAGAAGTCCAAACATTACATGCTGCAGGAGGGAAACAAAGCACTTAGTGGTATGAATCATGTTTTAAGATGGAGCAGAGGTGGTGTTTGTGTTGCCCCGAACAGTTCCATTTTCAGTGGAATGAATTTGTCTTAGGAAAGCTTTGGGACACATTATGCCTAATTGCTTTTTAAATTTCAGTTATTTTGGCATTGCTTTGGGGGAAGGGGGAGAGTTTGGCTGGCCTAGGAGGCCTGTGACTGAGTTTGCCTGGCCAGATTATTTGAATTACCCTGTCAGTTTGGACTAACCTTAAAACAGTGCTTTTGAGCAGTCTGCCCTTTCTATCAGCTTAACCCTCTGCTGCTGAAGATTTTCCATCAGAGCTCTTGCTTGGTCTAAAGCATCTTCTGACAAACTCCTGGAAGAGGACATGGAGAATGTGCTGATATGTGTTGCACTGTCTCCTGCAGACTACTTCCATTTATTTAGTCTGTACAGACTGAAATGGTGATGCTGTGATGCTTGCAGCAGGAGATTGGAGTTCCAGGTAGCTCGAGTTCGGGATCTGACTGGGATTACAGGAGTTGCTCAGAGGGGTGGTTTTTTCCCTGGGTTGATGCAGAAAAAGCCTACAGTTTTCTTTTTCATTAGCCTAGCACCCAACGGACAGCCTTGTGTTCATACAGCCCTGGTGTAACTGATGGCAAGAGTATCTTCTTGTGATGAGTGTCTGCTGGGTAAATAAGCACTCCTGCATGCAGCCCAAAGCACCCAAACGGGGTGAGGGGGGCAGGCATCCCTTTGCTGATGTATCTCAGCTGAGTCCTGCACAACAGTGTTGTGACTCAAGAACATATTTTATTGCTTATCTGTATTAGACACAGAGCTCAACAGGTGCTTAGAAATCCTGGAGGATGGAAATAATGTGCCTCTCTAAACAGAAATGTGTTAACTTTTCAACTGTGCAACACTTGCACACTGCACCTTTCAACACCTTTTCTCCAGTTGTCACAATATCTGGAATTCTTGCTGGGGGAAATTACTGGGGAACATCTGAAACATCGTTACTAGGAAACTATTGAAATATTATTTCAATAACATTTGGCTTCCTGAACTTTTTAAGGTAGTTTATGCTCAGGAATATTTTGGATATTGGTGGTCTGCCTGGTATCATGCCAGTCACTGAACACCTTCCCCTCTTTCCATTGAACAGTGGTGCTGGTGGCAGTGAGCAGCCAGAGGATGGGAAAGGGGAAGGAATAGCTAGAGGTGACAGGAAAAATAACATTTTCCAGGATTTATTCATGGAAGGATGGAGCACATCAGAAAGGAGGAATGATTTCAGAGAAACAAAGGTAGATGTAGGGATGCCACTTGTGTTAAGCAGAGCTGCCTGGTTTGTGTGTGTTGGGAAAGCTCTTTGAGGAGATGCACAAGTGTTGCTCAGGTCACCTGCAGTGAGCTGTGGCTTTTTCTGCAGTGTCTGCAGCCCTCCAGCCTGGGCACTGGCTCAGTCACAGCATGGAATATCTTTGTGCTGGTTATGAAAGTTTGGTGTTGTGTTCTCTGCTCACACTTTCCTTTGCTCCCCACAAATGTGGCTGCTCCAAAAATATTTTATTATTTACAAATAAGGAAAACTGTAGACATTCTGTGAAGAGCCATCACACACTTTCAGGAGTCCATGCATTGTTGCAGTGAGGCAGGAAGAGGAACTTTTATAATTCATGAGTAGTGAAAGCTTTCTTTACTTCTGGGATAAATATTCCAACCCGTTAGGTATACTTTATATGTAACATTTACATCTTGCTGAGTGATTAGTTTAAACAGCTATTTTTATCCTGCATTTCAGCCCACAACTCTCTAATGTTAATTAGTATTAGGAAGGAAGTATGTTTTCTTCACATGCCACAGCAAATGTGCTTTATATAATGATTACAGAACTTGTTTGATCTTTTGTTTTTACTGAACACAGTCTACAGCACTGACGGCAAACTGTTTGGTTTTAGTTTTCTTGTGCCCTGGGCTGTTTTCCACTGTGTGAAATTGCTGAACTTTTTTTTAGGTGCTTTTTTTCACAATCATTGAAACTGTTGGACTAAGATAGAATTTCATTGTAAATGTTCTTTAAATTGCTGTCTTTCAGTGAACAGTTCAAATAACTCCTGCCTCTCCCTGTTTTGGGCAAGTTTGAGGGGCACAGTTAAAACTGATAATGTAAGAAGTTAAAACTGATAATGTAAGAAGTTTGGACAGAGGTGTTCAAAGGTCACAGGCTGTTCAGGTACTGACTGCCCAGGCAATGCAAGGAGGGTATTGGCAGTGGGGAAGCCAGAATATACAAACCTTAGTGAATAGACATTGCCAAATCTTTATAAATCAATTATGTGAAACATCCACAAACTGGGCAAATAGGGGAGCTTCTATTGTTCCCACTTTGTATTCACGATTGTAAATAATACAGAGACAGTTTTAGTTGATACATATACACACAGAAATAAAGGCATAATTATAGAAGTCTTGAAAGGTTTTTTTGCACTATTACAAGCAGAGGGCTGATTCAAGCCCTCTAGCTCTAGGAAGTAGAAAAATATGAACCTGAATACAAATTTTTTACTTCCTTCCTTTGATACTTTGAAATTTCAGATCTAACACTTTGCCTGAATACTAAATATCTATAGTTTCTAAAAAGGTTTTCCTCCCAAAATTTCCTAGAACTACATAAAAGCACATGGAAGAAACCACTTGTCATTCTAGACCCCTATCACAAAAATCAACTTGATGTTTCTCTCAATTAGTTTAGAATAAATCAAGTGTACTATTACAGTTGCTTTTTAGTTGTGAAGCTGTGACTATGAGCTGTTTTTTTTAGAAATGAGGAAAGTGGCATAGCTCTTTGTAAACAGTTACATGCCAGGATCAAACCGCAGATCCAGCATGTCAGCATGGAGAAATTAGTGGGTTAAGAGCCCATGAGGCTCTTAAGGACTGGACTGGAACTACTCTATAACTTCCAACTCTGCTCTATATTGATGGGCTGAACTGATTTCTACAAAAATGCACGTATATTTTGCATTTCACTGGCTATGGATGCCAATTCTAGTTGGCAATCACCAGATCTGTGGTGCTTTTTCATTAATTAAATGTACCTCCAGCATTCCTACCTGAAATATTGAGGCTTTATTAACTGCTGTACAGCCTCTGCATCTGTAGGTGTTCAGCAGAGATTTCTAAAAGAAAATTAAATAATTTTTAAGGTGGAGAAGAAGGAAGCTAAAACTAACAAAGGACCAAGGAGACAGAAGGGCAAAGAGCAGGAAGAGGAAAGGATGAACCCATCACTGTGAGAGGTGTGTGTCCTACCTCTGCCCTAACAGAGTCAGGGTTTGGTGTTTCTGGGAGCAGATCTGTTCTTTCAGAAGGTTTCAGGAAGCTCAGCCTGCTTCAGAGTCATGGTCTGGGGGTCAGTGTTCTGTTTAACTCCCTGGCAAGATGGATCAGCTGAAATACGGACTGAGTGCCCCCAGTGCCAAACCCCACCCCTTCCCTTCCCTTCCCTTCCCTTCCCTTCCCTTCCCTTCCCTTCCCTTCCCTTCCCTTCCCTTCCCTTCCCTTCCCTTCCCTTCCCTTCCCTTCCCTTCCCTTCCCTTCCCTTCCCTTCCCTTCCCTTCCCTTCCCTTCCCTTCCCTTCCCTTCCCTTCCCTTCCCTTCCCTTCCCTTCCCTTCCCTTCCCTCGCAGCTGCTCCTGTCCTGCCGCCTTTAAGGCAGGAGTTCACATGGAGATGCTTTGATGGGGTGAGGTGTGCCATGGTGCCACAGCCCCCAGGTTGTGTTTCAGCTGTTTTTCCTTGGCTGAGTGTGGAAGGGAGAGGGGAAGGAGCCGTCAATAATGCAGGGTGAATTCCTGCTTCCCTCGGAGCTGAGGAAATAACACCCAGCTGGAGCTGAGGAGGGCTGGGGGACACAGCACCCTTGAGATGGCAGGGCTGGAACTCCTCAAGGGGACAGCTCTGCAGAATTGAGTTTCTCCCTGCATGTGCCTGATTCCTTCTCCTGCCCACTAGAAAATTGAGAAGTCAATTGGCCTTTTATTGTTGGGATTGAAATGACTATTCTCTTTTTTTTTTTTCTTTTCAATTAATGTTTTATTGAGTTTTGAGAAAGGTAGATTTACAACTGCCAGCACAAAGGAGGGGAGAGAGAAATAAATATGAAATATTCAGGCTGGGCAGGGAGGAGGCTGGGCTGGAGCCTGAGCCCCTTCCCAGGCTCAGGATTCAGGAGCAGCCAGAGGTGACTGGGGGGAAGTCACTGGTATGTGCTGCACTCCTGGGGCTCTGGGGGCATTCAGGGGCTTTTTCTATCGGAGGGTGAAGGTCCAGGCTAATGTTGCTGTGGGGGTTTTTATTCAGTTCCCTTGCTTTGCCCATAACCATTTTATCTGGAGATTGTGCAAAAGCAAAGAGCACTGCTGACACTCTTATACAACAGTTCCTATGTGAGCAATGATTTGTGAAGATACCAGCTGTACTCCAGCCCTCACGTGAGCAAAAATAGTTACAGGAATAATTGTGCTGAGAGCAAATAAAAGTAGTGACTCTGAGGATCTAGTTTGTTTGTAAACTCAGGCATTATGAAAGTCAGTTTACAGGTGTCTATAATAATTGGCCTCAATGCACAGTAACAATTAACTATAGCTGTTTTCAACAGCAGGAAAATCTTATGGTAGTGCTCAGAAAAAAGAAACTCGGGTCACCTTGCATGGAAAAGCATTGAATCCAGTGATAAGCATTTCATCTGATTTTAATAAATGTAATCCTGGCTGTTATGACCTGTGCCATCTGTAACATTATGCAATGTATCTGTTCTGTGCAGGAGATGTGACATTGTGTGAGGAAGTGGCAGTGATGGGGACAGCATCTGATAGCTCAGCTCTGCAGTGTGGTGGCAGCATTCTTCTGCAATAGTAAGGCCTTTGGTTTTTTCAAGATATAGGTTAATTTGCTTTGGCCTCAAACCCCTTATGTCATAGGTTCTGATACTGTTATTTAATTCTCAATTTATTCTGTTTTTGAAATGGCCACAAGTGAGACAATAACATTTTCTGGCTAAAAACTTTAGATTATAAGAAGTTCCAGACATTTCTGAGATGATCTGATACAACAATTTGCTATGGATGAAAGTCTGGCTTCCACTTTAACAAACTGGAATTGGAAAATATTTCTTACTTTTCACATATTCTACATCAAAGCAAAAATGACTGTGATTATTTACCAAAAATTGGAGGCATATGTCAGGTTACAGTCTCCTAAAAGACTCTAATATTCAATAAAAAAAAGAAATTGGATTCATCTTAGATTAGATGGTAGATTCTCTTTGTTTGAGCTGTCATTCTGCCCTGCTTTGGCAAGTTGTGATTAGAAAATGATTACTCCATCCTTAAAGTTTAGCTGCATACCTGAAAGAGTGTGGGCAGATTAGTGAGAACTGCTGTTGCTGTCCATGATAGGTCCTCACACATCTCCCTTGCACTCAAGGCTGTTTTGCCAGCACACATCTCTGCTGTTTCGTGCTTTACATTTGGAAGCTGGGCAGAAAGGGGAGGCTGAAGATTTCCTGGCCTCCAGCATTTTATGAGAGCATCCTTCTAGCAAACAGTGCTTGTGTGGGGTAAAAGCAGATTTATTTCTCCCTTGAGAAGAGAATCCAACAACTTTGCCAAATGCACAATCTTCTCCTCTCAAACATCCTGCTGCCTCTGAGGCCAGGAGAGAGTTTTCTTGTCTGGGGAGGGAGGAGGTGATGGCAGTGAACCCTGAACCTCAGCCTGGGCACCAGGCTGGCCCTCCCTGGCAGTGCCAGCCCAGCAGTGCTGTCCCCTCCATGTGCCAGTGCCCACACACCCTGTCCTCATTGCAGGATGTTCTCATGTGTGAAATGAGCTGCTGCAAAGCAGGGGTTGTGCCACTAAATCTCAGAGAACAGTCTTACTTTCACTGCACTGAATGTGGATTGAAAGAAGTCCAAATGTAGAGTAAAAACTGAGGTTCCCTTTTAGGCCAACCTTTTCTTATTTTTTTTTCTCATTTTAGATGGAGCTTGAGTCAGGGTTTCATACTCTCTGCTGAAAAACTTTGGAGGCATGTAAAACTGTGATCTCTTAACACAGTTTTGAATGGCCTTGCTCAAACACAGCAGGTCACTAGGAAACACTTCCTCCCAGCTTTTCTGCCCTCCTGCCTTTAGGGGAAGCTCACAGTTCCTGCAGCTTTCAGTAGGTAGAGTTGGCTGAGCTCCTGTTCAGGAGCTGCTTGCAGGTAATTCAGAAGCAAGGTTTAATGAACCCTCCTGACAAATTTCAGTATTTTCTGACAGTGTTTTTCTCTTCATAGAAGCCTTTCACTTGAATTAACTAATCACTTACAATCTTTAGGTGATTCCCCCACAGAAGCCAGATTTGCTTATTGTAATGACTCTGAAGTACTTCAAATATCACATGACATTCCCCACATTAAATGGGTCCTACATCAGTGTAATTCTGAGTGTTTTGCTGAAGTGTAGGTAAAGGTTAAGATTTGAGACATGGAACCATCTGCTGTGTAAGGAGGCAGGATGAGTGTTGGAGTTTCTCAGGGCTTGTTTTTTTCTGGGCCCACAGCAAACTCTCACTGCTTGTTTGACAGGCAGATAGTCTCATGATTTCTGCACAACAGCTTTGTAAGGCATTCAGATATTTATTAAATGTGCTAACCAGGATGTTCAGAAAATTTGGCGAAAATAATTGCTCAAGAAATCTTAAGACTACTTCTGGATGATTTATGAAGCACCAGTCTTGCTGCTTTTGTTGTTGCTTGGATCAGAATTGTTCTGAAGGCAAATGGCAGGAGCTGAAAATAATGTGACAGTGTGTGCTGCCACAAAATATTCTAAGAATGGTGCTTGTGTAGTAATAACAATATTGGGGCTCCGACATGCACCACTGAGGTCAATGGGCTGGTAGAGAAATCTGCCTCATTTCATAACAAAGTACTTTTTAAAATTTTTTTCCCACCATTTCTTTCCAAACCAGGGTTTTGTCATGTCATGCCATCACTGTGTTTTGGTTCAAGTACAACAGAGTGTCACAGGGGGTTGCTCTGCCCCTGTGCACTCCATGGAGAATTTGTACATTTTCTTCTGTGGCCACTTCCCCTCCCCTCAAATACAAACTTCCTTAGATGGAGAAATACATGTTTTGATTTTTTGTATATAGAAAAGAGACATATCAAGCTAAACCATTAAATGTTCATGCACTGAAAGAGATTTCACTTTAAATAGCATGAAGCCCCTGTGGAATTCATTGCACAATATTGTCTCCCTTTGTTCACTTTGTTAGAGATGGAGCCTTGTGTTATAACTCTTTTCCCTCTGAGCAGATTTTAACTGTTAAATGCCTCATCTGAGGTGCAGGATTTATCTTAGTCTATCAGCTGTGCTGCTGTGTACATGCTGCTGCTGTATAACCCACCTGTGAAGCTGGGATGATGTGTTACCATGATTTGTAAGGAGGACACAAGTATTTGTGTAGATTTCCCCCCATTCAGCCTGGAAATTGTACAATTATAGGTCCTCTGTTTAATAGAACAAACAAACAAAAAAGATATATGTATTGAAAGGAAAATAAACTTCATTTAAGTCCTCTTTTTATGCCTTTTTACCCTTTGGCTAACTCTGAAACAATGACTATATAGCACTAATATGTGGCATTATTCAAATTTTATTGAGGGAGTATTAACTTTTATTTCAAAAGTAAATATTAAAGATCAGGAAACAAAAAAAAAAACACCACTCTGCTGGACTGATGGAGAATTTATGGCTAAATAAATGAAAAGATCAGCTGAACTTTACAATGACAGAGAGCTCAGTTGCTTAAAACATGGGGTTAATAATGCCAAGGCTGTGAGTTTGATCCCCATATGGACCATTCACTTGAGAGTTGGGCTTGATGATCCTTCTGGGCCTCTTCCAACTCAGACTTTTCTGTGATGTTATTTAACAAGCAGGACAGCTTTAAAATTTTCATATTACTACACAGTTTCTGCAGCTATGCATGCATAAAAGCAGAAATCAGAGTTATAGTGCCTTGTTTAAAAAGCCAATTGGATAACAGAAGATAATATTTAAAACTGGGATCTGAGTTAAGACTGTGTTTTTGGTGTTTTACTTTGTGGAATGCAATAGTCATACATTTGGGGTGAAGCCTGAGAAACCAAGTGGGGAAGCTGGCTTCCCAGTGAATAATCTCTCTAAAACCTACAGATTTATTTGTGTAGTGTGTTCTTCCTGCCAAAGGATCTGGTGTAGGCACCTATGGGATTAATCTCATTATTAAATTACTGAAATTTTCTTTACAATGGGAGAAAGAAGTTGTCTTTGGGCTGAGATGATCAATATTTGGGTCTGAGGCTTATGTGCAAATCCACTTTGGCAGTAGTTGCTGTTGTGCTGTTATCTATGCCAACTCACAAAAGGCAAAAGGACAACTTTTCTGTTATGTGTGGTCTTTGTAAGTTCCTTGTATTGGGACAAAGCAAAGGAGAGAGGGTGCTTCCCTGCTGGAAATGCCTCAGTGAATGGAACTATTGACTCTGCTAGGAGAGATCCAGGTTCTGATCCTTGCTCTGGGTAGCTCAGAGTGGTGCTTGGACATGGGTTTCACAAATTGAGATGAGTGATGTAACCAGCAGTAATGGAGCTTCTGTCTCTCTTCAGAGCCTTTCCTCTGGACTGAACTGTTCTTTGATAAATTTTAAACAAAACAAAAAACTATTCTGAACAGAGCCCATTAATATGATAAAATATTTGAGAATAATGTTGGTTCAGTATTTTACAAGTACAGTAATTTCACGATTATAAGCCTCACTCCGGGTTCGGACCAAAATTTTAGTCAAAATGGTGCGGCTTATAATCGTAAAATTACTGTAATAGTAAGAAATTTATAAAACACTTTGGGATCCTGCTCCAACCAATCTAAACAAATCTGCTATGCTAGGACTGCAGGTGAAGAAGAGCTGATCTCTACCATCAGGCTTCTTGTTCTTTTGTGTATCTGAGCAAGAGCAGTGGATTGAAGGAGTTTTTGTGAGGAAGGGATGGTGTGAAAAATGAGGAATAAGGTCAGGGCTTGGCTTTTGTTACCACCTGTCCAATCTGTAATGAGAAGTCAAACAAAATGCTGCTGTCCTCACACAGCAGGAGCCAGGGCAGGGTCTCTTGCCGTGGTGTTGTTTTATTTACCTGTGTAACAGGACAAGTTACGTGTTTTCCACTAAAGCAAAGAGGAGCCGTACCTGGGCAGCACCAGCCTTTGGTGGTGGCTGGAGCTGTGGCTGAGCCTCCCCCCACCTGGTGTCAGCTCCCTGACATGGGTTCACATTCCTTCCTAGGAGTGACTGCTCGCAGAGCACACCGAGTTCACGTCTCCTTGTAGCGCACGCTTCAAATGTACAGTTAATATCCAGCAGATACGTGGGAAGGCAAGCAAGCTACCTTTCATCTCATGTTTGTAACACAGAAAACCTTCAATATTGAGAACAGATAGACTGGAAGGTAGGTTCACATCTCTCAGCAAGAGAGCTGTAACTTAAATCTAATACACCTGATCAAGGCTTTCTCTCTGCCTTGTAGGTATTTTAATACAAATGTGTCTTTCATTTGACTGATTGAAGGTCTCCAACCTGCAATAAATGAAACATCTGATCCCCTTGAATCCAAATCACTTTTTCTTTGATTTTCTTTTACTTCTATTTCTTCTTTCTTTGTTCTATGGCTAGAGTCGAATTTCCCTTTAGAAATTGAAAGAATGTGTGTGGGTTTTTCTGCTCCTCTTACAGTGAGCCTGTGCAAAGGTCGAGTGGCTAGTTGACTAGCATATTAAGACAGAATTCATTTCACAGACAGTCTGTAGTGATGTGCTTTACATATCATTATCACGCTGAATTGAGGGAAACTGATTATACAAATTAGTTACTGTACATTATTCTCCAAAGCTTTTTATTTGCATAACCAATAGATTTTATGCAAAGAATATCCTAAAAAATCATACATGATCATGTATAGTTGAAAGAAAGTTGTTATTATCTAGGTAGGAAAATAAGAAGAAATTATTCACAATTTAAGTTTATATTATTGCATATCATAATATTGAGTGCATCAATTAGCTTATGCCAGACGTAGTCTTTAAAATATAATTCCTGTAAACACAATTGTGCTTGCAATCCGGAGTGCTGGGAGCTGCTGATTCCAATGTTCTCTATAATTATGTCTTTGTATGAATCAATCAGTTTAAATATAGAGCGACAGTCTGTTAAAGCCATGACCTCCGTTGGGTTTATTTTTTCCTTGGGTAGTCATGTCTCTTTCCAGATGTCAGTGACATAATTTGTATGCTCAGCATTTCTTGCGCAGAGAATTTTTTTGGGGGGGAGTGGGGAGGAGGAGGGGAGGAGAACCTTCAGAAGGAGATGGGAGTTGGAAATATTAAGCTGTAGAATCATTGAAAGTGTTGCTTTTAAGCTCTAACTATAACCATGTTTGCAGTGAAGTGTTAACCCTCCTACACATGAACACACTTAGTCTTTGCGCAGATATTGCGCTGGGTATTAAAACGTATGTCAGGCTGGAGAACAAAGAACACGTGACATTATGGACTGAATTCATAGTTACAATAAAAGCAGCAATGAAAATTCAATAAGGGGACTGGAACCAGCAGTGTCTTTGTAGTTTTTATCTCTGCTAGGGTTTCCAGAGGAGCTGTTGGTGATTAGGGGCCTCATCCTGAGCGCGTTAGCGAGCGGCGCTTGCAGCCCGTGCGCGGCACCGGGCGCTGGAGCTCCCGCGGGCAGGACTGGGAGCACAGCTCCCCACGGCCCAGGGGCTTGGCAGGGCAGGGTGGCACCCCACCAGGCATGGAAAGCAGCAGAGCAGCCATTCCGAGTTCATTTGCCTTTAGAGAACTTTCTAGGGATTGGAAACGTGCAGCTGGCAGAGGAGATGAAACGCTGATGTGCGCTGCGTATGAAAAGTAGACTTTATGGTTTGTAGGTCCCCAATGTAAAACTCCTAAAAATAAGTCCTTAAAACTGTTGCAGCCCTTTTCACCATTTCATTTCCCCTACATTTCTGTGTTTGCAGTAAACACATCTTTGATGCTAAAACTGGAAGTATTTTATGTGCTCATTTTTCTGAACGGAGACACTCACCTGACTTTAACTTCAATGGAATAAGATTGTTTTAAAAACACCAATACTTTGCTCTGACAAGATGTTTGGATGCAAGTCTGAAGCATTTCAGAAATGTTTCCTTTTTCAGTGAAAATTCAGGTTTGTTTTATGACTCACAAAATTCTAGTTTTGAAGAATAATTATACAGCACATTCCATGTTGTATAAGGTGTTTATTTACATTTTAATTAGAAGGAATAATTTTATTTAAATATAACCTGTTTTAGTTGCATTCTTTTTGCACCTATAAACTTTTATAGTTGTAGACACTGATATTGTTTTGGGAGTTTGTGAGATTACATATGTAATGCATATAGTAATGTAGTTTCAAGGGAGCTACATTTTTAGTTCTTTTAAACTTTCAAAATAATGATCGAACTTTCAGCCTTTTGTTTGTATTTTTTCTTTGGATTAGTTTCAAGCTTGAGTGAAAGCCAGCAATTGTGAGGTAGCATGGATTTGACATTTTCTCATGTACCCTGCATATTATTTGCAGTAAGATTAGCATCAGAAGAACTGACTTAGATCAGTTGTCTTTGCTTATGCACACCCTATGTTTCCTAGATTTTTGGAGGGTTTTTGGGGGAATGGAGTGTGTGTGGTGATATTTAATTTCCCCATCCAAGCATACTGGATCAGCTCTAACTGGGTGTTTGTGTCAGAGGACTTGCCAGGTGGAGGATAAAGTGAAAGCAAAGAAGGCAATGTAAAAAATTAGACACTGGAATGGGTACAAAGGAGAACCCGTGTTCATGCTCGTCCTGAAATGAGCTGCTAAGGCAACATGGACCTGTCTGGATAGAAGAGGCTGCTTAAACTCAAGATTTAAATGATTTAATTACAGTTATAGTTGTCCCCTGCTAGGGGCAAATTCTGTCTCCAGTGACACATGTACCCACTTAAAGCCAATGAAAGCTGGAGATGTGAGAGAGCAGGTTCTGTGCTTTAGCTTTTGTCTCGTGTGACTGTTAGCACAGAGATCCCCTGAAACGCATCTGGGTAAGTTAAACCCGTCACCCCTGTGACAGGAACACTCACATAAGTAGCCATAATGTATTAGTTCTTGTAAAATATTTAAAGAATCTGGCCTTTGGCTAGTAGTATTTTTCAGATGCCGCTTTGCTTTTAGCAGTGTAAGAAAAGTTACGTTTTTGCCCTGAATAGCAGCTTTATTTTGAAATTAAGTAAATGGCAGAGCTGCAGCTTTCTTCCTGTCCTGTATAAAACCTCTTTTAAGTTCAAAGTGTTCAGATACATAACTCTAAGCTCTCTCCTCCTGATGCTCAGTGGGCTACCTTGCTTTTTTTAAAATTCGTGCCAGGGTCTCAGAGCAGGGCTAGCAACCTCAACGAAAGTAACTGCTGCTTTTATTTCCCCATGTCTTTGGTTCTCTTTTAAGGTCTCAAAAGACCACACAAACCAGCTGACAGAGCAGGAAGAGAGATGAAAGATGGAGATGGTAATTTTCAAAAAGAAATTGTGTTGCAACCGATGAGTTCTTTATGACTTCTACTTAAAAGCATAAATCAGCCCAGGTTCAATTAAAATTGCATCTAAATTGAACTAAATGAGCTTTTCCTGGTTTAGAGTTTCCTTATGAAAGTTTTGTACATCTCTGAATAGCAATTGCAAGGTCTCAGGAAGCTTAAACCATGAAAGCTCTGAGGAAGATTTTAATGCCCACTCCTGACTCCCACCTCCCCACCCTATAATTTTTCTAATATTGAAGGCTAAATTCTTCACGAAATACAAGTACAAACAATGCTTAAATAATGACTATGCTTTCTCTAAACATTGTCTCATTTATTCCTGCTGCCTTAGTGTTTTAAAATTAATTGTGTTTTTGTTTGGTTTTTCAATAACTTACTAAAACCCCTGAGATCTCAAGCATGATTGCAGGTATATCTAAAAGGTTGATTTTAGAGCAATTAGCAAACTCCCTCCCCCAGAAGTGAAGTAGCAGAGGCTGGACAGGCCCAGTTGTTGCATTCAGTGAACTCTCACATTGTATGACAGGTTTCCATCATCTTGACTTGGCTAAGGTTTACTTGAATTAGAAGGTAGAGGATTGGCAACATGTTTTTGGTGGAGATGTCATACCCTACCAAGACTGACTTTTTAGAGAGGGGTAAGAAAAAAAGGTCACTGAAATTAAATCTTCAGTATGAAATACATGAGTCTGAGAAAATCCTTACAGTTTCTGCTGAAATGAGTGATTTCAGAGAAGTCATCCAGCACTCAGGTCCTTTAAATCAACCAATAAAATCTTTCTTTATAGGGGAATAATCACATGGAAACAAATATTCTCCCTTGCAGAGCTTCTGAAACCATAGCCTGCTAATGGAAGCACATTGGCTCCTTTCATACTTACTGCAAATCCAGTTTACATAAAAACCCAGCCACCCAGAACTCAGCTAGAAGGGGCCAGTGTAACACGAAGGAATTTTTTGAGCCAGAGACACTTTATAAGTAAATAAAATGCTTGCTTGACATAGACCAAAAAGGACAGTGTAAGTGGAACACCTGTCTGAAAGGCTCTCAGGCAGTACAACTGCTGTCCAGCCCCCATGTCATTCCCTCAGGAATTCCTTTGATCTGCCACGAAGACATCAGCCTCCCGGGCTGTCATCACCCCCAGGAGGTGCTGCCTGCCCAGGTACAGGTGCTGTGGCCCTGGCCATGCCCAGGTGCTCCAGAAGCTGCTGCCCTGTGAGGCTGAGACAGTGGAACAGCTGTGAGTGCCTGAATCATGGGTTAAATATTTAAAAACTTTAAAAAGGAGGAGAAGCTACAGCATTTTCATAAGCAGCCTCTCTCCTCTTGTAATGCTGCTCACTAAATTAATTTGGCGCTGCTTTTGCTTATTTTTGAGCATCACAATTTCACCAGGCAATCAATTGTGTCTGTACCTTGCTGCAAAGACTTCCCATCTGGAGAGCAAGGCTCCTGTTGTGGTCTTCATTCTTTATGTGAGGGAGTGTGCTGGCTCACAAAGCAAAAGCTGAAACCCTTATAGTGGTTTTATATAAAATCCTTGGTTATGAGAGTCATTCACCTCCCTGTTTTCCACACTGACAATACTGCCAGGTTATTGTAACTCTGAGGAGTTCCACCAATTTCAGAGGGACTGTAGTAGTTTGCACTATGGATGAGGTTTCAAAGTGTAATGAAAGCACTTGTGAATCTGTTTTATTTCATGTAGCAACGGAGTAGGAGCGCCTGAAAAGCAGTCTCCCAGAGATGAGCAGGTGGCAGCTTTCAAATGAAGGGTAAAAAATTCTTAAGGACACCCTAATTTGATGGCTTGTCATGACCTGGTTCACAGACGCCACTGAGCATCAAGAGCGTTGGAGTGCTGGGGTCCTCCAGGACCCTTGGGAAGTCTCATTCCATACAGGAGGGTTGGGATCCATATGGTAAAATCAAAGTCCGGCCAGATGTAGCAGGAATTTGTATGCTACTACCCTGACTCCTTGTATCAATAAAGAGATGTTTTTGTAAAATATGAACAAACTACAATTGCACTGGAATGCAGTAATTTTCAGCTCGATTGTGCTGGTGGCACAGAGCCCAGAGCCTCGAGCAGCTGTGGAGGTGACACCTTCAGGAGCACAGCCTGCAGCCAGCTGGGAAGGGAGAGCCCCTTGTCCTCACCCCACTTTGGGCTGAATTGCGCCTCTTGATAAACAAGCAGGGTAGTGCAACTCTGCCCAATCGAGTTAAGTTGTGTAAGATTTGCTTTTTTAATATTTTACCCCTGGCCTCAAGAGGGTATTTAAAAAAAAAAAAAAATCTTGCAAAACCACTTTTTAAAAGCTTTTGAATTGTGTTTTTTGACCTTCTTAATTTTCTGGGGTTTTTTTAATACTGCAAGTATATAATTTATTTTGGGCAGTTAGGACAGGAAACAAATTCAAATCTCTTCCTTCTATAAGTGTATTAAGAGGTGATGTCACAAATCTGATTATTCACTAAAGGAGATTTAATTGATGCTTTTAAAAAATGCCATTTATATGAAAGTAACAGTTTTAACCAATCCACAGTATTTTGACACTTTTCAAATAGCTTTTCTGCCTAGTTTTGTCACAAGCAAAGGGAAATATATTTGAAAATCCCTCTAGTCTGGCCCTTCTTAAAGTTCTGCTTACTGCTCAGCACAGCCTTAGAAATTAGCCAGTGGCAAGAAATGTATCACACCACAATGATGCATTCCTTTAGTAAATGGACTGAAAACAAAGTGGGAGTGCAGTGTTTTGCTTGTAATATGTTGATGAACCTGCCAGAGCAAAGACAAACTGCTCTGACTTCTCTGCCTGTTGGAGCACAGCAGCCGGGACTGTAACTGAGACATCACAGGACAGGTGCTTTGAAAATTACTGCATTTTAGGAAGGGATCATGTGGCTTCCCTGTATGATCAAGAGGTTGATCCTTGGAGATTTCAACACCCTACATCCCTATTTGCTCCTTGATCATGTGTCTTTTGTGTTAATAAATAATCCTGTGGATTTGAAATGGCTTTTTACATAAGTAATTCATTTCTGTGCCTGCAACCCAGCAGAAGTCTAATTTAAACCTTTTAAAGGTTATTCCATTCAGAAATGAGTTTCACTCTATTACACATAAACAGTACCAATCACTGTGATTCACAGGCATGAAGGGTGCAGAATCATCTCCCAACTCTCAAAAACCTGTAATTTTATTAGTAAAAAGCCCCACAGCTATAGGCAAGACTGGTGGTTCTGCAGAATCTGGGTGCTTCTGCCTTTGTTCTTTGATTTTTAAAAATGTTTTACAGATATTAAATAAATCAAGAATACTGTATAAATTCTACACACACAGAATATTTAAAATATTTTTAGAATTGGGCCTTAAGTATTACCTGGAGGTCTGTAAATAACTGCAGTGGTTTACTGCTGCTAATGCTGTAATTACATTTCAGCATTGACTCACACTTATGCTTTTTTTTGTGTTTGTGTTCAGCAGTACAGTTCATTTGAAAAGTGCATAAAATATAAATATCTAAACTTCAAAGATGCTGTAGTAGAGGTAAATTGCCAAATGTTCTGTGATTTTCTCGATAGTTTTATGATAACATAAAGCCAGTGTTTCATCAAAGAATTTCTTTTCTTTGAGAAGGATTGCACCAACTAGATATAAATTATAAATCATGTTCTGTTTTACATGTGAAATGGGAGCTCTGAAGTGTATCACACTTGAGCAGATGGAGGCTAGGTGTTTTCATGTTTTTCTGAGCCTGTTTTGTTTGTGATGCCATTTTCCCCATAATCTATCCTTAAATTCCTTTGCATAGGGACAAGAAACTATCACCACGTAAATGCAATTATTGACAAGTGTTACTAGGAACAGGGACAATGAGAAAATCATCAGGAACACACTGCACCCCCCCAAAGCTCGAGTGACATTTGTAACACATAAGGAAGGAGCTAACTGAGCAGCTGCTCAGGCTTCATGACATCAGAGATTTTATTTAACAAAATGAATGATCAAAACAAGTGAATTACAAAATGCTAAATATGCATTTATTCAGGTAGCCAAAGGTGGTTTTGGCTTTATTAATTCTAGGAGCATGGCTGGCTGAGAATTGGTACAATTTAGAAAACTGGAAGGAGATGTCTTTGAAGGATGTTGCCTAAATTACAGCCTGTTTGTTCATTATTGTTAATAAGCACCATTTTATTGTGTTTACAAATTGCAAATTGAGCTGAGGTTTCTCATTCCTTTGATAGCACCTTCACTACCAGGTGATAATATTAAAATCAAATGACATTTGAATGAAAAAAATCCCTGTCTCTGTGCTTGCAAACTGCTTTTAAGAATGAGTGGGAAAGGCAGCAGAGGGACAAGTTTTGCAGAGCAGAGATGAGAAAAGGAAGCCTCTGTGTGTGTAACACAGGCAGAGATGAAAGCAAAACAACCCAAAAGCACCTTTCAGCCAAGGAAATAACTGGTGTGGGCTCTGCAGACTTAGCTGGAACCAGCTGTAAACCAGGGATTTCTGTCATTGGTATTGACCAGACTTTGAACACTTTTATCAGCTGCATGTGTTAATAGCTTGTTAATGATTGATGCTGAGGTTTTTTATGGCACCGAATGGAAGTGAGAAATAAGTGCAAGATTTCGAGGTGACTTTTGCAGTCACACTCTGAGTAGCACCCTTTGCAGAATTTCAGCTGTGTTTTAAAACATTTATGCCTGCCAAGATTAAATAGGCTACACTGCAACTCAGGACAGCACAGAGCTGCCCGGGCTGGGCTGTGCTTTCAGTCCTACACTGAGCAGGAAAAATACAGCAACCCTCAAAGTGAAAAGCTAAATTGTAGAAGGTGATGCAGCCCTGCCAGAGTGTATAAAAGGAGGGTAACATGTATAGGTGATTTGGCATGTGAGGCAAATAAATACCAGATTTGCTGAATGCTGTCTGAAGTGAGCACCTTAGCACAAGGCATCACCCAGAACTTAAAGCGAGCTCCCCATCAGCTGCTCTGAGCCTTTCTGCTGGAGGTGCTTAATTCTGTGTGCTTATTTACCTCACATGTAACCACACTCCTCCTCTGCCAAGCAAGCTAAGAATCGACAGGAATCCGGAAACACTGAGTACTTGGTTCAGGAAAGCAGATAAAATGTGTAGGTGTCTGTAAAATTTAATACGCATTTTTTTCCTCTGTTCACATTATTCCTTTTTACCATTACTGCTTGCCTGTCATAAATCCAATTAGTGAGCTTTCTACATTGCAATAAACTGCTTTTCAGGAAGAAAATTTGTTTTGTGAGCAAAGCCTTTTTCCTAAAACACGACTGTAATTTTCTGTTTTTTTTCACTGCTTCACAAAGTATTTAAATAAAAGCAAAATAAGCTCTAGCACTGCATTTACTGCAATGTTCCTTCTTTCTGCAAAATGTTTTTTTCATTTTCAAGCAATTTTGTTCAACCAAAAATTTCTTATAAGGATGAAAGAAACAGAGATAATAAAAACAAAATAAAAATGTGAAATAGATGCATAGATCCAGCCCAGAATAGGCAAAACCTTAATTACTGGTGCAGCTGTGTAAGATGGGAAAGACCCAGGTTGAAGTCCCTGGTCTGAATCAAGGATTCAAGGATTTAAACCCAGATTTGTCACACTTTGAACAACTGTTCAAATTGCTACCAATTGTCAAACCTAGAATGCACATGACAAAAGAAATTCAGTTGAATATCTAAGAAAACTCTCCTGTGAAGGGGATTGTCAGAACTTATACGTTCTTGTGAAAGTTATATTTCCTGCAAATAGATATATTCTGAAAAAATATTATTTTATAGGTTATTTTGTTGAGCTATTTATTTTCCTTTCCTTTGACCAAGTGAATTTGGACTCATAACACACCAGAGGCTTAAATGCTTGCATTGGTTTCTCTAGCCTGTGTTAACTCTCTGTGTTCCAAATGGCACAGCATTTAAACACAATCAGAAAATATTGTGAACCTTCAAGACAGCTTTGGAATAGAGCAGCCCTTGCTTCTGACTGTCATCCTGAATTTGGGTAAATTTTTTTCTGTAGTATTGTGATAATGAGTAATTCTAGGAATTGGGAACCCTGCTGTAATATGTAAATGAAACTGGTGAACTGTCTCTGGTCACTGTGTCCCTTATTCTCATTATTTATTCATGCCTTTTTTTTTCCTCAGAAATAACAAATTGAATCTTAGGAGACTTGAGAGTTCAAAGGGTTGGTCATTAGTCTTTGCTAGGTCCAGTTCAGAAGAGCTTAGAACAGGAAACACCATTAAATTTAACATTTCAGAGTTTCACTGAGCCTAAATTCAGACAGCATTACCACTTTCCTCAAAGGATGTACAAGAGCCTATTGTATGATAAAGAAACTGATTTTTTTCATATCAAGCCATTATAAGCAGTTCATTCTGGTTTCACAGACATTAGTAGGTTTAGATATTCCTTTATGTAGAATAAAAACCAGCAGAAAACCTTGATGAGTTTTCTGACTGCATCCACATCCCGTATGTGCTCTCCTGACTGGTTCATTGCAGACCAGAGTTCTTACAAATGAGACCAAGGCTGCAGAGGAGTGATTTCTATTAGCAAATTAAGAAATGGTGCCTTTGAATATATAGTAATCATCATGAAAGTGCCAACTCTTACTGTAATGTAGCATCAAAGAACAATGGTTCCCTTTTTAAAGGAGATTTCTGTAAGTGCTGTTAACAAATGCTGACTCTGTAGTAGGAACTACTGTAGCACATGTACAAATACAAGAGGCAGAAGTGGCCAAGAACTTCCTATTTGTTTTCAAAACTGTATTCTTTTTGCACAGTCTTTAAAAAACCTATTAACAGCAGTGATGCTTCAGCAGTGTTCAGAGAGGCTGAGTGCAAAGCCTGTCCACCTGCCTGCCTGGGCAGGTGCTGGGAGAGCCATGTGCAGGACAGTGACTGCTCTGATGTCACCCCCCAGCATCCCTCATCATCTCCTGCCTGTCATTTATTCTGCACTTAATGCTCCAGGAAATTAAAAGGGTGGGTCACCATTTGGGGTAAGAGCAGACACATAAGCTATGTTGAAAAAGTAGATGCTTCTCATTTGCCACAACATCTTTTACATCACCATATCTTATTACATTTTACCAAAATTTATAAAATCCGTGTTTCACCTGGTAATTTCAGGATACATACCAATTCTCTTTGCTTAAAAAATATTTATAGGAGAGGGAGGACAATAAAAAGTACAGCAAGCAAATGCTGCCTGAACTTGGGTGTCAGGAAGACTGCAGCTGCAGCCAAGGGAATTGGAAATTTGTTCCAGTGCTGCAGGAGCTGAAGCCACAGCAGAGTCAGTGCCATGTGGTGGTGAGGGCAGCTGGCTCCAGCCTGGCTCCAGCCAAGCCCAGCCTTGCACAGAACCCCTGCTCCTTTTGCTTTTGTCTTACCTGGGCAATGCCACTCCAGCAAAGTGTGTGTCTGCGTTTGTGGATAGGGAGCAGTGGTTCACCTACCTGGCCAAAAAAAGCAGAAATGGCTGCAGTGAGGAATTCCAGGGGTGGGAGGGTGTCTCAGCTCTCCCTGTGCCAGGTGTGAGCTCTGCCAGGTGAGCGTGGTCTGCTCTGGCCCCAGGGTGATGCAGAGCTTGTGTGACTGTCACCACACGGTTTGTCAGGAGATGCACACTGGGACTGACAAACACTCTGCAGAGTATTTGCAGTGAGTCAGCAGGTGCTGGTGTGATAAAACAGTGCTGTACCTAAGGTGAATTTTGGGTTTTTTTATAAATTTATGATGAACAGAGAAAAAGAGCCATCAGAGAAACAATTTGCTATAAGTTATTTTTAACTACTAATAAACAATTGTGGGTTTATTAGGCCATTAAAGTGTTTTCATTTTAAGAATATGTGAATTCACTGGGACTGCATCTGTTTTTCCCAGGTTTGCTGAGAGGAAACTGATAGAGGAGTTTTGAAATAAAGATAGAAGGTGTCTCTGATGAGCCAGACAAATCTCCTTAAAAGCTGAGACAGTTTTTAATCCAGTAGTCCATGTTAACTTTTCAAAAATATTTTTGCTAATTTAAACTTTATAAAAATTCAGGTTATTGTTTGATTTATTTTGAGGCAGATGTTCCCAGAATGTTGAAAATTTAATATGTATTTAAACGATAACACTGAAAGATTTTTTGGACTTCAACGAAAGAACTGTTTAAAAAATAAACTCTACAGGTATCACTGTGTCTAAAGAAGAAAAAAAATATTTTTTGTTGCTGCAGGACCACTATTAAGTATCATAAATTTGACTTATAGGCAAAAAACACCAAACAAAAAAGGAAGGGAGAAAAAAATGTATTTGTATTCCATAAAAGCAAGAGAGTAAAAGAAGGAGAATATGGCCACACACTCAGCGGTAAAAAAATATTGCCTGAGTGATAGGCTTGCTTGTGAAAATGGTCCATGAATGTTTTCATGGTTGTGAGACTTTTTTTTTACTATAGTCATGCAAGCTGTGTGTTGCCAAGCTCCTGCTGAGCAACAGTGGAGGAATTACTGGAGCTCCATTCACAGTTTCAAAACTGTTTTGCATTAATGGACAGCCTGAACTGGATTTGGGTTAGGTTTCACCCTGAGCTGTGGCTCTCTCTCTCCACCCCCTAAAATAATAATAATAATTACAAAAGTATGAGACAGGACTAGCGTCTCCACCTCCTGTTCATAACTGAGCAAACCAAATATTATTACACACATTATTGAAGGGGTGAGGAAAGTTAGAGGTCACGAACTGAGCTGGATGAATAGCTGGAGGTCAGATCAATCACAGCCCTGTGTTTCATGGCTGAGGCTTCAGCCCGTGGAGACTGGGCTGGTTAAACTGCCTTCTACCCACTGATCACGTATTCTAATTGAAACCACCAATTAAACAGCTAAAAAAAATGTAAAACAAAGGATTCTTCAGTGTTTAGTAGACAAATAACTAGCATATTACTTTTTCCCTTTTATTAGTGTATGGGGAGGAGTGGAAGGAAGGGAAGGCATGGACATGAAGGTGGGTGTAGTGTTTGGAAATGAGGTAGAATTCAGAGCAAAATAATACCAGGCTTGTGTTTTAGCAGGAATTGTGTGAAGAGAAGCTAGTAGGGAAAGAGGGAGATTGTCTGACATGGGAAATAAGACCTTTTTTTGAACAATCTCTGAATGTCAATGAATAGCAAAGGATCTCAGATTAGACACCCAAAAATTAATGCACATGATACTGCTGTGTCCCCTGATCTGTAGGATCAGATAGACACTTTTAATTGCAGTTTTGGAGTTAGATCAAAATGCTGGTGAACCGTGAATACAGAATGTTGCTAATGGACTGGGAAGGGGAGAAGGTGGGATTTAGGGCAAACCAACCTGATTTGGTTTGCATCAGACCCCTTTGAAGTGGCAGCAGTTTGTAGCTGCTTTGTGTTTTGCATTGCTGCCTTTTCATATCTGAAGATTCAAACAATAGCTCCTGGTTATTATCCCACATATTATTGATTAAAAGCTTTGCCCAAAGACCTTCCATCTCACTTTCCAGCTTAGTGTGATTTACTTTTCTTTTTACTCCCTGTAACATATGATTAATGCTGAGCTCGAGAGTCCCAGTGAGATGAAGCAGAGTGTCAGGTAAGATTTGTCAGCTCAGAAGTATAGATTATTTTATGTTTCTCGAACTTTGTGGGCCCAGGGAACACAGATCTTGATTGTTAAATCCATCCATACTTTCCCTAGGGCTATAATATGCCAAAAACATTAAATAGCCCACTTAATACATAACCTCATTCTGTATGCTTGACTATTTTGTTTTTAATTTTTCTTCCCTTTCCAGGCTGCTCAAATGAGATGGGATCAAAGAAAAAAATTATCCTCACTGGATTTTGTTAAAATATTAATAGGTTAGGGTTGACTGGCTAAATTGAATATCTATGCTGATCTTGCTTGCATGTTTAACTTGTGCTTAGGAAAATATGTTTCCTAGGTGATAACCTTTTATGTACCAGCCTGACTTCATTGAAATGCATAGAGATAAAAATATGTCACACTCCATGGCCATGCTATTCTTGTGTGGCAGTGTGATTATTCAGATGATAATTGACCCCCACCTGTAGACAGCTCAAATTCTGTAGTCAATCATTCTATTTGATGTTAAAATATGTGAAAGTACAATTATATAATTTACATTACAAATCATCCTGAATGCCAGGCATCTCAGAACCACTGACAAACGAAAGGGAAAAAAAGTCAATAAATGAAGTGAATTACACCAGGCAAAGAATTCAACTTTTCTTATTTGCTCCTGCACAACAGCTTTTATGTGGGTGTTGTTGATGGAGCTCAAACAGATACTGCTCAGTACTGAAATCTGGCTGCCTTTCAGCCCCCTCCTAAGTTTGGTGATACTTTCTGGATGAGAATACCTCCTTTCACTGAGGAGATGAGAGTCCTCACCAGCAGCTAAAGGGAGAATCACATCCATGTCAGCACAGATTTGTGCCACAAAGGCAGTGGGCCAGTGAGCTCTGCTCCAAATATCCCAACTTTTAAACTCTTGTCTCTGTAGACTTTGCTGTGTATATTAAAGCCGTAGAGAACAGTTAAAGAGAATTTCTGTATGGTCACAGATTGCTGTTTGTCACCCACCTGATTAAGGCCTTTAACAGAGTCTGTTGTCAGTCCTCAGATAACGTGGGCAAAGCAATCTGAATAAACTCACACCATTCCTGCACAGGAAATGTGGGCTGACATCACTGCTGCTTCATCCCAGTCTGTCTGAGTGTTGGACACAAAGAATCTAAATTTCACATAAATTTCATGGTAGGTAAAGATTTTTTAACTATGTGTGTTTCCTCCCCACATTATTTTGCATACCTCAGCCCCTTTACAGCAATATCCAAGATACAGCTGTTGATAGTATATAAGACATGGAATATTCCTGAAATTTCAATGCTGTGCTTTGTAATCCTCATTTACTTATCATTATTTAAAAAAAGGACCTGCTTTTTGGGCAAATTATCCCCCACATCTGTACTGGAGCATTCCAGTCTGTTGAGCAAGACAGACCCAGTTTGGAAATGTGTAATCAATCTTGTAGCCAGAGAAAACTCAGTGTTAAATCAGCTGAAGTACCAAAAAGGGAGCATAGGAACCAACACAAAATATTACTGCTGGTAAAACAGAATTTAAAGCTTCTCTCCTGACTCTTTTTGTGCTATTTTAGACACTCCTCAGCTTCACATTGAGGAGCATAAGAAATGGCAAGTGTTAAACTTTTCTGTTTAGGTTTAAACCTGCTGTTATTTTGCATTACTGTACTAAAGACTTTATCAGCCACAGATTCTCCCTTATAAATTATAATAATACATAAATAAATTATAAATCATACACAAGAGATAGTGCTACCTGATTTACACTCTGTCTGCTGTATAAAAATAAGTGCAGTTCATAATCTAGATCTACAATTAGACAAAATTTTTAATCCTGGCCTTCATATTCTCAAATTGTAAGTTAAAATTCCTTGGAAAATAATGTAAAATTTTTTCATTATCTGATGTGTACTCTTCTACAAAATTGTGCAGAATATAAATATTTCTTCAGCTGTTATTTCTTTCATAAAGGTGAGACTTTTCATAGAAAAAACCAACTTATGTAAAATTGATAAAGTACCAAATTCCAACGTACAAATATTCTAATAATGCTTCATCACAAAGGAACTGTGAAACAAGACAAAAAGAGAAGTTATGAAACTGGTTCAAACAGTCTGAACATCCCTGAGAGAAGAATAAAAAGACCTTACTCAAAGGGCTCTGGTTTAAAATGTGGGCTTATTCCTCTGCTCTTTCCTGGCATTCTGTGAAACTTCATTTCTTCTCATCACTCTTAATCTGGGAGCACAAGTATTTTATCATTTGTCCCCCTGATGTGCTGCAAAGAGAAAGAAATTTGCAGTGTTGCTCAATGCAGACGAAGGCCTGTCAGGGTTACCCCCAGACAGGGAAATATATATTTCTCACTTTATTTCTCTCTCTCTTTCCCCCACCCCAAGGCTGTTTCCCTTAGTTCTTTTTAAAAATGGACACTACCAGCAGCTTAATTCAGCCCTGTCAGAGTGGCTGCAGTTCTTCTGCCCTCAGCAGAATTCCTCAGTCATTCTCCCAGGTGTGAATTTGGCCCGTTGTCTTTAATTAAAGCTCCAGTCTGCTCTCAGTAAATTTCTCACCCTTTACAAGCATCAAATTATGTTCTTCAATTAGTTGTATCTTTTCTTCTATCCTTTTAATTTCAGGCCCATCAAAGAGCTGGTTTACTAAATCAATTTCAATGGGAATTTACACATTGTGAATCATAATGGGATGCAAAATTGACTTGGCTAATGAATAGTTAGTGGCTTTGGGGTTAATAGTTTTGGGTTTTAGTCTCAGGTACTTTGTATTAAATTTAATTTTGATATTGCTTTAATGAACACAATGTATTACTTCTCCTTTTTTCACCCAGGCCCATCTGAGGTGTATTCTCTTTGCCTGCCTCAATTGATTTGCTTTATGAATAACTGTCTGAGATTTCTGTTTAAGAAAAGCACTTCTTCTTGTCCCATTTCTATGTGCTAAATATTTTAGTCTGATGTATAAAGTCTAAATGGAAAAGAGACTGAACATTATAACAGATGAAGTTACTTCAGAGGTTACTGCCTCTTGTTGCTTTGCACAGTGAGTCATGGAGCTGCTTTTTGCAGGAATATTTCTAGGAATTCATGGGACTCCACTGTGAATAAAAATAGGTAGAATAGCAATCTTGGTACCAGGGTATAGTGTTGGTGTAAATAAAACACGTCACCATCTCACCTTTTGAGGTTCCAGTTTAGGGCTGCCGGTTTTGCCCAGGTGACAAAAAAATCTCCCACAGTCACTGTCTGGTGTGGGGGCTGGATTTAGGCAAGCCTGGAGGATGTGTGTGTGTGAAAGTTTCTGTCTGTGATCTACTAGTTTTATGACAGAGATGTTATTTTCGAGTTCTAAATTTTCATTGCCTTCCAAGATCTATTTTTACATAAATTTTTAAGATGGCAGTACTTGGAAGCATAATGACTCAATCAATTTTGTGGTAATAGTTTTGGAAATATCTGCACTGTGATTGGAAGTGCCAGTCCCAAGACAGTCTGTGTCAAGTCTACCAACACCCATGCTCCACTGAATCAACAAATGTAGGATTAAGATGCCCATGAAAGAGTTCTGATCCATCTGCTCCCTCTCACTCAGGAGGGCTGCTCACAATAGACGTTGGGCTTGACATGATGTTCCTCACCTGGCCTCACATCGTGTGCCATCACAGCCACACACCAGCTTCTCATGCCTGGGAAATCCTGTCAGGAGCTGGGACACTGTCCCTCTCACCCCTTGGCATAAAGTTTATCCATTGCAATGTTGCCAGTTTTACAAAGACAGTCCATTGCTTGGTGTGGGCTGTAGCACATCATCTCATGTCTTCTAGGTAGAGAATCTAACACTGAATGCTTTTGAGAGCAAAAAAAGACAACAGCTAATAATCTGTCACATTTTCCCAAAAGAAGCCTTTGGGGCTCTTTACCCCAACACTGAGAGTAAGACATCATTTTTAAAAATAAAAATAGCCAGAATTTTAACAGGAAGGATTTTTTTAAATGCAGCAGATAATATGAATGTGGGCTGCAGAGGATGGATCTGCATTCAACAAATGTGGTTTAAGTTTTCTGAACTCAAACATACTGGGAATATAAACACAAGAGAAAAGAGGGACAGGTATTTAAGGGCAACTCTGGCAGGATGACACATGAGATGACCAGGTGTAGATTTAAGCATAAAGGCTCCTTTTGCCTACCTGAGGGATGAAGTTTAGGACTTCAAGAGCAGTAGGTGAAAGAACAAGTTCAGCTACAGCCCAAATGTAGTAATCCATGGGTTAACTGTCTGACTTCCAGCTCAGGGTGCTACAGACACAGAGACCTGTGAGCAGGCTCTCTAAAGAGCCAGGTCATGTCCAGCTGAGCTGGACATTCACCATGGCTGACCTGCTGCCAGTGGTGAGCCACAGCTAATGAAGCCCTGCTGGACCTCAGCTCATTTATACTGAGGCACTGGAGTGGCTCTGCACCATCAGCTGCTAGGTGTTCTTCAATACCTATTTTTTCCAGTTTTTCCCATTGCATGATGTATCCCTTGTTCTCATGGATAATGGATCAGATTTTGAAAGCAGGTCCTAAAGTATTTTGTGAAGGCAGCAGTGATTCTAGAGACCCTATAGCGGCACATTTTCTAAACAGAAAGTCCCTGGAGAGATGATTCCACTCCTGTATTTGTCACTGTGTACCTGTGCATGCTGCAGGGAGCACTCTGTCTGTGCAGCCTTCTGGGAGGGTCCAGGCTGGTGTTTGCAGTGTTTCTGTACCCAGTCTTGCCACAAGAAATGCTGCAAACTACACAAAACTCTTGTCTGTTATTCATGGTTCTGGAGATTGCTTGTCTAGATATTTTCCATATTTCTTATTCTCCCATCTCTTTACCTTGTATATTTATGTTTTTTAAAGATTTGTGTCAGATCGTTATGGAAGCGAACCTAAAATATATCAGAGGCTCTGGAGTTTTTGTGTACACCAACTTTTTTTTCACCTATTCAGTTTTTTTGGGGTTTTTTTTGGTTTTTTGTATGTTTTTGGGGTTTTTTTCTTACAAAAGAGAAGAAAGATGACTGTGTTCAAAAAAGAAAAAAAAGTTCTTGGGTAGAATTGAAATGTGATAGTACAAAGGTGTCTGCCCAGATATTTGAGAGACAGGAAACATGCTTGGATGATTGGTAGTGCCTGTGATCCTGTCAGGAAAAGGCAGCTTACAAAGTTGGGTTTGATAACCTAGGCTGAAGCACAGTTACTTTTGGGGATCCTGTGTTGTCTTCCTGTTGCCCTGTGGTAGTTGTTGGGACATCAGTGTGCTGGCAGTCTGTCAAGTCTGTTTTTCTCAAAGCTCCCTACCACCAGCAGTCACCAGGTTTCTCTTCCTTCAGCCAGATCCAATACCCAATGAAGTCCATGGAAAAAATACCAGGATCTTATACCCTGCTGTGCTATATGAGCCAAAGCATGAGTTTGAGAGTCCAGTATATCTGGTTCATTAGGTGCTGAAATGAGTTTTGCCAGAAAATAATGACTGCCTCCTCTGGGCAGTGCATTGCAGTTGTACGAGAGGCACAGCCAGTGAACTCACCCCAGCCTCCCAATTCTGTGCACTCACTCACTAAGGGCTGGGTTCCTAGCTGAAGTACACCAGCACTGTTGAAAGATTTAGCCTGCCACAAAATGTCCTGAGATGTGCAGGGTATGGGTTGTTTATTAAAAAAAAAATCATTTATTAATGACCAAGTACAGGAAAAAATCTTCTAACATGAGTCTTAGTAAGTAGGTAGGCAGTATGGGAGGGAAAAGTATAACCTGGAGCTCTGCAGTGAATGTGATTCTGGTATTTTTAAGTATTTGTGCAGCTCATATTCACTAATTGTCTTACTGACTCAGCTGCTTATCTTTGAGCCATTGTGCTTAGGATGAACAGTGGTGCCATATTACTGCTATTACACACCAGGCATTAAAGACAATTAATGGGTTTTAACTTCCCAAATTACTTAAGAGCCTTCAGAAGAAATCTGGAGAATAGATTTCATTTATTGGAATGAAAATGTCACAGTTTTGTGCTTTGGTAAATAACCTGTTCACAGAGATGTCTTACTTATCACTGTGGTATGCTTATTCATTAAGGGCTAATTGCAGAGGTCTCTAAATGAAACACTGCAAACCACATTCCACTCCAGTGCCAGTTTGTTTAAAGTCTGCAAAGCTTTATTATTAGCACAATTTAATTATGAAAATGGCAACCATGGAGAATTCTGAACACATTCTTTCCCTTGATCATTAGTTACAGGGCAAAAATGAAACACTTCCAACAATGAAGGGTTCATATTTCAAGCTTATACAGTAGCTGCTAAAAGGCTATACTCAGAAAATCAATTTTATTAAAGTCCTTCAAGCACTAAAGGGACTTCCATGCAACTAAGCAATTTTAAAAACATGTCCACAAGCAGTGACTTTTTGATTCATGTTTTTAACAGGGTTATATTTTCACTGTTTTCAATATTGTCCCCCAAAGCAGGGTCAGAAATGGTTTGAGGGGGGGAGAGGAGGTGAGCAGAGCATGTTCTGACATAGCTGTGACTTGCATCCTTTACCTTGAGGTACTTAAAAGAGGACTATGAACTGGATCTGAGAAGCCTGTCATGCTCTTAGCAAAGCAGATCAAAAGTCAATGGTGTTTTCACCTTTTGCAGCTTTCTTTTGCAGGCCAGGAAATTAAGTTTGGGGGACTACTAAGAAACTGTAGATTATATATTTAAAAAAAAAAAATGAAGCTGTGATTTGAGCTAAAAATAACAGGAAACTATTTTCCTAGAAAAGGGAATGACATGTGTGGTAAAAGTATGAAAAGAGTTCATGCATTGTTCTGCTCCTAAAGAATAGAGAGTTGAAAGCTATGTCTGTATTTCAGGGCCTAAAATCACTGGACCAACAGAAAATTGAGTGTAAGTCCACCAAAGTCACTGAGTTGTACAGTAAATTATTGTCTTGATCCAAAGTCCTTTGATTTCCATGAATCATAACTCCCCAAAGCAGTGGATAACCCTAGACAAGGGTAAGAGTGTGAAAGTCTTACAGAGTACCCTGAAATTTTAGAGGATAAAATAAATCTTAGTCTTTATAGGCATGTCTATATGTATATCTGGATTAAAGTTGTTAAGAAAATTTAGGCATTCACACAATAATGCACAATGTTTGGCCCAATGATTTTCCCATTTAACACAGTTATGAACCTTGCATCAGTTTAATGGAGAATGAAGCAGACTTGCAGTAAGTTAGAAAAGTTAACAAGTGCATGCTTGTGTATGCATCCAGTATTCCAAATATTCCACACTGCAGCCACTGAGGTCAGTCCAACACATTTTATCAATTGTAATGTGTGAATTAATCCGAATTCTCCATGTACTTCACATTTAGCAGCAATGGATCAGTGAGGTCATTACAATCATTTTTTAAAATTATTTTTATAAGATGGGATTTCTAGACCTTAAGTCTCTGCTGACAGCAATAAATATCCATCATTAGGTATGAGTGATTATGCCAGTTCTGCCTGTGAAAGTTTGTTTCTGTCTGGGAGCCATAAGGAATTCAACTGATGAGGGAAAAATCCTCTTTTTAGTAAACTTAAAATGCATAAATCCAATTTTTGATCCTATGTTGGTTGTGTTAATTTTAAATCACATGAGATCAAGCAGTGATACTGATTTTGAGAATCCTACAGCATCAGCTCTGCCCAGGCCCCAGCTTTCCTTGGAGCTCAGCTGCAGCCCCAGGAGTGATTCCCTTCTCCACTTCTCATCCCTTCTGACTGCCAGGGAAAAACCCAAATGCTGCAGCCAGGGACAAACCTCCAGGGGCTCAGACTGAAGCAGTCCAGGGGTGGCAGGTCTCAGCACAGCCCAGGTGTCACCCTGCAGCTGGGAGCAGGTGAGAAGGGAAGCAGCGTGAGCTTTTCCCTGCACTGTGAGGTGCTGGGTACAATCTCACTACCAGAACCCCACCTCAAGTGGAAATAGAGGAAGATGATACAAATATTAAAGAAAGGCAGACAGGTGTCACAGCCTGTGCTGGAAAGGGCAGCACAGTTTGAAATGTGACTTGCTGCTGGCTGGAAACAGGGTTTAGCTCAGCACAGTCTGAAGAATTGCGCAGTTCTGGTTCACAGTGAAAAACCTTTGGGTTTAAAAAAGGTGAAGCGGGTTATGGGAGAAAATTATTTTTGACCTATGAATATATCACATTAAAACAAATGTTTCATTTCATTGTCAAGATCTGGATTCTCTTATAGAAAACACTTGTCAAGAAAAGTAAAAGAAAAATGAAGTCTCTACAAAATGGTTGTTTTAGACTTGTTAGACTACAGAAGGATCATTACCAAAATAAAATATATTCATGAAAGGCTTTGATGTTCCAAAGGAGCACTCCCTCCAGCCACATCTACAAAATCAAATGGAAAAATATCTTCCAGCTACCCCAAGTTCTTCATTTTACTCAAGCAAAGAAGAGTGTAGCCTACCGAGGGTATGGCAGGAGGCAAAGGAGAAAAACCAGCGTTTGTTCCCTCCTGCTAATGCAGAACAGGACCCTGGGAGGGGCCATTTCAGAGCTGAACTAATGCAGCATTTCAAGACACACAAATTTCTGGCCACCTCTTTGCTTCCCCCCCACTCACTCCACTGCTGCCTCTGTCTTCATCTGTGCTTTTCCCCTCGGTTAATTTATGTAAGCTTAGCTTGGCTTTTGCTACATTCTATTTTCTGTTGTTGACATTATTGACCATTTTGGGTGGTGACAAACAACTGAACAATATCAATAACAATTTATTAGGTACTCTAATTAATGAATTTAGCCTGTGACCCAGCTGCAATCACAACTGTGCTCAGTGCAAGCCTGCAGACTGAGGAGTAGTACTCTCAAATTCAGGTGCTGTGCTCAGACTAAGCAGCCTAAGAATTCTTGTATTTCAAAACTCCAAGGAACATGAAAACCTCAGAAACTATAACAGTTTTGTTGAATTTATAGGAGTTGCAAATATTTAAATTTGGAACAAACCTTTCAAAGAATCGAGTTTTCTAAAAATCATTAAAACCTGTAAAAACATCTCTGTCATATTTGACTACTACATTTTATTTCAGTCAAGGAACAAATGAACTGATAGGAATATTGAAACGGTGTGTTTAAAATAAGCTATTGTAGCTGAGCAACAAGTTTCATGTGAGATGGGCAAAAAAAATATCCTGATGAGTTGCAATAAACTTTCACACATGGAGCAGGAGCAACTCAGAGCTGCGAGAGGCCATCCCCATCAGCCATGCCCAAGTGCCCCTGCATGCTCTTCTGCCTTCACCTACCCCAGGTGAGGCTTTGTAGACCTGTTAAAAATCTTTATTGCTACACAAGTCCATTCCCAGAGATGTCATCATGGTGGGATACAGCCACCTGGGCCCACTGGGAGGGGGAAAAGGGGAACAGCTCCTTTCAGGGCTGGTGTGGCAGAGCCTTTTGCTAGTCTGATGCTAGAGGGGATCATGTACCTGTTTCCATAGGGGTTTAGTGCATAAATAAATGCTCCCAATTTCTCATGAGGTGCTCTTGGAGGGCTCCTGAGTGTGGGCTCTGGTCAGGCCCTCTAGATCTGCAGGATTGCTGTTTGTTGTAAAAGCTAAGGTAGAAATAGTACAGCTACTGAGTTTCTTTACTTTCACCGTCCTTGCACCCTGATGCCTGTGAGGGAATCCCAGGTGTGGGGCAGAGCAGCCCTGTCCTTCAGCACTGCACTGCTCCTTGTCTGAAGGGCTGCTGTCACAGCAGAGAATTACTGGTGCCATGGCAGGTGAGATGGCAGAGAAGGAGCCTGCTGACAGTTCTGTGCAGGTCAAAGGCATTTCACACAGTGTGTGTGTCTGGACATGGAGACACAAGCTCTGGGTAAGGGGGAAATGTAGAAGAGGGTCAGTTTGTACTTTCCATTCTCAGGAGCAGCACCTCCATTTCTGGGTCCTATTACATATTTCATCATATTCTCACTGAACACATTTTTCATCTTCTGCGTTGCTATTTCATTGTCTAAGTGGAAAGGAAATTCAATAAGGTTTGATTATTTTTTTTGTTAGGTTTTATTTTTATCTGAACTTTCAAACCCACGATACTCAAGTGGATTAGAAATTCAGTGAAATAAGTTCACCTGGTGACTGGCTGCATGCATTCTACACAGATGAAAGCCCTGACCCTGCAAACTCACTCCTGTCAGGAGTCCTTGATCTCATGGTAGTCCTTAGGACTGCCTGGATTAGGAAAGAATTGCAGGATTAAGTCTTAGCAATTCATTTGAAATATAAGACATTTGTTGCTTAATCTTGCAAAACAAGGCTCTCAAGTTTTCTTTTTCTCTGAAACAATATAAATATTCATTGAATTATGAAACTCAATGGTCTCTTTCAGGAGATTGCTTTAACCATGTGCAATGGAGGCAGCTGTAATAAAAACTTGTATTATATTGTCTCTTCCCAGCAATACTATAAAGGAATTTATTTGCTAAGTAATGAATATATGATCCAAATATTTTTTTAAATGCCCAGAAGCTACCTCTGGAAAATGAAATAACAAATTCAGCCGTAGGGATCTGTGCTGCCCTTTCAGAGAAGTTTGAGGCTGTGGTTTTGGGTGGGATTGGTACCTGAACACAATGAGCTGGAAGCAGTGAGAGCTGTCACCTCTGGTGGCATTGCTGCAGGGAGCACAGAGCCAGGGCTGTGCTGTGGTGCTGTGTGTGTGCAGAGCTGCTGCTCTTGTGCAGCCAATTAATGAGGGATCTGACTCTAAACTCGGGGCTTTCTGCCTGATCCCAGTGCAGTAATTCAATCCTAAACCACTGATCAACTGCCCCCTTCTCAGAGCAGCAGCCAGGGAAGTGTTTTCTGCTGGCAGGACCAGGCAGAGCCGTGTGTGCCTGCTGAGACCATTTGTCACTGCTGATAATTTCAGAGTTCAAGGAGCCAGCCTTTCTCTGCCGTGGTGCTTGTACAGAGTGCGTTCTGGGCTTCTTTTTTGGACAGCTATTACTTCCTGTTTGGTTATACTTGTGAAATGCCCTGTGTGCTGTTATTTGTGGTTATGGCTGTGCTTGCAGGCAGGTAATGCAGAACTGGAAGGGAGGCACTGATCTGTCCCTGAAAGCAGCACAGTTTGGGGATTGTCATGCATTCAGGGAAATGCCTCATGTACTGAATGCAATGAACTAATTTTTTTTTAAAAGGCTAAATTACCACGATATTGATTTGAGAGCTGTGGGCCTCTCTCATATGTAAACATTTAGAAAAAACAGTTTCTTGCTTTTTCTTTTCTGTGTAATATGAGAAATTCGGGAGTAGTCATTGTAAGGGCTTGACTTAAATTGATAAAAACCAAGTCCTTTATACCCTGACACTTCATCCTTCATTCATGTCACTGCTCTGCTTTTGTTTCCCAGATCAGTCAGAGTTAAATTCAGACTGTCAGCTATAACTTTGAACTTCCTGGCTTTTCTTACATGAGTACATGTCTCTTTTTTTCTTGTTTATATTGATCTTAGGATCTGACCTGTGAAAGAGTGATTGGGAGGCTACAGAGGCAAATTGTCACAGTGCCATGATGGGCTGCAGCAAGTAGAGGGAGCTGCAGAATCAAGCACCTGCTCTGCTGTAGCTCAAGCCTCCTCCATGGGCTCTGTTCCTCCTCTGAGGTCTGCACTCCTCCTTGGCTGCTGGCCCCAAGCTTAGCCCTGCTCTGCTTAATAAATAAAACTGGAGAAATCTTCATTACAAACAGCAGGCAAAGATACTCCTGAGACTGTAGAGGCTGAGCAGGCTTGAGGCAAGGCTTGTAGGGCACAGAGCTGGTCAGAGCACACAAGTCGGAAGGCAGTAGGAATTAATGATAGAAGTGAATTAATGATAAAAGCGGCACAGTGCTAATTGATTTGAGAAAAATATTCAGCATATGCCAGGTACCCAGCAAAATGAGTAGGCAGCAATTGCTCTTGGTTACTTAACTTTCCAAAACTGCCATCAAAGTAGTACATATACATAAGGCTGGTTTTGTCCTTCCCTACCTGAAAACAAAGCTGGGGGGTTTCAGGCACTGTGGGTGAGGCTTGCTTCAAACCATGGCTGCTGCCAGAGTTTGAACTGCTTGTTAGGGCTGAGCTGTTGTGAAGCCTTTGGGAAAAAAAGCTTAATACATTCACTATTAGTCTAAATGAACATTAGTAAATAAAATAGTATTGAAGAAAGACTTAATTCTCTTTAATTTGCACCGGTAAATTGTTTTCAAACATCAGACTGTGAGTGTTTTCTCCTGCTAATTGAAGATGGTTTCAATAAACACATTAGGTTTATGCTGCAGCATTCTGCTTGATCCTAGCCTGGTCTCACTTTCCACACAGAGAGATTATTTTGAAAATACTCAGAACTACAGGTTCAGAGTTCACTGACATCAATAAGGTTTATCCAGTGCCAGAGAAATCAAAATAACGCTCCATAAGTCTACCAGTAAAACAAACAAAACAAGAGGCTTCTGCTTATAAAACTCGAATTTTTAGTTATGAAAAGTATGTAAAATGTGCCCAGAGAGCAGAGCTGGAGTGAGGCAGGGTATTACCCAGCACAGCCAGAGGCTGAGCTACTGTAAACATGACAGCAGAGGCTGTTTTGCCTGCATGGTTTTAAGCCTGTGTGGGTTTCAGCACCCTTTATAATAATTTAAACTTACTAACAAGGGAAATTAATTTAAACTAAACCACTAAATAATTTTAATGTGTGTATTTAATCACCCATCATCAACAAAAAATTATTGAGATTAAGAAAAATGGTATATGTGTATATTGGGACAGTTGTTACTGAAGAGCAAAATTAATTTAAATTATTCTAGCTAGCAAACTGGCAGTGAATATTTCCCTGTGTATAGATAGTGGCTGCACTTAATCAAAACTAGTATCTTCAATATCTGTAGTTCTAACATCATATTGTTCTCATCACCAAGATTAGTAGATTTTTTCATAAAATCTTCAAATTTTAATTTCACAAGTTCAGAGTTCATTCTGAATGAGCGCTGTTTAATACCTACCTAAGATTTCCCTTTTCTGTGAAATGTTCTTCCCAGCACACTGATTTATTGCTGTAGTTGTAGAAAGCACATAAACACCACCAAAGTGAATTAGATATTTTCTGAAGCAAATATTAATGAAAGAAGTCATCCATTTTCAGCAGCTGTGCATATATAGTGGAAAGCTTCCTAAGACTGAGTTGATTTTAGGTATACACTGGATATTAGCTGAATACTTGATTACATCTAATGAAACCCATGTAGTTGTAGCTGTTTCCTCTGCAATACCAGCTGGAATGTACTTGACAGTTCCATTCTCCAAGAGGAGATTGGTGTTTGAGCACCTCTGCACTGGGAATCAACTGGCCAGAAACTTTATATTTAAGAAGGGTCTGAGAAATGTTGCTCACAGAAACACCACAGGCTGTGGATGTTCTGGAGGGCATCCTAGGCAGGAGATGAACTCCCTGCTCTCCGTGGGCTGTGCTGCTCTGACACCCACACCCATGTCTTTGCCTCAAGCTGACAAAATGCTTTTTCTAGAGGCATGATGATCTTTTTTTTTTGAGGCTGCTATTGATTGTATTCAAAAGAAGACATTTCAGAGTGAACTAGTGAAATAAATTTCAAAGAGACTGAGGGGCTTTTCTGATCCAGTCTTATTCCCCAGCCTGCAAGCCTGCAGAGAATAGAGTGTATTACTGAGATTGTGCTGAGGTCTTGGACAGGGGGCTTTAGTGCCAGTAAACAGGAGTAGCTCCATTTGCATTTCTCCTGATTTACATTGTGTAACTGAGCTCAGTATCTTTTCCAGGGATTAGCGGTGCCTTGAAAGTGCTTTCTCTACCAAAGCATAGTGTGTAACACGCTGTCTTTTCCCTCTAAGTTTCTGTAGGAGATGGCACTTTCTGTGCTGTTGTAACAGCTCCACTGCTTGTGTCTGGGTTTTCTTGGAATTACTTGGCACGGACTGTGAACATCTCCCTTTTCATTCTCTGTATGAGTAACAGGGCTTGAGGCACAAAGGGCCTGTGTTGGAGGAGCTGGGAAGGGCTGAACACACAGCCTTGAGCTCTGCCATCCTGAGCAAAGCCTGCCCTGTGCCCGTGCCCTGCTGCAGCCCCAGAACCTCAGCAGGCTCCGCGTGAGGCTCCCTTGGCACCAGCCTGGGCTGCACCTCCCTTAGGACAGTGCTGCTAAAGGGACTGGTTTTCTTTCCTGATCCCCTGGTGAGGGAATTTTTTTGGTTTGTTTTTAGACCATGACACCTCTGTTAATTGCATGGGGCTGCAAATGAGGACTGAATTTGTAAGGCAGAGAGAGCAGGAGGAATTCTGCCTTTGCTTCCGTTCCTGGCATGTTTTCCCACCTCAGTTCCTGACAGCAACATGGAAGAAATTTGTGCACTGCTGACTTGCCCAGAAGCAAAAATTCTTATTTTTTTTCACTAATGCTTTATTTGAGTGTAAGGGATTGGTTATGTTCTGCAATGGCATAAATGCCACATCAATAGTGTTCATTGAGAGAGATTATTATTGAGTGGATCAGATAAATATGGCCTACAAATGTGCTGATTTACTCCAGCTTGTAAAACAAAACAGTTTACGTATACAATTTAAACATTCTTTCTCCTTTTTTTTTGCCCTAACCACATCCCTTGTGTGCATAATTGAGATTTCCTTACCACCCAGAAGATAGCGAGGAAACTCCTCGGGGCTGGGGCTGTGCTGTAAGCGGGTGCAGCTGGGAGCGGGGCTGGTGCTGCACACCTCCAGCAACACTAGAGAGCAGGCTGACACTGCTGTACTGCTGCCTCAGCCCTGCAATCTGCTGGAAATGTAATAATTGCTCTTCTATTCTTTAATAAACACACGCCACATCACACAGAGAAACAAGGTGAGAGAACGAGAGAGAGGATATTGCATTCTTCCACAAAGGGTGGCTCAGTTTTATTTTATATGCTTTTTTTTTTTAAACCATCAGAACAGTTCCTGCTATTCTAAATTACTCTTCCATCTTTCCTCTTGTTCCCCTCCTTTTAGTTAAATTAATGTATTGATTAGAGCCCATTAGTGTGTAATCGATTGTTAATTTGACTCATCTTACAAATCATGTTTATCTTTATCAATAAAAAATATATATATTTCACATGTCACTCTTGCAATAAACTGACAAAAAGCTGGGCATCCAGAATTCAGGCTGGACCTCCAGTTGCAAATGTGAAAGTACATACTGGGATAACTTACATTTATTTAAAATATATATAATCTGTAAGAAAATTGGTAGGGAAGCAATGGCAGAAGTAGAATGAGTAGACAAATATGGGGAAAAATGTGTGACTTGTTTGTTTGGGGTTCTTTTACTTGTTTTTTTTCTGAACAGACAGGACTGGACATTGTGACAAATGTCACTGAAATATGGTGACCAGTGTGCTTTGTGTGCTGGTGCTCTGGCACTGATCACTTGAGACACCTCGCAGTCTGTGGTGGTGTCCTTAGGATGGATGCTGCCTCCTCCTGCACTGGCCACTCTGCAAACTTCCCAGCTGTCTGCAGCTTTCCTTTCTGACGTAGCAAAACATATTTTAAATACTGGAGGCGTTTTTTAATTTTGAGGCCAGAAGGCACATGATACTTCTCAAGGCCAGGGGAGCAGATTCTGCCATTCAGGCAATAATTATGGTGCTTTATACGGGCAGGATCCGTGCAGATACCAACTAATCCCCTCCACTGAGGCAAGTGTAGCCAGCATTATTATCCCTGTGGTACAAATGAGAAAGTGAGAGGAATACTTAGCAGAAGGGCATATATTTATATCAAAGTTAGGATAAAAAGTTTAAACCAGTGAACCTTTGAATATAGCGGGCAGTTACTGTTAAAAATTAAGTGTTGTTATTTGCTTCTTTTTAAAAATTGTCTTTTGGAGACTACAGCTAGACTTGTTGTGGGTTTTTTCCACTGCTATTTATAGTAAACACTGTGTAAAATAACTGAAAATGCTGAAGATGGCTGAAGGAGAAGAGAGAAATGCTTTTAGTGAAATGTATTGAACTGTTTCAAGCAAAAATTATTTCCTTTTCCCAAAAACCTGAAGTATTTTCAAAACAAGAAATTTTGAAATATCATTTTCTCTTCTGAATCTTACAAGTTCAGTGAAAACATTTTAAAAGAGATATAAAACCAGAAAGAGTGAAAGTGTAGAGTCAGCTTATTTCAACACAAACTCTTTTCAATTTTTTCCCTTTTAATATTTTTCACTCCAGACAGGAGAACCCCCCATGTACAAAAATTTAATCTTCTCAGAGTTCTTCCATAGATGGCTTTATTTTTCTCCAAGTACATTTCAGCAGCAGACTCTGTGATCTTCTTGTGCTGGATAGACACAATCCATGTTTCTCCTTTTAGGAAGTATGACTCTTATAACAGCTAAAAAGTGAAGGCCAGGAAGATTTGCAGAGCCATTCAGTTTATTAGTCCATAATCCACATTGGAACAGACGTCAGTACAGTGCAGATAGACTGTGCCTGTGTGGACACAGTCAGATTAGTCACTAGCAAGCCTGCAGGGCTGAAATTTCTCACCAAGAGTGATCACTGGGGAAGTTAGAACATGAAGGACCAAACACAGCTGAAAAAATTGGGTTTTTCAGTTCAGCCCTGTAAAATTTCTGTAATGCAATCCACAAAGCAGCACACTCTTCAGAGCTGGTCCTAAATGGAGATGTTGGATCACATACAGTGTTGTCCAGGGAAAGGTTGTGGGAATGCCAGAAGTTTTAAATGAGAATAGCGCACAAGTTGATAAATTTTCTGTAGTTCAGGCTATGTTTTGCCCAGCATGTTTCAGTGGAAGGAACTGAGTCTAACTGTGGTATGAGTTTTGTTGATCAGGAGAGAACTGCTGAGTCTCTCATCCATAAGCATCCCTGTTCTCTCTGCTGAAGGAAACCCCTCTGGGTGCTGCCCTGGCACCCTAAAGCACCACAGCCTGTGCCTGAGCACTGCCAGAGCAGCTCTGGGGCTCTCCATCAGGAGCTGAGGTGTTTTTGTCAGGTGAAAAGTTCTGCAGGTGGGGCAATGCAAGAGTCCCTTCTGTGGTTTGTAGGAAGTGCTGGGATATCTGTGTGGTTTCCTTTAATCTGATAGACCCAGGCTGCAGAGCTGGATCCAGCTCTGAAACGTTCTCTCAGGTTCCTTCTGGAAAGGTCTTTAATTAGCACTTGCAGAGCATTGAAATACCATGACACTGTGCTGCTGCTAATGAAAATAAACCTGGACTTGTGTTCCTTGGTCTGTTGACATTTGCAGTCGTCAAGTCTGAGCCAGCCTGGGAGCTGCTGCTCATGTGTAGGTGAAACTGCAGTGCCTGAGACAGAGCTCAGAGCCACCAGAGCCAGCCTGAGCCTCCAGCCCGGGGCAGAAATCCTTGGGGCAGTGACTGTGGTGCTGCCCATCCCTGACAGGCCCTGCTGGGCTGCTGCCCTTCCTTCCTTGGAGACCACCTCAGCCCTGCCATGATTGCAAAGTTGAGGATAATTTAGCTAGACTATTATTCAGAAAACTGTGATGATGAGAAGAAAATGGTAGCAATGCAGCTGTGATCAGTCTTTGAGTTTAAACTGGTTTTGGAGCACCAGGATTTTGGCCAGTGGCTTGAAATATTCAGTGTTTCAGTTGCATGGGTGGGGAGGGAGCCATCCTCCACATGCCTCTGCCTGAAGGTGCTTCTTGCCATCTCCTTATGTATGGGACTTGCAGAAGAGGAAAAACTAAATTGTTGCTTCTCATCTTCTTGTATTGTAGTTATTTTTTCCAAAGATAAACAGATAAATATGTAATACCAAAACACTTGGGTGAAATGTGGGAGGAGGTGGGGGAAAAGGCTTCACGAGCTAAAAGAAGTGCAAAAATATTTGTGCTGTATTTTAGTCTTTTTTATTTCCTTTTGGCTTGTTTGTCTTGTGGTGTTAGCAGGATAGGCCCTACCAGTTTTGCTGGTGTGTATTTGTAACCCAGGAATGTTTTTTGGCAGATGTAAAATTAGAAACAAATTTCATGTGTTCTGCAGTGCCCTCCAGTGCTATAAAGGACAGGAACAGAATATGTGGCTTTGTCAGGATGACTCCAGGAAACCACAAAGAAACAGAGATTAGAAACAAAATTGGGGAAATAAATAAATAAAAAGGAAATAGCTCCCCCAGCAGATGTTGCACAGCTTGGGAGGGGAGTGAAGGGCAAAGCCCTTGCTGTGAATGGGAGCAAACAATGGAGCCCTTGGTGAGACGGGAAATGAGGACGCGTGATTTGGGGTTGTTTGCAAATAAGTGGTTCCAGGATTTTGAGGTCTGATGATGCTCCAAAATTTACCTGTCTGTTTTCAGATGTGAATAAATAAATGCTGCTCCCCTCCCCCCGGCAGGATGGGAATGCTGAACGCTCGGCCCATCAAATTAAACACAGGCAGGTTTTCATTTCCAAGCCTGAGCGTTTGGAGATGATGGATGGTGAGATATATGTCTCTATAATGAAGGTTTCATTACGAATTTTTTTAAAAGTGCAACATGGCTCTTCATTTCCAAACAAGAAGTGCCATCCCCTTTCTTGTAGCTCTTCGATCGAATATGTGTGATATTGCCAAAGGAAATGATCAAATAACTACTGAATATATTGATTTAATATAAAGCTATATTTGCTTCATTTTTACTGCAAAGCTTCAGAAAATCAGAATGAAATAATGAACTACGTAAATAAAAACAGGGAGGGTTAGTGTTAGGGTGATTAGAGGTAAATGATCAGTGGGATAATTTGGTTGCAACTATACAAGAAAATATAACTGGCTTGTCTCTGTCTTGTTTTACCTTGTTGCTCACCTGCAAACAGCCAGGGAGTCAAATTGTCCCAACTGAGCACTTACAGAAAGTCTGAGTAATGAATGTTTAGAAGCCACTCATAATTAAGCAAACAAAGAAACCAAAACACACCTACAAAATACCTTGGAGTCTTTATGCATTGCATATGAGTAAGTTTCCCAATTGCAATAAAAATACTGTGGAGTGTTCGAGTTGATGGGGAGTCACAACGAGTCTATCAAGGCTCTTAAGCAAAAATGTTCAGCCAGAAGACCTGGAGCATCTGTAGAATTGGTCCTGTGTGGAAAAGGTTAATCTGTACTTGAGGGAAGCAAGGCACTGTGGAAATAACTGCAGTGCTAGAGATGGGCCATTGCCCCTGAGTGCCAGCTGGCTGTGAGGGGGGTGTGAGGGGCAGGGCAGTGTTAGGGGTCATCCAGGGCAGGGGCACTGACCCAGCTCTGAATGTGTGAAAATGGAGCCTCTGTAAAATCATCCAGTGATTTTCCTGCAATTACCAACTTGATTTCATGTTAACTGCTTTTCACCTTTCCTTCTCTCAATGCTTTCCCAAGGGATTTTTTTGTACTTTGCTTTGTACATGTGTGTGCAGTATCCAAATGTCCTTAAACCTCTCTCTCTGTCACTACAGATGTTGCCCTCTGAATGCAAGAAGGACTTGGGTGACCCAGTCTTGCATGGCATCAAAATGTGAGAGTTCAAATAGCATTTTGTGATTTTTCTGGTAATACTGTGCACAGTGCCCTTCCCCTGGAGCTGGAGGAGTTCTAGGAAAGAGGGAGAGTTCTAGGAAAAACCTGGTGGCACCACTTTCCTCTGCCCCTGCAGTGCTGCCCCCCATTAAAAATGCATTATGCACTAACACTGAGAGGATATATTAAAAGCACCCAGACAGCTTTAAGTTCTACATTTGAGTGTCAAATGCATCTGGTGGAGAGCTGGGCTTTTACTGGGGCTGGGCATGCTTGTGAGCACGTGTTGAGTTCTGTGTAATCCTGTCCTAGTGCCCACAGCCACTAATAATTTCTCCTTTTTCTCTTTAGTGTTCTACCTATCTGAAGTAGATCCTGTGCTTTAATGTGGACTTTCCCTCTTTACCCATCAGTGGATGCAGTGATGGATTTTTGTCTCAGCAGGAGTTCTCTGTGCTGTTTCTTGCAAAGGCCAGTGAAGGAACTCCACTGAAGGAGTCTGGCAGGAGCCCCTGTCTGACCTGCACACAAACCCTCTATGGACCCAGCCCACTCCCTGCTTAAGCACTATATTGACAGAATACATTAAAATTCAGCATCTGATTTTGCCTCCAAATTTTCTGTTTTTCTCTGGGAGATTTTCTGCACTGGACACTTTCTTACCCTAGGAGGAAAGGATCCAAGTATTTGATACTAATCTTAAAGAAGTTTGATTTTTGGCTCTCTTTGAAAGTTGATTAAATGCAGATTGTCATGCCACTCCTTTTTCAAGAAGCAATAAACTGCACTACTGTCACTGGACAACATATCTCAGACCTTCTTCCACTGCTCTGGCATACCCAAACCTGCATTGTACCTCAGGTGTGCAACAGCCAGTGGGGAAAAAAAGTCTAATAAGAATTAGATGCCTATAGAATTATAGTCTTGATAATATGTATATGTATATGTATATGTATATGTATATGTATATGTATGTGTATATGTATGATAATAATTAATCTATAATAATTAGAAGCTTGCAAAAGAGACCTGGATTAATCAGTACTGGATCAGAGGGAATATGAGGAATTGGGGAACATAATTAGCAGACAAGACCTTTGGCTGACAACTTGCCCTTCCCTTACAGCAGTGTCCCTCACCAGGCCATTCACTCTCACTGGTAGCATGAAGAAGTTTATATGAAGTTCTTTTACCATGTTGGCATCTCCTTTATGCAGATGGAGTTAGATCATAGAAATAGTGTTTAAGAGAGGGAGAACAAGCAAAAACATCATGAAGCTCTTTTATACCTTTATTTCTCTGACTGGAGGGCAGCTTTAGAAAAGGTTTTTGTAAAAAAAAGAAAAAAAAAAGAGCCTCACTGAAAGTTTGGAGTCCTGAAAAAATAGGCAAATAGGTAACACAATCCATAGTGAACTATCATAAAGATACCATTATGGTCATTTTAGGGAATGCATATTTTTGAGTTCTCTGAAATGCATATTCTGTACTTAGGTTCTGATAAAGTCAATTATTGACAGGTAAAGTTATAGTCTGCTTTCAAATCAGTGGTTACTTGTTTTTCTTGTACTAATAAGAATCCATTAAGTTTCTAAAAAGGAAAATTTATCCTCTCATGTGAGGTACCAATGGGTGGAAAACTGTACGTGAGACCACAATTCTCAGAAGTCAGTAGGAATTAGAGCTCTTTGAAAAATGAAACCTCACTTTTCCTTCCAAATGACTGGGAGATGATTACTTCTGCACCTAAATGACTGTAATAGACCTGTTCTATTTTACTTTTCTCAAAACATGTCTGTATGTTGAATGCTGTGTCCTGAAACTGCAAAATTAAATTACTGGAACTTCTTGAATTTATTCTCGTGGTGCTCTGTTCCCTCCTGGTTGGTCACTGTGATGCTGATGGTGTTGCCACTACCACCCACAGCTGTCCATCGAGCCCAAAGTGCGCCTTTGAATCTCTCTATTCTTGTGAAGAAAGCAGCCAGGTGAAATGCTGTAGGGCTCCAGCAGGGAGGTATTGCATGTTTGTAACACAAAACTGGGATTAAGTCATTCTGAGGGGGCAGCATTCCCATTAAGGGTGGTTGGTAGAACTTGGCTGCGTGTCCAGAGCACGCCTGGAATTTGGCTGCTGCCTGAAACTCCCCGTGTGCCTCTTGGGCTGCACTGCCAGAGAGAGCAATTGAGACCTGAGAGCAGGCAGCTCCTTACCTGCCACCAGGCAGGATTCAGGGAAGTGGCAAATGCTTGTCTTTGTGGGTTCAATCAGGCTGTGCCTGTCTGCCAGTCTGTCCTGAAAGAACTGACTGAAGAGCTGTGGTGCTTTCACCCAAAAGAGTTTTGGTGGTTTATGGACTGTCTTCTGGGAATGGCTTTTCACACCAACATTGTTATTAACTTTACTATTATTATTGTTGCTATTATTATTGCTTTCAGAAGAACTTCCCCTAGATGATCTTTTGCATCCCAGAAGAATTTAAGAAATAAGTTTGGCTACAATTGGAATCTTCTGCCTCAAACAGAAACTGCAGCACTTGGTGCTATTAGTGAGAGTTTTGTAATTGTGTGTATGCAGAAGCTGTTGGAACTGCCTTCTATTCAGGCATTCCCATTTCATGCCCAAAATTCAGTTGTTGATAACACAGATGAACAATAGCTGTTTGCTTGTAATTAGAGGGCTGTGGGCAGCGCTCTCCTGCCATGCTGATTGCAATCTTTTCCTGTTCAAAATATGTCTGTGCAACAAATCCAAGAGCACTCATAGCACAGGATGGCTGCTGGGGGTGGAGGGTGCCAGCTCCTGCTGCAGTGCAAATGTGGCAATGTGGGGAAAAGGGAAAAAGGTTGTTATCCCTGAAGGCTTGGAGCCATGGGCCACTGACAGGGAGGATTAGAGCCAGCATGAACGTGCCCAGCTGGGCTACAGCCTGGGAGCTCTGTCCTGTGGGGACACCTTCCAGCACTGCAAGCCCTCTGGGACAAAGTTTGCTTCATCTCAGCTAACACAGGTGCTGGGCTGGAAGTGCAGAGTGTGTTCTTGTGGAAAAAAGGAGATTTTAAGCAACTATCAGAATCCCAGATGAGGTCATCTCATGTGCAGCCTCTGTCTGAAGTTTTAACAGACAAGTGTCACTGTTGCCCATAGACTTGGGCGTGTTTTGAACCCACAGAGGCTTTAAAAATATGCATATTCATCTTGTACATGTTCTTCCAGCTCCATTCCTTGTGTGATGCAACATGACCCTGTGGTGGAGCAGTGAAAAATGCCCTGCCTGCTGCAGGAGAGTTTGTGTGACGCTGCAGGGAGCTGGAGAGAGCTGCTGGCATGAGCTGCTCCTCCCAGGGGACAGAGCTGGCAGGACCTGCTGAGCCCTGCCAAAAATGCAGTTTTCTTCAGCAGCTTTCCTCTGTGTGCCGTAGGTTGGAGTTCTTTGGGCGCAGGGAAGAGCTGCAGCTGGTCACATGCAGACCCAGCTGTGGTCACACCCAGCTCCTCTGGACAGAATTATCTTCTGCCTCGCACAGCTCAAACTGCTCTGCTCAGCTGCTGCTTCTAAATAAAGTTTGTGCATGACTGTTACTGACACTATTGCAAACTGTTTTCCCTTGCAAGGAGATTTTTGTCTTGGAATTCTTTAAAATCTTAAAAGCCTCTATTGGTAACCTATTGCTTTCATTTGGTTAATTTTACTGTATAGCAGAATTACTAATATTTCAATGTTTGCTCTCGTAAATAATGATTTTAATCATCCCGTGTTTTCTTTGGGAGTTTTTTTTTTTTTGTTTCAAATCATAAATGCATGTGTTTAGTTGACTGAGGAGGAAGTACAAATTTTATTAGCTTGCTCACAAGAGTGCAGCAGAATATTCTCCTGTCACAGGAATTCCTTGGTCCGGAATTTTTAGCAAGACAGGAAGAGAAGAGAGAGTAGGAGAGGAAGGAGACACCTGACTATCCCCTCCCTTTGGTAGGTGGAAAGGGAGCTCTGGGATGACAGTCCCTGTGGTAGCTTTTTGAGGAGAGCTTTAGCTCAACGTGACACCTTTTCCACTTCAAGTAGCCCAGAGACAGCAAATTTAAGATTACCTTAGTTTTTTTACAGCTCCTTGAGTTTTCATGTTTCCTTCCAGTGTCTCTTTGCTTTCCTTTGTTATCTTGCCCCTCCTGGGATATGCTGGAGGTGGCAGAGCAGGGCAGAGACAAGCCAGGAGTGTTTCTGGATGGGTGCATGGAGTGTGCTGGGCAGGCTCCCACTGGTTGGTGTGCTCACTGCACAGCACAGGGGCTCCAGCTCTGCTGGTCCCTGCACTCAGCCCTGGGGAGCTGGCAGACCTGGCCCTGCCCAGAGTGCCCAGCAGGACCCAGAGCAGCTCTGGATTAATGCCCATGGGCAGTGTCCACCCTCATCTCAGGGAGTGCAGAACCCTCAGGCTTTGCTCACTGCCTGGCTCCCTAATATTGTGCTTTCATTTCCTGCTCTTGCATGGCTTACAAAATCAATTAAAACTGGCTGACATCTGGAGCCTTTAAAAGAAAAAAAAAAAAAAAAAATTAGTGGTATTCCTGAACTCCTTATTCAGAAAAACCTTGCAAGGATTTCAAAGGCATGTTCCACAAGGGCTGCTGGATTGGTCCCTATAGGACATTGGCTGGTGCCTGAGAAATAAAGAAAAGCCCTTGACTATTAGCGGGTTCTGCTGTAATTCAGAATAATACCAGATGTTTCATTATGTATCAGCCGGCAATAAAACTGCTTCTTTGAGCTATTGAACAAAGACAGTTCGACAAAAGAAAAATTAATGTCGTGTCTTTGATCTCATGTTTTAAATTTGTCTTTTATAAATAGTGATGGGTTCTGGTTAAAAACACTCTAACAATTTGTTAAATATGCAAATGTCTGAAGTTTCTTAGCAACAGAACAAATAAGTGTTTTTCTTCTAATATAATATGTATGCTAGTTTAGTAAGCACACAATAAGTTAATTAGGCTGCGGTTAGGTATTATTTGTAAATGTCATATTAGCATGCTGTTTTGTTTCTTTGTTGCAACCAAAAGCCTCAAACTCACTGATGTCACTTATTGCATGTTGTTTTTTCCTCTAGTTTTGAAATGAGTTTATTTTTTTAACATACTTGTGGGCAGAGTAATGATTTATTGAGTTGTGTGTTTATTATTGTTTTGCTTGGTTGTAATGTCTCATTGTCTTTACATTGTTAGCAATGTTAGAGATTTTACAGGGAAATTCTAGGAAAGTACACATTACATGTGTAATAAAGCTGCTGCAGTTTACTGTGATTAATGTCATTACAATGAATACCAAATGAATTAATAATGATGGGGCCATTTAATTTTAAAATGTTGGCATTTGTCTAAGTGCTGCTCTGAGAGAGGGTGGAGGAGCTTGGCACAGTAGGAATTGGACAAAGCAGGATTTTTGCTGCCAGCATCCAAGCAGCTTGTTTCTCTCCAAGCAGTTACGGTCAACTGTTAACATATTCACTGCCAAGCAGATTTATCTAAATCCAGAGAACCTTTTCCTATGACTGTCAAATTTCACTTCATAATCTGGTGTTTTCCCCCTGTTCTAGCAAGGCTTTCTTCCAATAGCTCTGCTACTTCCATGGTCTTGCTGTAGCAGGTGGGGGGACATTCCAGCCAGAGCATTTCTGGGTCACTGGTAAAGGTCAGGGATGAGCAAACATATTCCTACAAACAACCAAGCAAGAAGTAGCTGTCTCATGAAAATTATTAAAGTTTGAAGCATTCTGATCAAAGCACATTGCTAATCCAGGAATGCTTCCCTGACAACTCTGAAGTACATTTTGCAATGTCTTAATCTGCACCACGGTGGTCCTGTAGTGCTTTGTCAGTAGGGAGTAGTTTTAGATGAGGGTTTTTTTTCCTTGATAAAATACCTGGGAGAGCAGAGTAATGAATTAAAGTAAAAGCACTTGGAGGACCGTGGCTGATCATAGAGGGCAGCTCGTGCAAGTTGCTGTGTCCAGCCAGATGAGGCCAAGCCCTGGAATGGGACAAGAGATGCCTGAGGAGAAACAGCCTTGCCTCTGTCTGTGGTAACATTTCCATCCACATCTAGAGAGTTATTTTTGCCGTGTCTGAGCATTTGGAGATGGATTTTTACGCTCTGTGTGTGAACACTCATGCATGCTCATAACTTCAGTTTTCAAGCGGTCAGCAGGAGTTTCCCAGTAGATCCTTGCTGCTTGCCAGAGGATGAAGGGATGAAGGCAACCTCAGCTTTCAGTTGCCTTCTTTCTCACTGGATCATTTCATTTTGCACTAGTTTATATTGTCTTTTAGTTACCTAAGCACTGGAAAACCATTAGCAAGACAGTCACTTCCTATTACCTGCAGAGACCAAGTGCTATAAAGTTGAGCAGACAGTTCCATGAAGGAAGGTGAAAGGAGAAATCCAGCAGAAGTGGGATATGAATGCCATATTGATGGGAATGGGGAAAGTGGTTGGAAATGAGTTGCCTCCCTAAGGTGTTGAGGTTTCAGGAGTATTTGACAGAGGTTTTCCTAATAGTCTTCATTGTGCACATGAGAAAATGCTGCCAGGAAATGCCTGTAATGGTACAATTCTTTTAAAAAGAGGCTGGGAGAGGCGTATAGATGCACCACCACAGTTTACCAGTGCTGATTAGGTGTGATGGAGTTCTTGGGTACAGCTCCAGCAGCAGTATAAAATTTGTAACAACAGTCTAACATTTGAATCCCTAACAGCTTGCTGCAATCTTCTTACTGCAGCATCCCTGGGAGCTGAAGGTCATTGGATTTCTGTTTCTTACAAACATTTCATCCCATCAGAAAACTTTATTATCCTGGGAGAAAATGTTATGAGCATCTAGATTAGCCCCCTGTGCAATGCAGGACATAGATTTTGGGCTTATGTTTTCACTGAGGTACCCACAAGCTCTCAGTTGAATTAAAGCATGCTGGGTGGTTTATTTCCTAGGAATCCCAGAGTACATTGAATGATGGACCTCCTTCCCAGTCATCTGTTCACTGTATTAATTATCTCAACCAGTAATTTTATCGAAAGCTTTTAATTTTGGATGAATCTGAAGCCTGTGTTGCAGGTTGGCTGTTTTCCCTCCCCAGGGACCACGGAAGGGCCCTCCACAGCAGCCTGCATGTGTTTGTGCAAGGGTAGCTTATGCAGATCAGGTACCTGCCCTGTGAGGATGGAGGCACAGACAGCTGTGGAACCTGCCAGCTTTGAAATTGTGTTTATGAGCAGGAGGGCAGAGGGGAGCTCTAGAAAAAAGAGTTAACATGGGGCCTGGCAAAAGTAAATGTCCTGAAGAAGTGAGCAGTGACCCCCCTGTTGTGTGGCTGTTTCCAGCTGCCTCCAGTCCTTGTAAGAAAAGGGAGAAGGGTGGGATGTGCCTCTGGCTTGTGAACAGCCCTCTGCTCTGCATACAGATGAGCAGGACAGAATTGTACATGCACATTTACTTAATATCCTAAAATCCAGCTTAATGAAAAATCAAAGTTCCATAATAAACCACCCTCGTTGTGATTTAATCAGAGATAACCTGGGTGTCCCCTTCTGCTTGAATCCCTCTGTAGTGGTTTGGGTGGCTCTGTCATTTTGGCCAGTATAGTTTTATTCCGTCCTTATTAGGGCTGATGTCTGTCCCTCTGTCACTCTCTCTTGCCTTTTCATACTTGGGCTGGAGTGCCCTTGGCTGTGGGATCATCTCTGCCCTGTGCTGAGGTGACACAGAATGAGATAGGACTGTGATTCCTGGCAGGGGCTCCCAATGCTGGCAAAGAGAAGATCAAATAGGTGGAGTTTTCCAAAGTTCATGGGAACAGTTTGCACAGGGAGTCTTTAAATAGAAAAGACTTTGCTTTCCTCAAGTCTGTACAAAGCAAATCTAACTTTCTACTGAAGCATGTGGGATTTTTATTTACTTTGTTGGTCACAGAGGAGAGGAAGTTTTACAGCGTGTGCTCATTGAATTCCGATAAACACCCAGCAAGTGCTATGTATGCTAATTAAGAGATAATGTTAATGGGCTGGAATGTTGTCACAGGATTAGGCGCTCCTGCTGCCACCAAAAATGTCGGGGCACTTATCAAAACAACAGTTGTGGATGTGGAACGATAGTTTGTTCCCAAAGCAGGTACCAGGGGCTGCGGGGTTGGGAGGGAGGTGTGCCACAGGATGGAGAGGGACCCGGTGCACGGACAGACAGACAGCCAGACAGACAGGCAATGGTGGGACAGACGCCGTGCTATTGTTGTCCTGCCCTGTTCCCAGGAGCCTTTGTCTGCCGAGCCAGGCTCGCCACAAAAGAACAGTTTGGTTAAAGCGTTCCGGTGTTTTATGAATAAATTGGATTCTACTTACAGCATTATTAACCTGCTGTATTCTGACGGGCTTAGGGGGAGATTATCGTGCGCTTGAACAAATCAGTATCTACAGATCCACACAAATACTGGGTTTTAACAAAAATATACTGTGATTAAGGCACACAGCGGATCAAATTCAGCCCCGACTTACACCAGGTGCAATCTCATTGATATCCGTGGGTTAAAAAGCAATTTTTACAACTTAAAGCAATCAGAAATCAGCTTAGTGTACAGACTTACTAGACCAAAATAAGGCCCAAGAGACAGTACGCTAAGCTGATTTCTGATTGCTTTAATTTTTTTAAACTTTTATCAAAGATTAATGGTCAATTATCTGGCAATCTGATTTTCTGGTACAGATTCCATTTGCATAATTTCATAGACACTTAAAATATGACCAGACTCTAATCAGTATGAAATGGGTTGAAGCATGGCTTGGTATGGCTGATCAAAATCAGGCACAATCCCTGTAAATATGTACTATTGCTGTAGTAACAAGGGCGATTTTAATAGGCTGTTGTCTGAGCAGTAAACAATTGGTTTAGATATTTCTTTTTTTTTTTTTTTTTTTCCTCTGCATGGCTAAATATAACTCCAGGGCAAATAGGCAAAACTATGCAGTTGGAACTTGCTTTCCTTCGGGTTTTTCATTTTGTGCTTGAGCACCACTCTTTCTATAGATATTTCTGCCATTTATTTGCTTGTGCTACAATACTTGCAAAACTATCCATCAAACTGTATGCGCAGGTTACAGTGAAAAATACTCTGCAATAATTGCCCCTAGAGTAGTCTTTACTGAACTCAAATGAGTGTGAGGTGCTGCTTTTTTGTAATATACATGCAGACTGAGACATGAGTCCCACCAAAACCAAAGAAACAAAAAAAAAGTCCAAAAACACTTACACCCTGGAACGAAGGAAAGTTGATTTCCTAGAGTGTGGTTTATGGGCATTCAAGGCAAGGAAGGGCAGTCAGATTCTCTGCTTTTCCTCCCTGTATACATTGTGATGCTCTCACAGCTGGATGGAACTGCTGCAATATGTACTCTAGAAAGACACACAGTTTTGTTTTGGAGCTGTTGAGAAATTGAGAATTTACTATCTCTTGGTCATCTGATCTAGTGCTTAATTACTCTTCTATTCCAATTTTACTAGAAAATATTCCTATTTTCCTTCCCTCCAGCCCATCCAGATTTTCTCTGGTACCTGGCTGGGCTGCACTGTGTTTCCCTGTCTCCTCTGGGTTTAGCTGAGCTGATCAAGCCCTTCAAGGAGCCGTCAGCATGGCACTGAGTGGAGTGCAGTGCATCTGTGTTGGCTTTAATCCAGCTCACATAGCAACAAAGGCAATGGAGGCAGCGAAAGGACAGCTACAGGATGCAGCTGTGCACGTGGTGGGCAGGCTTATGACATCTCTCTTGGTGTTACCAAGCCAAGGTAGACAGAATCCTGCCCCTCTGCTGCAGGGCAGACTGAAGTGAGCCACAGCCTCCTGCTTTGCTTTGCTTTCCTCAGGTTCTTTGGAGAGAGTGGTGCTCTTTAATCTTTCAAAAATCTACTCCAAAAAAAGGAGCCAGGGATTCTGCTGGTTTCCTGCTCATGGTGCTCTGCTGCTGGGTGGCTGCTCTTTCTCAGCTGAAGATTAATTAGGAGAGATTTTAGGCTAAAGAGACTGAGAGCTGATGGGTTGCCTGTAGCTTAGGTCACTTGGACACTGCTGCTCTGAGATACCTCTGAGCCCAGAGGGCTCTGGTCCCCAGGAAAATGCAGTCAGTGAGGGTTCAGCTGTGTGTCAGCTGCATGGTGGGGGAAATATATTCCATGTTAGCCAGTGGTTTATGGGGGTTTGGCTTTTTTTAAAAGGAGGGGAAAAAAAAGTGGGGGTGAGCAAGAGTCTACTGGTTCTTTTCTTCTTGGTAAATCAGTGTCTGATGGGGTTTGGTGTCTCCAAAACAGATCAAGCAAATTGGTGAAAAATATTAAAATAACCTGGTCATCTTACTATCCTGTCACCATCCATGAAACAGCTTCTGCTTGTACAGTGAACTAGCTGGGAGAGGATGCTCAGGTCTTCTAAACCTTTCTAAACTCAATGCAAACTTTTCAAAGATGGGGGTTAGAAACAGCCAAAACTTCCATATTGGCCCAGTCCCTTCCAGTCTGCTTTATCCATAAATACTCATATTTTATAAATCTGAAAGTAAATTCAGGGTTTTTTCTTCCTGTCTTCTGCTATTTTTATAGATCACAATGCTCATTACTCTCCTGTTCCATAAGTACGTGATGCACATACACAGAAAAATGGGTCAGAAAAAAAGTTAATTTCCTTGGAAGACATGCAAAATCTTTGGGGTTTATTTTCTTTAGTGTTTTTTGTTTGTTTGTTTTGTGTGGGGAGGGGGGGTTGTTTTGTCGGGTTTTTTTTTTAATTTTTGTGTTTTGTTTTGTTTTGGTTTTTTTCCCCAAATCCTGGGTCTGATTTTAAAACCAGGTGACCTTTGGAACACAAGGAGTGCAGTGCAGTGCACTATTGTGTCCCTGAATCCTACTCCAGCAGCTGGCAAGGAGAAACAACAAGCTTGCTTCAAATGCTGGCATAAAACAAAAAGAGGATTCCTAGATGAGAGGACTCAAATTGAAAGAAACAGTAAAAGAGAGGATTTCTGGTTATTAAAAAATATAAGAGTTTTTCTGTGTAAAACCCCATTTACTTCTTTCCACCAGGGACCCCCTTGCAGAATTTTCTCCTCCTGGTTGTGTTTATTTCTTTTGTTGTTTTGCAGGATCTCTTTTGGGGTAGGTTTTTCTGTGCAGCACCATTTCTTTGTACTACTGATGCTTCCTTCCAAAACATAAACAAAAGGAAAAGAAATGCCTTATGGGAAAAAATCTTATGAATTATAAAGACACTTATAATTTCTTTTAAGACTTTCGAGCTGTCTGATAAAATTAAACAGAAGTGTGTATATTTACTGTGCAGTGCAAAGAATAGGAAAATATTGATCTCAATGATTGAGAGAATTAATTTGTTATCTTCATCCTCCATTTAATTCCATAAGACTTTTTGCAGATATGTGAGCAAGTACTAGGGATCTGAATTTGAAGTGTTTTTTATCCTGGAGTATTAAGGGTCATTTACCAGAATTTTATGGGGGTGACTCGGTTTCTGAGACAGACTGAAGTTTTTGCTTTGACCCTGTCAAAAGCCCCTCCTGGTGTAAGTCTCACTTACATGAAGGTGATGTTAATATATTCACTGGTATTTTTTTCCTTGTGGAATTAAGCAACAAAAATTGGTCCTTAGTTTTGGTTTGGTTTTAACTATTATTTTATTTTAAGATATGGTAAAGTGAAATGCAGCTGTAGAATGTTGTTTTAATCTTTGCAAGAGTGAGACAAAGCCCCAAGCTGCTATCCTGTGATATTTGAGTGCTTGCAGTCTGTTTTTTCCTTTCAGAAAAACATTTCTTTCCTCTTCTATCATAAGAAAACATCACATTTTAATTTACAAAAATGCCCATTTATAAGCATATATATATATATAGGTATATATATTTAGGTTTGCAGTTATTTAATTACAAAAATGATAATTTAATGTTCTCTCACTTGCTCCTGCCCACACACTTCACGTGTTAAAGTGTCAAACCTGTGGCTGAGCAAACACTGCTGGCCTGTCAGCTCTGCCTTGGCTGAGCACGGGGCGAGGGGTCACTGAGAGGGGGCTGTGGGAGTGCGAGGACAAAAGTTGTTACTGGTGTGATACCTGGGGAGATGTGTGTCTGCAACATCCATCAGCCTTCCTCAGGGACTCCCGTGTGATTCTGTTAAAGAATAACGGCCCCGTTCTGTTTCTCATTTATGCAAATAAAAAGCAAACCAGAAAAGACATCAATAAGAGTTAAGTGGCAATATCAAGTCAGTTTTACTGCCAGGTCACTCAGTCCCCAACAAATCAAGTAGCAAAAATGTGTCATTCATCAATATAATAAACAGGTATAACACTCCTAAAGCCAAGCAGCTCTCTTGAAACCATACCTCAGAGCAAACAGCCCATATCGTTTGCAATGCCCTGAGCAGGACCTCTCTGCAGTGCTTCTTTCTTTAGTTGCCAGGGTGCAATTAACCTGCTCTGAGAGCTGGCAGGTTGGGCTAACTTCTCTTGACATCTTAGGGAGGAAAATATCTTGGTTTTCTCTCAGCTTTATATGGGTAAAATTGTGACCCAGGCTTTGGACTAATTGCCATCACTAGCAGAACTTTATGGACATGTTGGCATGTCTGGCTGGAAGGCTGAAAACAAGAGTGAGCTCTAGCAGAGATTTCATTGTACCTTCTGGTTTTGGGGGACTCCATCTCTTGTTCTCCTCTGTCTTTCTATCTCCTACTTTCCATCTCAATTCTTGTTGAAAAATCATTTTAGTCCTTTGAAATATACTTTTATTCTGGTATTAATCCACCACAAGTTTGTATAAAAATGTCTTTTGGGTTGTGTGTTCAATTGTGCACATCACTGCTGGTTTGTGTGATCACTCACAGCAATTGTTTCTAGGGGAAAAAAAAGAAACAAACATTTATTTTTAACCACCTTGGGTGACCACAGAGGACAAGCACAACCTCAAGGCTGGAATTAATCCCTCTGGGCCTGAGGAACTTGAGCCTGACAGGAGAACACAGGTGCTCTGGGTTTCTCTAGAGAGGAAGACAGCTCTGAAACTGTTCTGGTTGTTGATGGGAGAAACTTTCTTCCCCGTTTATTTGAGATGGAGGCCAGAGTGCACACATCCTCATGCCAAGGATTGCTGGGATATGCTGGTTAATTTAAGAAATTATGCAATGGCAGGCAGATGTTTGTGTTCTCCCACAGTGATTATAGGAGTTTTGTTTCCATAAGAAATCAGGCCAAAAGTTTTATTCTGAACAAAACCCAGTGTGTTCAGAAAACAAATAGCGTGCGCAGAGCCTTCTCTGGGGAGAGGCTGAGGGAACTAACCATGCGACAGATGATGTTCAAGATCCCTTCACAGACTGCTGCACTCATGACCAGGCTCTTTGGGCTGCCATAAGAAAAAAGCCTGACCTGAAATTCAGGTCTGTGCAGTGTAACTGCGGTGACATCCCTACAGCAGTCAAGGAAAAGCCCACCAGACATCATCAGGGTTCCCTCAGCAGGGAAAAGCACAGCCTCAGTGAAGCTCAGAAAACTGCAGTGTGTGAAACATTAGAGTGCACTGAATTTCCTAACTAATAATTAGGGTGTGCTAATTTGTAACCTCTCCTACAGGAGGTAAGAGGTCTGACCTGAGGGTCAGTAGTGGAGGGGGCAGTGAGAGGGAAGGGCTGCATCATGCTCCGAGGGCCCCTGGATTCAGATCTGGGCATCTTCGTGCACAGAGAGCATGCAGTTCTGCAGAGAAGTGGGGATCACTAGGTCACCAATGCCTCCTGGTTCTCCTCAGCCCTTAAAATGTCATTTTTGAGCCTTTGCAAGTTAAACTGATCTCAGTGGCATGCTGTGTGGAGCTAGAGGTGGTGCACACCACAATGAGCCTTAGGATTTGGGGTGAAAAGTGACTTAGAGGACATCTTTGTTATTAACTCTTGGAATTGTATAAGTACAATTGTCCCTGAGCCTACACTCCACACTGTAATTACATCTGCTCCATTTACGAAATACCTTGAATTGTATTTGTAGGCTGATTTTTAAATGTGTATGAAGAGCAAATGAGGTTATATTATTGCTGTAATTGAGAGCAACTAGGACAAGTTTTATTAATTTCCTGCCATAGAATACTGAGTAAGCTGATATTTTATGGGAAAGTTCAGGAAGAAGAGTAATATGTGTTACATTTCTGAATTCTGGATGATACTTGAAGAGTTTTACTGGCAATTGATTTTTCTACAGGTAAATTGTAATTCTTGAAAGGCAGATGGGCCCCTGAATATAGTGAGATGCACTCACTAAGGGTATGATGAAATAGAAGCAGAAGGTGTATCACCTCTGCTCTGACAGATGGTGAGACATTAGAAATCAGAATTCATGTCTGTAGAAACTCCTTTCCCCTCAGCTAAGGCTGCTATTATTTCCATTATCTAGATTTCTCTGAATGTTGAAGGTTCACAGAAGTATTTAGCCTAAATTTATCTGTTCAAGAAGTGAGTAATTTGCTGTGTGTTTGAAGAACTTAGTTTGACATGCTGCTGAGGATGTGTGTGCTGCAGGGTGCCCTTGCACACGTGGCCATGGAGGTTTTGGCGTGTTGGGGTTGGGTAAAAAACCCTGTTTAACAGGAACCTGCTGGTGTGCCTGACACAACCTGGTCATGCATCCCTTTTCTGCTCTTTCCCTGTAACATCACAGAAACGCTTACGCTGAGGTTTCTGAAGTCGCACTAATGGCAGGGTAAGAGTGCTAAGAATACAGGAGTTGGTGGAACCACCTTCCTCTCTGACAGCAAGGCTACTGCACAGTGCTTCTGGCTTTCTTTGTGAGGGAACAGACAAATAAATGCCCAGAGGATGACTGGACAGCAGAACTGCTGCTGCCTGACGAGACTTTTGACATGTCAATTTTTACCATTGTGGGCTGTCCAGGTTTTGGGGTTTCACAGAGACTCCTTCATTCGTCTTCTCACTCCCCAGATGGCTGTGGGCCATTGTACATGCAAAGGAAAGATCTCGTAAATATAAAACAGTGCCCTGGAATAGTGGTGCCTTGGGTGTTGGTTAGGTAATGTTCAGGCTTGGTACCCAGCCAGGACTGGTACCACATGTCTCACAGGAGCAGTTGTTTCTGCTTCTGTTCCTCTTGGTTACTTGTTATTCAAAGCAAAATCAGCTGTCCTGCCTTATCACTGCTGGGTTTGGGCTAGAAACTGGTTTGTTGCTGATAAAATGCTGCAGCAAATGGTCCACTCTTAATATGATCTCAGCTCTCATGCCAGTAACTTCTGAGAAGGGCTTTGTTTCTGCTGTGGTCCTGTGGGTCTAATAAATGACCCACTGCTCACTCTGGGGAGCTGCTCTGCAGCTGCTGTGTCAGGGACACTCCAATGCAGGACTGAGCTCCAGGAAAGGCTGCTCTGAGCTCTGCAAAGAGCACTGAGTCACCCACCTGCAGTACGTGCAGCACGTTCTTGTACCAGCTGGGCCTGCTGACCAGGCTGTCTGAGCTCCCCAGAGGAAATTGCAGATGGTGGCAGCAGAGCTGTGAAGCACATGGTCAGGTAAACAAGATTTAACTGTGTAGCATGAATCCCTGGCAGGCTGACTCAGAGCTCCTTGTTGCTCATTTCCTTGTGCACCTAATCCATTTACTTTCCCTGTGCCTTGTGTGGTTTGTGTAGAGAAAACCTGGACATGGCAATATGGATGCTGATATTCCTGTTTGTGACCAACTGTGGGATTGGTTGGGAACTCCATCACTGTTTGTTTCTTAGCTGTTCAATTGAGTTAAGATGTTCCACCAAGCAGATGGCTGTCGAGGCCATCTTTCAGATGCTGAACATTGATGATGTTGATGATGTTGTGTGTTAGTCAAGTGGAGGTGACATTTTTGTTTAAAAATTGCAGTTAGCTTTTGTGTGTGCCATGTTTACCCTGGAGGCCAGCTCATGTGGGCCAGGTTTCTGGAGGGTCTGTGTGGCTCAGAGTACCCTCACTGGGAGGGCTGGCAGGTAACCATTCCAAGTCCCTTCCCCTCCACCCCAGGCTCTCTGGGGGTGGGCTGGCAGGTTCACCAACCTGGCTGTCTTGTCTGGTAACAGAAATTCTTCCAAACATACCTCACCATGAGTGAGCTGGTGCCATAGCACAAACTCAGGACTTGACTAGTAGCAAACTCAGACTTTGAGCTGTGCTGAATTAAAAAAAAAAAAAAAAAAGAAAAAGATCTGGAACAAAAGAGCAAAAAATGAATGGTTTCACTGGTGCACATGCTGAGTCTGATGGGCTAAAGTAAGTTTAAGACCTTAATGTAATCCATTAAACTAAAGTGGACAGGCACACGAGGTGGAAATACCCTGGAAGTGGTACCTACAACCCCTTCAATATCCTGTAACCTTCCCCATATCTAAAAGCATTTTGCCAGCTCCTGTCCCACTCTAGACATCTGCATTACTATCCAGTGGGACTAGAGTACCAAACAGCCATCCAGGGAGCTAATCCATGAATTTTGGCATTTTATAGGTCCTGAGAGTATCTGCCCCATAAAACATCTTCCAGCTGAAACCAAACATCAGAAATTCACATCTGAGTAAGTGGGCAATGGTTTGGCTAATCCCTTCTTAGCAAAATCATGGCTTCTCAAGAAGGAAGGTTTCACCTAGCATCTGCTTACCAAGGAACAGGATACAAGCCTTGTGTGAATGTGCTGAAGGAATTGCTCCTGGCCTTGCTTGGTATCAGTGTATCCATAGGTGTTGGCAGCAGAAGATTCCTGTGTGTCCATTCCACCTCCACTCCCAATCAGTGCTGCACAGAGCTCTCTTAACAAAAGGGGAAAGTCAGAGAGATGCCAACTTAGTGCTTAAACCCACACATTTTAAGATTTAAGGGGCAGTGATTGAACACTACAATCACTTCTTTTATTACCCAAAAACTGCCCAGGAAGGGAAATAATATCTAAGCAGTAGGAAGATGGCAAGGAACAAAAAAGTATTTAAATCTGCTCAGTTTTCTTGAGGTTTTCCTTCAGCCCTTTAGCACAGCAAACATTACCACTGGTTTAGTAACAGTGGTGAGGACTACACCTTGACAGCAGCAGAGCAGTGTTTTAGGGTATTTTCTCTTCTTTAGATGAAAAGACAGGCTTTTGGATTCAGGCTAAAAAAAAAGTGTTCATCCTGCTAAGTAGATTGAAAGAGAATCCAGATTAAATAAATCATTAAATCATTCCAGAATGTTATCCACCTGTTCTGGCCTGTAATTTATTTTCAGATGAACAGTAGGTAAAAAAAAAAAAAAAAAAAAAAAAAAAAAGCAAAACAATGGCAAAAATAATTTTCCTCTAACAGATGCTTTGATCCTGAAATGACACCTGGCCTGGGGAGCTGCTCGTGCAGTTTTTTAGATCATTTTGAACTAATTGCTCCAGCCCACTGCTCCATAACCCCAATAGCCACATCAAGCTAAAATTTCTGTGGTAGCCACCTTTGAAAAGGGATCTTCAAGGAGTTTGTTGCTGCAAAGCCAGTAAAATTCGTCCCTTTATTGTGGGATGGGAAACCTGTAGGGGAACAGGACAACAAGCAAATACCAGCCAGCTGGGGATGAGGGCTCTACACCATTTCAGTGCCAGGGCTGTTCTCCTCATGTGCTTGGGCAGCAGTAAAGGAAGATTTATTCTTTCCTATCCTCCTAAAAGGACTGTGCTTCAAAGGTTGGGAAACAATAATCTGGCTGGTTAATTGTGTTGTTCAGACTTTCTCACGAGTCAGAAATGGTTGCCTGTCCTCTCCAGGAGAGTGCCAGTATGTTTTGTGCTGCCCATGTTGGCTGGGGATGGCAGAGAGGTGACCAAGGACCTGAGAAGGAGGTGCTGGGAGTTTGGGGAAGGTGGTGAGAGATGGTTATTGTCCCGCTCTTCCACACCTCCTCTGGCTCAGATGCAGCTGAAGGCAGCTGCAGTCCCAGACCCCAATTTCACGAATCTCCAGTGTAAATTTAAACAGACTTAACCAGCTCGTTTGGTAGTTTTTGGACGAATTCTCCCAATTGCTGAATGCAACAGCTGAAGCAGGAACCCGCTCTGTGAGGGCAGAACCCTCATCCAGGGAGGGGTGTGTGGAGGAAGCGGGGGCAGAACCCTCATCCAGGGAGGGATGCGTGGAGGAAGCGGGGGCTGCCCGCTGCCTCAGCCCGCACTTTCCGGGTCTTGTTTCGCTCGTCCGCGGAGCGGGCTGAAGAACCGCAGCTCTGGGAGAGCCAGCGCCGGCACCGAGCCGTCTGTGCGCTCACCTGGGGCCGGGCACCAGGGCCGCTGCCCCGCGGGGAGCGGGGCCGGGCGCGGGGGTCAGCGCGGGGGCGCAGGAAGGGCCGGGGGTGGCCGGGGAGCCGCGCCGTCTCGGCCGCACAAAGCCGCCTTTTCATCGCGGCCTCCTGCCCCCGCCGGGCCCGTAATTGTCTTTGACAAAACTTCATTAGCGAGCGCGGCGGAGGCGGCGGCGGCCCCGCGGTCGCGCTGGCTTTGAGCGGGCGCAGTGGAGTGTGCGGGCCCCGCCGCTCCCGCCCGGGGCCATTAGCCCGGCGACTTTGTTTTAGAAACTTCCCACCCCAGCGGGGGACGCGTCAACGAGCCCCCGCTAATTGGGGGGCGATGCGGGGCTGCCAGCGCGTCCCCGCGGCTGCGGAAAGGGGGACACGGGCCCTGCAGAGCCGAGCGCGGTGCCGGCAGGGGTGGGGTGTGCGCCAGCGCGGCTCCGCGGGGTTTCACCTTGCACCCCGCACCGGCCCCACTCCCCGAGCTGCGGGCTCCGAGCGCCCGCCTGGCACAGCCCGACTCCGGACAGCCCCAGTTCACTTCCCAGAGAAGTGGCATTAAAAAGCCCATCTCGTAGCAAAGCTCAGACAAAGACGGTTTAAATACGTTTATTATGGCATCGGAGGGGCTGAATCTGTTCGTGCGAGCCCGTTATTTTAGTTTTGTGCCTGGGCGCACGCAGTCTCCGCTCCCGGTATTAGTTCTCCATCAATCCCCGCTCTGGTTTTTAATCAAAACAGTATTCGGAATATGATTCCCGGAGATTATATTTTGAGAGATTTGCGATACATATCTTGCCGGAGTGACAGATTGCAGGGGAGTCCTGGGCGGACGGGATAATCTGCATCTCGCTCACTTGACCTTTAACAAAAGGGGAGTAAAAGTAATAAATAAAAAATAAAAGTCTTAAGGCTCCTGCAGGTTACACCCGTGCCTGCCTTAAAGAGAGAGAGCCCGAGGCCTGCACCCGCCTAATGAACTCCACGGGGTTTCGGGGCTCTGTGGCGGCCGGGGGAATCCAGGGCCGGGGGCAGAGCCGGCAGCCCAGGGCAGCCCCTGGCCACCCCAGGCTGCGGGGGCCGTGCAGGTTTCGTCTCCCGTGAGCAGCTCAGGAGGGCTACCTGCCCGGGGAGCCTCTTCCAGAGCCGCCGGGAAACGGGAGCGGAGGAAGCCGGCTCGCTCCCTGCAGGACGGGCGAAGGCGGCCGGGACACAGCCGGGAGGGAGGCCCGGCCCGGCTCTGCCGTGCGGACACGCGTGGGAGACCTGCACATGTGTTCCCAAGGCAGATAATACCTGTCCTCTCCGGTGGGAAAGGAGGGGCGGAAAAGTCGCCTTGCAAGAACCCTTCGAAAGGGCCTAATACTCTTTATTACAAGCCCTAATCCTTCAAATCCGACTTGAAATAATGTTTATCTTTTCGCAGCTTAATTTCCCCCTCTCTAAGCTTCGGGTCACTGAAACAGACTGCTGCTGCTGCGCCGCCTCTTGTGCAGGGCTGCTCCGGAGTGCGGGACAGCCCCGTGGCCGAGCATCTGCGGCGGGGCTCCCGACGGGCCCGGCCCCGCTCCCAGCCCCGCCGTCACCTGCTGCCCTCTGTGCACAGCCCTCTGTGCACTGCCCTCCCCCTCCCATCCCCCCCGAGCCTCCAAAGTTTGCTTTCTTTCACCGTGCCCCCCGAGCCGGGACCGCTCTGCTCCCGGGAAGGGCCGCGCCTGTCACCGGGGGCAGCCCCGACACATCTCTCTGCGCTGACCTGCAGCTCCTCCTCTCCCCTAAGAATTGCTTCTCCGGTCGCCAACCCAGAGGGCTCCCAGTTATGCAGCCCCACTCGTCTTGAGTAGCCTTTAGTAAACATATAGAAGCCTACTCGATATTCAAGATTGATTTCCCTGATTTATTAAGGCAGAATTCATTGGACTCTATTGACCACAAATGACTTAATGTAAATGCTGACCTCGGTGAACTTGGAAATAGCAGGTATCGGGTTGATCTATAGATGACCTCTTAATTACCACAGTTATTAATTTAAATTATTGCCACTGCTTCTAGAGACAGGAACAAAGAAACATTCTTTCCTCATCCCTGCTTGGTTTATTAGTCTGAACACAAAGTGTTTGATGACACTTTTAATTAAACAGAAATAATGCAGAGATACGGTTTCCCTTTCTCGTCTGTCCTGTAAAGTGCAGCACTGCTCTTTTGACTGACTGACGGCGGTGACCCACTAACAACGTCCTACTTCGCCGCCCGGTCGCCACCCGCTGCCCGGGGGTGCCCCGGCCGTGCCCCAGGCCGGGTGGCGAGTGCCCGGGGCCGCTCCTCCCGGGCTGCGCCGGCTCCTGGCTGGAGAGCTCCGAGCTCACTGACGGCTTCGTGGCGTTCAGCTCACCCGTGTTAATTAGAGACTCTGAAAAATACTTTCAGCGGTTTCTATGTACAGGGACGGGAAAGAAACAGTCCGGCGTATCCTGCGCCGCTTCGCCTCCTTCTCCTCCCCGAGATGGCGCGGAGCAACTGCAGAGTGGTGCCCCTTGGCAGAGCAGGGCGCTGAGCAGAGAGCGCGGGTTCGGGAGGAAGAGGAGAAACAAACCACGATGTGGGGGGAAAAGAGAAAAGATTAGGTGGAGGGGTTTTCTTCCTTTTTGCAAAGACGTCAATGGGCAATATTGAACACATGGCAGGCGAGCGGCGGGGAGGCGCCGGTCCTGCGGCCGCTCCGCCCGCCGTGCCGCTCGGCCCCATGTGCGCAGCACGCTGTGCCGCGGCCCTTCCCCGGCGAGGGCAGGGCAGGCGGAGCCCGAGGCCATCGCCGGCCCGGGGACAGCTTGCTTTCCTTGCGTCAAGCCGAGTGCTTCCATACAGCCGGAGCCCCGTCGCCAGCGCCCAGGAAGGGGCGGGCGGCCCTGCGGGACGGAGAAGCGGCGATGAGCCGGGGCAGTGGCCGCGGGTTGTTGCCCCGCCCGGACGGGAGCTCCGGGAGCGGGGCAAAGCGGCAGCCGTGGCGCAGCCCTGTCAGGCCGGGGCCGCTCCGGTGTCCCAGGGCCAGGCGAGCCGTGCTTCGTGCAGGTGGGGCCCCGGCAGCCGGCCCGTCACCTACCTCACCTCCGCAGCACGGGCCGGAACGCCGTCCGCAGCCTGTCCAGACAGCTCCCACCCGGCTCGGTGCCTCCCGGGCCGCCCTTGGCGCCCCGCCCGAAGCCTGCACAGACACAAGCGGCTCGCGGTGGGCACGGCCCCGTCCCGCCGCCCTCCCCTGCCCGCTCGCCTCGAGCGGGGAAGCCTCGGCGTCTGCACCTGACACCTGGGCACGGCCGACCAGCGCGGTGTCACCGCGCGGGCGGGCTCACGCCGCGCCCTGTGTCCCGGCCCGGCCCGCGGTCCCGCCCGTCCCCGCGGCCCCGCCGCCGCGGGTACCTTCGCCCGCCGCCGCGAACTGGCACGGCTCCCCCAGGCCGCGGTGGGACGCGCAGCTCCGCGGGAGCGGCTGCAGGTGGAACGCGGAGCTCCGGAAGGCCTTGGCGGGCAGGGGCTGCTCCCCCGCCGCGCCGCCGCCCCCCTCCGCGCCGCAGCCCTCGGGGCTGCCCCTGCGCGCCGCGCTGGCCCCGGCGGTGCGCGCCAGCGACCAGATGCGCGGCTTCTCCGCGGGCGCGTAGGGCGGCGGCGGCCCGGCCGAGGAGGCGGGGGCGAAGTCCGCGGCGGGGGCCTTGGCACAAGGAAAGGCGTGGAAGGGGCCGGGCAGGCTGCAGTCGCTCCGCGGAGCCTCGGGCAGCGCCGCGCCCAGGCTGGGGGCTTCCTGCAGGGAGCTGGTCCGGCCCTTCTCCGGCTTCCCCGCCTCCTCCTCTTCCTCCTCCTCCAGGTCGCTGAACCGCAGGTCCTTGTCCTCCTTGTAGCTCTTCTGCTCTGCTTGGACACACACGGGGAAGAAAGGGGCGGCAGGGCGTTAGTGCGGGTGCGGGGAAGTTGGGGGCCCTCGAAATCGGCCGTCACTTCGAGCCTATTTGGAGGCACCCGTCCGCCTCTCCCGCCTACCTCTGCCTTCACTCTCCGCACTGTATTCATCCTCTTCCCTCGGGGCTTCTTCTTTCCTCTCTTCCCCCGCTTTGTTCTTGGGAGACCAGGTCATTTTGTTTTCTTTCTTGAGCCTCCGTCTGGCGTTAGCAAACCAAGTGGACACTTGCGTCAGGGTCATTTTAGTGATGATAGCCAGCATGATTTTCTCTCCTTTGGTGGGGTAGGGATTTTTGCGGTGCTCGTACAGCCAGGTCTTGAGGGTACTCGTCGTCTCTCGCGTTGCATTTTTGCGTCTGGCTGAACCACCGAAATCCACCGTCCCGTACCTGCTGGGAGATGATTAGGGAGGGGGGGCCGGCAGGGCTCCGGCAAGAGCCCCCCGGCCCGGCCGCTCTGCAGGCTGGTGTGTTCCCTGCCCATCTACCTTCCTGCCCCTGCCCTCCTGACATCGCCGCCCAACTTTGGTTTCCGCTGTCTGCTGCTCCCGGGCGCCTCGTTTCTTTTGTACAACCTTTGTCAGGTCGGAGCCCCCCCGTCCCCCTCGTTTGATGTCGGCCGCCGCCTCGCAGGGGGATGCTAATGCTGCCGGGCGCTGATCAAAGGGGTTTTACCTGTCGTACTGGTACTGCCCCAAGGAATGATCGTAGGAGTAGTAGGTAGCGGGCTGCGCGATCCCCGAGTGCAACGTGCCGGCGCCGTCTTTGATTTCATACTGGGGGTTCTGCAAGGGAAGCGGCAGCGTTTGGCGTGGAGCCGGACGGGAGCCCCGCCGTGTCCCGCAGCCCCAGCTCCCCGCCGCAGCCGAGTCCCTTCCCACCCCCGACGGGCCGGCGCCGCTCCCACGTCCCTCGGCGGTCCCGAGCCCGAACACGCAGTTTGTCCCGCCTGTTGCACCCCCTCCCCTCCGGAGCGCTGCCGGCCGGCCGGGCACTCACCAGCGCGGTGTAGAGCGCGGCGGGCTCGGTGCCGTAGGGCAGGTAGTTGCCGTAGCCCTGGCCGGCGGCGTACGGGGCGCTGTACATGCCCAGCGCGGCATTGAGCTCGGCGCGGCCGGGCGCCAGCAGCCGGCTCTCGTACGGGGCGCAGCACAGGGAGGCGGCGGCCGGCGCCGAGGACGCATCCGGCCCGGAGCGGGGGGCGGCCTCGCAGCAGGTCGTGCTGGGGCTGGCGGGCACGAAGAACTGCGGAGAGGAGAGAGCGGGACGGCGCCGAGTGACTGTCGAGGCAGCCCCATCGGGGGGAATTTAGGAGCGTGTGCGCGCCTGTGTGTGTGCGGAGGGGGGGGCGGCGGTGAGGAGGGGGATAGGAAACGCGGGCTGAAGCAACTAATTATAGAAACCGGGAAATAAACCGGATGGGAAGCAGGAGCTCTTGGGAAGGGGGCACGATTAATCAAGCAGGCAAAACTTTAAGGAAATAATTGCTCTCGAGAAAGGTATAAGATCCGTAAGGCTCCATCCTTCCCGCCCCCGCTCGGTCCATCTGCATTGATTTAAAGGCAAAAAGTTGCGATTACAGTTAATTTGACAATAGACACAGCAGTAAATATGTCAGCCAACGCAATCGAAGGCATTTGATTTCAATAACTTCAAGGGGACAGCTAACTTCCCAAGCGAGGGAGGCACATCTTGCAGTGATTACCGTGTATAAATAATTCTACCCAAATAAATCGTGACTCGAAGTACGATATAGCTACGACTTAGTTAATACAGGGTACCTTGGTGTGAGTGGGGGATGTCCTTCGGAAATCGCATGGGGGGAAAAAAAAAAAACTCTCGACAGATCCTAATAAAACACAGGCAAAGGACCGACCCGTGGAGGAAGGAGGGAGCAAACGGCACAGCCCGGTTCCGCAGAAACGCGAGTGAAAGCCCGAGCCCGCCGAGCGCCGGTTCCCCTGCCCGCACACCCTCCGCGGTGCCCGGTGCGGCGGGGGCTGCGCCCGGCTCAGCGCGGCCGCTCCGCGGGCTCCGAGAGCGGTCCTGGCAGGGATTTATGTTTTTATTTGTTTGTTGCACTTAAAACTGAACGGTGAAGGGTGGGGAGGAGGGGGAATTACCGGTTTTCTACACGCCTTTGCTGTGCACACTGCGAGTTATTTGTTTAAGCCTAACACAACACAAACGAGACATAAACACACACGCACATTTTTTAAAAAAAGGCTCCAGATGTGCCCTTTTAAAAAAAATATTCTAAGTAAGGGAAAGGGAAGAAAAAAAAGGAGGGGGGACAAGACATCTGGACAGCAGCAGCAGAATCTAAACAAAAGTGAGTGCTGCTCACTCGCCTTACCTGTGAAGTGGTGCTGTAGGGGTATCCGAACTGAGAGAAGGACATAGTTGCTCCTTATTTTTGGACCATAGGCAATATTTTCCCCCCAAGATCGATTGTAACTAAACCCTGCTTCAAGATGCACCTTCTCACACACACATTTCCACTTATGGCTTTTTTTTTTTTTTTTCTCAATTATAGATGATTGCACTTAAGAAAAGCAGCCAGACATCTGACGCGGGGGGGGGATGGAGGTTGGTGCCTGGATTAAAAAAATAGGCTACCCCCCACTTCCCATCGCTCTTAATAAATATGTTTGTATAGAGGGAGTTTAAAAAGCCACCCCACATGTATAGAGAGTTTAAGTGCAAAGGGGCTTTTTCAAAGAGGGGGGGAAAATCACGTAGGGCTTGCAAGATACGGAGCTTGCTTGTATTATTTTCTGCTCTATAGGTCTTTAGCGTTCATCGGTGGGCGAGGAGCGGGGTGACGTCACGGCCCTGCCGGCAGCAGCAGGCAGCGGCGGGCAGGAGCAGGCAGCGCCCCGCGCCCGCTCCCAGCACTTGTTTCATCTTGGTTTCGTGTTGTGCTCTGATGCACGTCAAAGGCGGGACTGGGGGTGCCTTGCGGTTGGTCTCTTTTCCCTTTATTTTTAAACACGATCAAAATTTGTCTTGGGGGAATAAACATCAAGTGGGGACATCACGGCACCCGGCAGCCCCGGCGTGCCCCCTGCCACGGGCGCGCCGCGGGAGGACGAGCGCCGGGCCGGAGCCGCGGTGGCAGCGGCGGTGCCGGCGCACCCGGGGAAGCGGCTCTGAGGTGGGCCCGGCGGACGCAGCCCCCCGGCCCTTCCCGCTGACCTCGCGCCCATCCGCAGGGCCGGGCGCTGCTGTACAGCTCGGCCCCGGCTGTGCACGGAGCCGCTGGGCCCTGCTCCCCGCCTTGGTGTCGCTGCCCGTCGCGGCGGCCCGGAGCCGCGGGAGCGGGGTCAGAGCTGGCCCCGCACAGCGTGCGCTGCCTGCCTGGGCAGGGCCGGGGCCAGCAGCCCGAAGCCCATTCTCCAAGGAGTGCTTGCTGCCCACAGCCCCGTGATGGTCCCTGCGGGAGCGGGGGAGCGGGGGCCGCGGCGGTGGCAGGTCAGCGGGCGGTGATGGATGGATGGTTGCCTGCAGCCCGGCCGGCCCGCTACCGCCGCGGCGTAATTGCCTCAATTAACAAATGGAAATGCCCTTGTTTAACCAGCGACTTACATATTGCGAATTTGCCTTTGAGGCGAGATCACCGGGAGGTAAACCGGGATTTCCCCCCCGCCCGAGCCTGGAGCTGCCGCGGCGCTCCCGGGCCGGACAGGGCGCGATGTCCTGCCAGCGGCAATTCATAAAGAAAAAGAAAACCAAGTAAAAAGGCGGCCGGGGGCAGCCCGGCGGCGCTTGTCCCGACACGCCGGGGCAGTGTCCCGCGGAGGCGCTGGGCAGCCCTGGCAGCCGTGCCCGTGCCCGTGCCCGCCCCGCCGGAGCCGCTCCGCTCCGCTCCGCCGGCGCTGCGCTCCCCGACGGGTGGCGCTGCCGATCCGCGAGCGATGCGCGCCGGCCCGGCCCGGCTCGGCCCGGGGGCCGCTCCCCTGCGCACCCCAAGCCGGGCGGCCCCTGCCCAGCCCTGCCCTGCCCTGCCAGCACAGCCCGTGCTGGAGCTGCGGGCACGGCTTGCGGGGCGGCTCCGCGGTCAGCGCGGGCACGGAGCGGGCTGCCCGCGCCGTCGGGGCCGCTGCCCGCGGAACCGGAGCCACGCGAGGGGAGCGGGGAGCCCAAACCGCGTCCGCCCGCCGGGGAGAGCGGAGGGGCCCGGAGCTCAGGGCCGGCTGTCGCAGCCCTCTGTGTCGCCCGCAGCCTGGCGAGACGGAGCGCTGTAAACCCGAGCCGTGTCAATTGTCGTTAACAGGGGCAATAACTTAAAATTCATTAAAGAACACCTTTGGGTAACATTACTGCTAATTATTTAATTGCAAGAATCCCTATGGGGAAAATTATGCTAATTATAAAGTAATAAAACCACTTGTTCTAAAGCACTTAATTCAGCAAAATTTAGTCTTTTCACCAGAACACTTCGTATGTTATTTGATGGAAGAAACAACAAGAGTAGCTGTGTGCTCATCCTGCCCGCGGCGCAGAGCCCCAAGGAGCTGTCGCTGGCAGTGTGTTTGTGCTGGCAGGTTGCATGCAGGGCTCTTGTCCTCCTTGCCAAAGTGACGAGCACAGCGGCCACCAAAAGTGGGGCAGAATTCACTGTGCAAAAAAGCGTTTTTATAACAGGCATCATGCAGATCAATACAAACATTGTGTTTCCCAATCTTTATCATGCACAATGAACGTGAAAGCAATTCTGTTACCTGTCAGGTACGTTGTAGCTGAGCTAAGCTTTGGGAGGTGGCCTTTCCCAACCCAGCTCTCTCCACTTAGAGCACTCTGCCCTATGGAGATGTTTCAGCAGCATACTTTTTTCTAGACATGCTCAAGAGCCATCCAGATGACCCCTCTAATTGCCCTTACAACCTGGGAGAGTGAATGGCATTCCTATTAACAAATACAAGTTCTGCTGTGCTCCCCGGCTCTTTAGGAGGACACAAACTCTGTCTCTTTGTGTTCTGAGCACTGCCACCATGCACTCTGCCTGTCCATCTCTGAGCAACTGTACTCTGCATGCACAATCTGCCAAAACAGCTTTCTGTGATTTGTAAATATTGGCACAAATGTTCTGTTAACAAGTTCTTGAACCCAGCTTGGCGTAGGGTAGCTTTGGGTTGGAGTGTGCAATCTGCCGTTTCTCTCATTGCAGGAAATCTGCTTCAACAGCCCGATTTCCATTCTGCACATACACCACGTCTCAGAGAAGCACAACTGATGGTGTAAATGGTCACTGCAGATCTTTCTTTCTGTAAATCTGTGTCATCTCTCTCCCTGAGTACAAGCATATCCCACCCACCACCACAGCGTGCATTCCCTTCACCCAGCCGTCCTAGCGAGGAGAGTGTGACTCCAAACACGAGCAAAACCAGAAAATGATCTCTCTTGATTTGCAAACTTCTGTTCTTGAAAGAGAGGGCTGTGAGGCTTAACTGTAAACATTTCTGCAAGGAGTTCTTCTTGAAGCGAGGCAGGAGTTCAAATGCAGCCAACAATGCGATTTTTGATGCTTCTAAAATCAACATCATTTGGTTTAGCTCTGATATTGCTTTGCACGGGAGGTAATTGCAAGGGGTGAAAGTAACAGTATGTGCTTCCTACCGATGCAAATGCAGCTGCAGATAACTGCAAATGAAATAATAGGTTAATTGAAATAAGCAGGGAAAGAAGAAAGCAGCTTCAAAAACATGTAGCAGAAATGTGGCTGAGAAGAAAGTGTCTTTTTTATATTTTAGAATACAGGGGGATTTTTTGGCTGTTGCTTTTTCGTACTGAGAAAATGAAAATTCTTCAAGTCCATGCATGAATAAACAAGTACAGCTGGGCAGCCTAATACATAATTTATACTGATCAGTCACTGCAGATTTAACAGAATAAAGCCAAAATGAACACTAATTGTTTTGACAAACTAAAATAGTGTATATGATGGTTTATTGTGAAGCTTGCTGGTACTGTCCTTATCTCAGTGGCTATTTTCAAGACTGATTTCTGCATGACAGGCAGAAACATATTAGGACAATATAAAGATTAATATCTTGTTGAAGATAAAGCATTTTAGTTGCTTAACATACAAGGGGAAAATGGAAAGAACTGCCTTCAGGAGAGAGGGGAGAACTGGCACGGTGAAGTGTGGGACAAGAGCTGATTTAGGGGGTGAGGTATTGCCAAGGTAATGGATGGTACCTTGTTGGCTGAAGGCTAAACCTGAAAGTAGCATTTTGGTTTTGTCACATTTGAAATACATTGCGAATAAATTTGCCTTTGGATACTTGTCTTCTGAAAGGGAACATCCAAAAAGTTGTCAGTGAATTTCTGGAGTTATGTATGTAGGCTCATTAATCTAAGAAACTACACTCTTGCTCTGTTTTTGGTATGTGCAAAGTGAAAGAAATACATGGCTGGGCCTTTGCTTTGCTTCTCCAAACCCCCTCATTGAGATGGATGGCTAAATGAGAGCAATTTAAGATATCATTTGGAAATTAAGTTAGAGACAGACAAAGGTAATAAAATCCACAGGGATCCCTAAGCACCACGTCTGCGTGGGCTCCTTTGTGTGACAGGGAGCTGCTTCTTCCCAAGAGTCCTCTGCAGTGCCTCCCCTGCCACCTCACCCTCCTGCCTCTTCTCCAAGGATGGCAGCTCCACCTGGCTCCCAGCATCACTTACATAATGATCCATGGGTTTGCTGAATCTCAGATCATCTCTGTGTTTGCTGGGGTTAAGTTTTGGGATATGGCTGTAAAATTGACAGTTGGGTTTGAGTGTAACCAGACTTGGAGGGTGGCTGGACCCAGGGCTTTATTCTGGACCATTCTGTGCCCAGAGGAAGCCAAGTGGGTGGAAGGTGGGTGTGAATCTTTCCCACGATCTGGGGTGGTATTTTCCTTATATCTGGGGCTATCACTAACTTGTGATCACCCCAACTTGTGAAAACATACTTTGCTGATGAGAAAACACTTCTTTTGTAAGAGTGCTGTGCATCAAGGTAGTCGAGCACTTCTGTACTGGCTTTCTTTGGGTTATCTATGGATTATTATATAAAGTATGGATTCATCTGGTGAAGATACATCTGCACAAGACCTGTGAGAACTTCACCTCTGAGAACCTGTTTGTGCTTTGCTGAGTTGTAGGTTAATTAAGGAGACTTAGGGCATCTCTCATTCAGTCTGACTCCTCTGTGGATTTAGTTTCCAGTAAAATCAATAAAAATAATTTTTAATTTTTTTTTTTTTGGTGACAAAGCCACTGCTGGTCTGACACATCATGAGCAGGGTTCACCATTAACCACCCAGCTGTGTCTGTGCTTTCATGGCCTTTGCATCAGCTCCTGTGCAGTTGGTGTGAAGGAGTCATGTGGCTGCTAAACTGAAGGGTTTTAATTTAATATCACCTTAGGTATAGTTTGTCATTTTTATTCTGTGGCAGTGAATGGCAGTTTTATTCCATTACCTACTCTGCCTTGCTAGAGTTTCCAGGGTTTATTTTAAAATTAGTATGCTGGCTACATGCAACTTTGCCTTCTGAGAAGTTGGTGTTCTTCACCAACTTCTGTGCACTATTAAATGTGAATATCAGAACTGCTTCCTTATTTATTTTAATTTCTAATTTACAAAACCTCAGTTGTGTTTGTTGTACATTAGAAACATAGAGACATAATAATTTGTTCCAAACCCAGAAAATACTTAACCCAAGACAATCCCACCCCATCAAATCTGTTGGCCTTGAGCCTCTCCATTAGTTACCATCTGAGTAAAGAAAGGGCTCAGCTGGACTCTCCCTCCAAATCCTCCAAAAGAATTAACTCCATTTTGCATTTGTAGAAATGAGTGCAGAACAGGAGCCTCTGGGTGGTTGACTGAGGACTCTTGTGCCAGTCTCCTTCAGGTGCTGCAGGTTTTTCTCAGGTCTTTCAGCAGTGTTTCAGGCTGTGCTGGGGCTGTGGGCACTGGGGAGGAGTGGCTGCCATCTGCAGCCCTCCACTCTGGGGAAGCTGGGACCACTTGCAATTTCACACACAAGCAGCACTAATCTACAATAAATCTTATGAAATCAATAAAAATATGGAAAGTATATCATTTTTAAAGAAAAAACACATGAGATGGCCATTAAGGGCACAGCCATTCTAATACCTGTGTCTGGTTGAAACTGCAATTAAAAACATTCCAATAATAAATCTACTTCCACTCTCGTTTAATGCTTTTAACTTGCTTGAAAGTTCAAACTGGTATCCCAAAAATGTGCCAGAACTTTCACAATGTATTTTATAGACTCATAAATAAATATGGCAATTAATCTAAGCTATATTTCTTTCATATTTGATGACAATTTATTATGACTCTCACTCATTCACTGCACAAAAACTCTAATGCACTTAAAATCGGATTTCAAACCAAACGTTTTATGGGAAAATATAGTATTGATCATCCATTTAAAGATATCATGTGATGATTCATAACCTGCTATAAAAAAGAATCTTATGAGGACATGCAGAATGAGTTTTGTGGACCATTCTCACCACAAAATCCAACATACAAGATCTGTAGTTCTCAGTGATGTTTTATATTTCTGTTTGGAGTCTTCACCTATAATGTTTTGGTGGTTTATGATACATAGCAGCTTTAAGATAAAGCATTTTTCATATTTAATTTAAATTAAATACTATCAGATTTGTTAAACATATACTGTTATATGCGCTTTTATGCTGTCCATTTATACAAGTTCATGCATAAAATTTGTTCTATTCAGGGATAATTTTCACAATTTTGGCTATGTTAATTTGGCAATACACATTCTGCTGCTTTATCCTGTAATAAAAACGTGACCCAGGAGTCCCATGGCTTCAGCTGCTGCTCCTTGCTGGTGGTGATGCACCCTGTGCAGCTCTGAAAGCTGCAGTGGCTTGGCTCTGAGGTGCCAGCAGCAGTGCTCTGCAGTCAGCACTCCTGGCCCTGAGGGCAATTAGTGGAACTGTTTCCAAAGCTGAAAAACTCCAGAAGATACCTCCCAAAAATGCAGGCTCCTGGGGTAATTTGTGTCAGCTTGGGATGTGGTGCAGCAGGGAGGAAGGGCTGGATGCTGTGTGTGGGTTCACAGCCAGGCTTCTCCAGTCCTTCAGCATCAACTGCAGACAGCTTTCCTTGGAAATCCTGCTCTGGGCAGCCCTGGGCTGAGCAGGGCAGCCCCTGCTGCATCCCTGACTCACCTGGAGCACATACCCTGCAAGTACCCAATTTCTCATCTCATTCTGAGAGTCTTAATAGAATGATGTCTTCCAGTTTGAGCAGCCCATAGTTGTTGCCAGCCTGCACTATTTTCTGGATATCTTTCCTTAATGCCATAAGTTTTGAGTGGTGCCACCAATGCTTGGAGAGATAGCAGAAGGAAATAAGTAGTGAAGGCTAAAACACGTGGTCAAAGAAGAGTCTCATTTATAAATCAATTTTAATAACATATTTAAAAGCTCTCACATTTGCCTTTAATGTGTTTCCATTTCCCCCTTGGTCATTAATATTTAAAATATTTTTCTTTACTGATCTTTTTTTTTCTATTGTGTCCTTTCTAACTTCCCTTTCTCTCTTTAATCTGTAATGACTGAGTTTTTGAAAAATGCATAATCCATGAGAAATCCAGATAATTTGATACAGGAAAAAAGCCTTCAATCCCTTGAAAGAAATTTCAGAGAAGTTGAGTAATTGTTTAGAAGTTATTCCAAACAGTTTAACTCACAAAAGGGTATATGTTTTCACTGATAGACTTTCACAATGAGAAGGCACCATTATTTCTACTAGAGAGTAATAATCAACAATGAAATATTAAAAATAGAGATAATAAACTTTAAAAAAAAAAAAAAAAAAAAAAGAAAGTTAAAACCAAGCTGTGGATAACATGTTTCAGGTATCCAGCTGTGGGCCTGACTTCATTCCATGAGTGATGTAAGGGCATGAGATTTGCTGGAAGTCCATTCAGTTTGTATGCCAGGGCCCTGCTTTACTTTTGAAAATGGAATTTGGGTTCCAGGGTTGCACCCATCTTTCAGGTACAGATTGTCACTTCAAGTGTCCTGTAAATGGAAGAAAAGAGAGGGACTGGAGGTGCTGGCTCTGGGGAGAGCCCTGGGACAGGCAGCACTTCCTTTTCTGGGCTTTTCTGCACATGGGGAGAGGGGGGTGGGCAAAGGGGCTGCACTGAGGGGAGGGGGTTTCCTGGGGTTGGAGGTATTCTGTCCTTGGTCCAGGCACACAGCAGCCTGTAGCTGGAGTAGCATATCATCTTGAAGGAGACACAGGAGCTAAATTTAATGTGTTGTAAATTCTCTAGAGACAATGGGGAAACCTCCAGGAAATAATTCATTTATATATTGTGGGGAGGCTCTATGGACAATGAAGTGACATGCTTTATTGTGGAACAGAATAATGACTGCTCATCAGAGCTACTGGAAAAGATTTTAGACACTTAGCAACATTGGTTTGATTTTTTAATTTTAATTTTATTGCTTTGGTCTTTAATTTACTGTGCCTGGGAAGAGCTTATCCTCTTCTTGGCTTGTGCTGGGTTTTATGTTTTTAGATATATATATACATACATGGATATTATTCTCAGTCCATTATTCATCTATGAATTCTTCATGATTTGTAAATGGGCAATGAAGCAAAGAATACTAAAATGCAACAAAGATGGAATAGGGATCTGCAGTGTTTATTATTTTCAAGGAAGAGTTTATGATGATGTTGTGTGATGTTTCAATGTCTACCCAGGCAGTGCTACAGCTCCCATGGCTGTTTTATATTTTGTTTTGTCTTCTTATCTTTGTAAAATTGTGCTGGTCTGTGAGTGGCTGGATTTAGCACCAGGGATCTGTACTGGTGGTAGTGGTGGAGGAGATATTTGTATGTCTTTCTCTTGCTGCTGTTGGCAGTGAAGGGTGAATTAGTTGTACCAAATACTGGTGCAGTGAGTGGTGGGACACCTGGGCACCTGCCTGGGGCAGTGAGGTGATGTGGGAGCTGCTGCTTCTCCAAAGTTTCACTTGCATGTCACAGCACAGGCTCCCAAAGGCTGAACCCTAAAAGATGGACAAAGATTTGTTCCTCTGCTTGGTTTGTTCCTCATGCATCAGCTCTCAGTGCCTCTTTGATTATGCAGAGCTAGCAAAAGCCTGAGCAAATGTGCAGTGGGCAGTCAGCAGTGCTGGAATTGCCTTATGCAGTCCTTGCCTGGCTTACTTGTCCTCATTGCTTTCTGTGCCTTTTATCAGTCACTAAAAATATTGCCCCACAGATTGTTTTACCTGTACTTTTCTGTTGAGCCTAAATATTTCTCCATCCTCCTTCTACTGGTGGAAGCCTGTTCTGGGGTTTGGTGTGGAAGAGGCTTTGGCTGCCTTGTGTGCTGTGCTGGGCAGGGATGGAGCAGGCAGGGCTGCAGAGTGGCCTGCAAAGGGCAGGGGGCATTGGAGCTGTGGACACAGTGGGAAACACCTCATTCCATCTCCCCCACCTCTCTGGGCAGGTTTGCAGACAGCTGGGGTGCAGGGCTGTGTCTGCTGCTCTCCCAGGTTCCATTTGGGGCTGGCTAGCACCATGGCTGCAGTGGCTGCCTCTTGTCAACTCTGTTCCTTTGATTTGGTCATGTGTGCCAAATAAGCCCTGGATAGTAGCAACTGAAGTTAAACCTTTGAAAAAAAATAATAGAAAGAAAACAATATGAATAATGTTATGTTTAGTGTCAGATTAATTCCTTTATAAATAGCTAAATGCCACACATAGACTGTACACAATCAGTCTCTAGTATTGATAAATACATGTGTAGAAGCAGTGTTCAAAGCTAGTAAAAACCTGTGTTGTTTGTAGATATTGTGAGTGAACTCCACAGGTAATGGTTCAAACTGGTGCAGGAAGAATGTTCTTGCTCTGCCCAAGGATTTTGTTGGGGTTTTTTTTCAAAGATAGCATCAGTGTAGTCTGCCCTTGTACTCCTTTTTGCCATTAATTTGCCCCATATTTGTCCTTTGAGCCTACCTTGTGTGGCAAAGTGATGAAGTGCAGCTGTTTTATTGGAGCTTAGAGAATGAGGGGTAACAGTGAGAGACATCTGGCAGACCTTTGACATCAAGGAAGTACAGAAGACTTAAAGCCAGCATCCTTCATAAGCCAACCACTAATGCCCAGTGTTCCTGGAGCCCAGCAGTGGTGCTGGTGCTCTGCTGGCTTTTGGTGATGCTGAAGAGTTCTGTTAGTGTTTGACACAAGCTGTGACTGCCCCCAGATCTCATCTCCTGAGCATTTCCCTGCAAATGTTCCCTGCCCTCACTGAACTCCACTCAGCCTGGTTTGTTTTCAGAGCCTTCAAGAAATATGTTGGTAGATTTAATTATTAAACTAGAAAACAAAGAGTGTTTTGAGACAGGTAGAGGGGACCAGAGCAGGTGACTTGGATTCATTGGTTTAGCATTAGCCTGAAACTGCTTCTGTTAATGGAAAGCTTTGCCATTAACTCTGGGCTTCTCAGGCAGTGCAGTGAAAGAGCCCTCTTGGAGAAAGACCAGCAAGAGAATCACCCAAACTTCAGTCCTTGCATCATGAGAATTATTACTAACAAAAATCAAAATACTTGGTGTTGGGTTCTGCCTCCCCTGCTCTCTGCTGTGTGGGTCTGAGTGATGTGCTCCTCACAGTGAATTGCTTTTTTCTGTTTTGGGCCTTTGCTCTTTTCAGCTTGCTTAGAAGAATTGAACCTATTTGTGCTGACACTTGGTAGTGATGCAAGAAGGGTCAAGCTTTAGGTCTCATAGGTGAGTTTGGCACAGTAGAATGTGTCCAGGGCTGCAGTGCCCTCGCTGAGTTCAAGTACTGCAATTTTGATTTTAATCTTGTAACCCTCTCTGTGTGTTCATCAGCTTGGGTGTACTTGCTATTGGGCTTTAACAAGAGCTAATCAGTTTAAATACATCTGCAGTTGTTTTTTGCATCAGCTCAATGAGGTCAATTTAAAATTGAATTCCTAAAGCCGTTGCAGGGATTCACATACTGACAGGTCAAAGAATTATTGAACACCAACTTGATAACCATCCTTAGTACCTCTTTACATCACAATGTCTTTGTGGCTAAGTCAGTGTCTGTGGACTTCAGCAGCCCCCACTGGAGTTTGTAAATTATAAGGGAGAAATAAATAAAAGCAGAGAGTGTTGTGAGTAACAATCCCTTTCATGAATCCAGGCCATTGTTGAAAGCACATCAAGCTGTTGGTAGATAAATATTTTTCTGGAGTCAAGAACAGAGAAGCATGTGACATTTCAATTACTACTGTTCATATTTAAATGTAAATAAGTGGCTTCTTTACTCTATAATTCAACGAACCATATAATTATGATCTTATGATATTTTCATAGCACTTGCAGAAACATATGGCACTTCAATAAGCAAACAAGGCAAGAAATGGAATTAAGGATTTCTATGATGTTTGTTTGTGTCTCTGTGGCTGTGTTTTAACCTCTTTGTTTTAAATACCTCATTTCTTAATTTAGCAGTTTATATAATAGGAATGAATTTACATGAAACAAAACTGAGCCTTGCGGTTGGGTTACTGCTTATGCCTTTAATCTGATTTAGAAGTTTTCTACTGAAAACCCCACAACTCCCAAGCAGCTCAATAGTGGTTAGATGTATTTCCAAAGCTAAATGATCATTAAGGACTGCATGGGTCACTGCCTTATTAGTGTAAATTATTTTAGCTCCTGCAAATCCTTCTGTTCAGAGCACCATGCTGATAGAGTTTCAGACCCATGGTCTGTGGAAAGGCTATAAAATATTGATTTGACTTGTAATGTTTCATGATATCTATGACTCAGTTCAGAAGACCTGAGCAATATCAAGGCTTGAACTGGGGGGATCACTCAGCCCTGACCTGATTCAGTAAAATGCCTCTTAACTGAATTTTAATAATAATATACAGTAAGGCACTTAGCAGCTTGTAGGCTTACTGATCAATATGGAAACTGTGGCAATATTATACCAAAGTACTTTGTTTATAATCTCCTTCCCCAGCCTGTGACCACTGTTGTGCTTTATATACAAGTTATTATTTTCCATGTACCAAAAGACAGAAAGGGAGCTGGAGCTGTGAGCTCCTTAGGCACAAGCTTTGCTGCAGTGTGTCTGTACAGCACCGTGGTATTTTCTGCTGGCATCCCAGGAAGGCACCACTGGCTCTGCCTGGAGTTACCTTGGAGTGTGTGTGGTGTTCCCTGCCCATGTCCTTCCGTGCAGCCCTTGCTTTAGTGGAGAATCCAGAATCCAGTGGTGGGGTGAGGTGCCTCTGAAAATCCACACTCCAGAGGTGCCTGCTGGTTTTCTGCCAGGTGAAAGCATCAGAAAGGGATTGCTCTGTGCCAGTGTCCATAGTGAATCTCAGAAAAATGGGTGTAACTTTTGCAGCAGCAGAGCTGTAGGAACCCCATCCTGCTGCAATACTCACATTTAGAAAATTGTTTTCCTTAAATGCTGCTGGGTGATATTTCAGCAGGGCTCCCTTGGTCACCAGAGTGTGATTTCAGGCTTCTGAGATACCTGAGGAACATTGTGTTTTCTGGCCACAGAAGTACTTCCCAAGTTTTCAGAGTTTCTTAACTCTGCCCAATTTGGTTGCTGATGAGCGAAGGAATGGTAATTCAACTCAGTTGTGATTTAAATAAATAAAAAGACAGGGAGGAAATCAAACTGTACCTTAAAAGGGAGTGCAACTACAATGAGATGTATATCACACAGTCTAAATGATTGGGATGGTATAATAAAATATTCACAGAGCCTCTTGAAGTACATGTTCTATAATACACATTTTAAAATAATGTTGGGTGTTATTGGCTGAAAGCAATTTATCATTCACAGTGAATTTTAGATGTAGGTAGGCTCTTACACTGAGCTAATGCTCAGCTTATTCCTTTTGTACTCTATGTTTTGTAAGATTCTCCAGAATTAAATTAACACTGCTGTTTGAGACTTTGAAGCCAATTCATGTCTATGTGGCTCTTGTTGGGGTTTGGTTTTTTTGTTTTTTTGTTTTTTTTTTTAAATGCACTTTTGTTGGGGTAGGGAGGAAGGATGACAGTTGGGTCATTCCCTGCAAAGCACAGCACTCTGTTATTCTGGAGCACTGGCTCAAGGAAACTGGCTTTGCAGTTGCTCTGTTCATGTCAAGGCAAGTGTTGTACACAATATATGAAGTGTAGCGTAAATAATTTAACTAGCTTTTGAACATGGAAATAGCAACATGATAAAGTAGCAAAACATAACAGGTTTCCAGCCAAACACATCACTGATTAGTTAGCCTAGCTAAAACAAACAGATTTTTTTTTCCTCAAGTGAAAGTGATTTAAGTGCAAGGGAAAGGCTGCAGAAAGCCCTTTGCAGATGAGCAGCACCCTGGTTATTTGCAGCTGCAATCACTTCTGCAAGGACAGCTGAGCTGGCACTGTGCACTTGGGTTGCAGTTGTGTGTGTGAGGAGGGAGGGTTGGTTATTGCTGGCATCTCTGGCAACATCTGTTTGACCAAGGTGTGACATTTCAGTGATTGCACAAACCAGAGATCTCGGAAGCTCCTGGGCACACTTTCAGCTGGAATGGTCACACTGACCACTTCAGATCTGCTCATTCACCTGCAAAATTTAATGGTAATAGTTTTTCCCAAAATATACAGAAGTAACTTTATATCCCTGCCAATTCATCTTGCTCCAGATGAATGAGTTTGTGCCATAGGCTCTCTGTAGTCTATACCTCTATTTCCACTAGCATGCAGACAGTCAAATTTTAGAAGTAATTTTCTTAAATTAAAATCCAGTTTCTGACTAAACCTGCAGGAGTGACACGTGTGAGTTTGTGCCTGCCTGAGTGGGGATGCTGATGGCAGCACGTGTGCAGCAACCTGAGCTCCTTTTCTGAGCCAGAGAGGCAAGGGGCAGCCCTTGCACAGCGGGGCTCTGCTGAGGAGCTCTTGCTGGAGTTGTTGTGTATTAGCCTAAAAAAGCCTTAGGCACCAGATTCTCTTCTTGCACATCTTATTTTAGGCATCAGCAGCAGTATGTACGGAAGGCAAATTTACTATTGGAACTATGAATAAAATATAGTTTGTCTGTTAAATTAGTAATTGTGATAAAAGCTCCCAAGGTTTTTACCACCCCCCCCGCCCCTTTTTTTTCCTCTTTTAATTATTACAAAGCCAATTTTAAATCTTGCTGCAGGTGGAAATGTGCCCTTGTAAGTCTTGTTGATGCTTAAAAATCTGCAGAGTACCTGGAGGCCTTATTGTTGGCCAATGGTGTCAAGGGAGGTCTGAACTAAAACCCAATAATGATTGAGTTAAATGGCTTCAGATACTATTTTGGGCTTGTTCAGTGGCAGATGCCCTTTGGGGCAGAGGAAGCCAGCAGAGGAGCAGTGAGTGTCAGAGGGTTGGGAAGTACAGAAGTGGGAAGTGAGGATGTTTTCATCTCTCTTTTTTGTTCACTGTTGTGATGATAGAAGTGGAAGGAGCTTTATGCTGTGCTGGCTTATGCAATTCTGTGATTTAAGGCTGAAACTCCTTTATTACAAAGCTAATTTTCAATGTGATTTCTTTTTTCTTTGGGGAAAAAAAAGTCAAAACTTTTTTTTTTTTCCTTCTTGAAAGAGCAGCTTCTGGGACATTGGTTAAGAATTGGGGAGTTTTAAAAATGATGATACTTTAAAAATGTTTTCCGATTTTTTTTGTTCTTTTTGAAGTTTCTTTTAATACTCTGGGGCTTATTTTTAACTCCTGGAAAGCTTGGCCTAGAGACTTGATTTGTTTTGTTTGGCTCAGCTTACTGAGAATAAGGATGTCTGGGTGTACTTTGGAGGGAAATATGAGAATTAAAGACCTGTTTTGGTGTGTAAAAATTATTGTTTATAATTTAAATGGTTAGAAATGGAAATAGGGGTTGTTTCTGGCTCAGGTTGCTGGAGAAAAACGAGCTGAGGGAAAAGGAAGCGTGCAGGAGAGGAGGGGAAGAAAATGAGGCATGGAAGGGCTGTAGAAGGTGATGCAGGAGTGGCATCATTGAAATGTGGACCTTGGGAAGCTGGAAGGGTGGTGTGCTACCCTCCCCTCCATGCAAGCACTCGTGGATCAAATTCTCTGCATTGAAACGCGTGGATATGAAGCACAGCAGAAAGGACCAGCCCAGCAGTGAGTGTCCCTGCTCATCTCTCACTGCCACCTCAGGCCCGGCTCAGTGGGGAGGGATTTTGGAATCCTGCTGCACTCAGTGCCCCTGGGACTGCTGAAAGCCTGGGGGCCAGGTTTGCATGGTGCCCTCCAACCTGTTCTTGCCAGAATGGTTTGTGCTGGGGTGAGATGGCAGTGCCTCACACTGCTCAGAGCCAGCAGCTCTGGGAGGTTATTTTGGAATGCACTGGGTATCTCACAGGTTGCTGCAGCTAGACTGCCATAAGTCTAAGAGGAAATGATTACTTCTCATCATCAGGAGTTTTTGGGTGACTGGAGGAGTAAAAGTGCATTTTTCCATGACAATTCTGAGTCTAATTCAGAGTCACATCTTCAGCAGTAGATGTATTTGTTGCAGGTGCCTCTTTCTCATGTTATCCTCTCTGTTGTCCAGTCATTGGCAACACTGAGAAGAGAATGGCTCTTGGGTAAGGGATCAGTGATTTACTTCACTCTTCACACTGCCTGAGGTACTGGGAAAAGATTGTGGTTTTAGTGGAGTTTAAAGTTGAGATGAGTGACTGTTGCAACCACTGAAGGGACACAGAGTGACCCCAAGAGATGGAGCTGCCCCCTCAGTTTGGCTCCCCCATGCAGTGTCTGCCCAGGTCAGGCTCAGGCAGACCCTGGCTTGTTGGCTCACTGTTTGCAGCAGCTTCCAGTGGCAGTGAGAGCGAGCAGCTCACAGGTACTCAGCTCATCCACCTTTTGCCTCACCAGCATGAGCTTGTTATAACTAATCCCACAGGACTCAGCCAATATTGGGTTGACTTTCTGCTACAGAGGAAATTTCAGGCATCATATTGATTTGGCCCAATATATTATATGTGTATTTATTTGCCAGCAAAGACATACAGAAATACTAGTGCTAGGTTTTAATACAAACTCAGCTGTTTGCTGATCAGCAATGACTATTCAAATTGACCAATCTACCTCACCCTGGCTGGAGATCAAGGGATCAGCACTTAATTTCATTCCTTGAATAAAGATTTTTATATATATATATTTATATATATATATATCTCCACATGGAAATATCAGAACATGAAAGGTTAAATCAATATGGAGTTTTACATTGCTTAAAGGGCATTTGCATCAAAGCAGCCATGAATGCAATTCACTTGTTTAATGAATTTTTTATGCTTATTTAATGAATTTCACAAAGGTGTTTTTCATAAAATGGATAAGGACTTCCAGTTTTATGAAATAATAAAAATGGAACTGAAGTTATGAAATGAGCAATCTCATTAGTTAGGCATGATATATTCATATGAAAGTGTACATGTTTCTGAATTATTGCAAGCAGCTCTATTGCTTGAACTGTAACTCGTTATAATAGTATTGCAAATATGCCTTTAGTTAAGATATCAGAAAGTGACAGAAAGAAATTAGATTTTGATTGTTAATAATGATTTAATTAATACTTATTGTATTTAGCATACTATGGATGTGTCTTTTTTGAAAATATATGCTTATGTTCTTCATTGATAGATAGTTAGTGAGATGCAGCACTATTCCTATCCTGATTTTGCTAGAATTCTGGCTTAATTTTGTGTTTGAGAAGCTTTACTCTGTTTTATTATCCTGATGAGCAGAGGAAAATATTATGATGGTCTGCCAATAGTATGAACGTGCCTTATTTTGCACCATGGCAACCTGTGATCTAATGTACTTTTGGAATTGCATCATCTTGCTGAAAAATTCTCCCAGCTTGATGGTACTTCAGGAGTGAGAGGGGATTGTGAGCATTTCTTGCTTAAATAACTTGTCTGATTGACTGTACAGTGTGTGTTTCTGCTGGTGGGGTTTCATGATCCTTTCCAGCAGGAGCTGCAGCAAGGCTGCTGCTCACCCTCCAGTTTGGACAGGACAGATGGAGATAGTCAAGTAATTCTCTCTTACTGTGTTTGAAATCTCTCCTGATTTTGCTCAAGTGGCATTACCTTTAAGTTCAGTGGGATTGTTCATGGGCAGCTACAAACTCAGGCCAAAGAGTTGCTGCGTGCTGAGTGATTGCTGAGTGATTGCTGTCAGCCTCTGTGTCTCCAGGCTTGCTGCCCACCTGGGTGTCACTGCAGCAGTTAGGAAATGTGCCCCAGCTCCATTCACCAGCCTGGCTATTTGCATTGTGCTATGGCCACAAACGATTTTCGAGAACGTTTCCTTTATCCCTTCCCTCTGCTGCTTTGGCTATTGCAGCCAAACTTTCCCTTCCTTTCTGCCATTTTGGGATGACTTAGGAGTGCCTTACCCAAAAGAACCATGGCATAAACAGAGTACTGTAACTGCATGCAGTGAAGCAGCCCTGAGTGGAGTCAAGGAATCCCATTACCCAGCCCTGCTGGTTTACAGCCCTCCTGCTCTGCCAAGGCAGCAGGCAAAAATATTGCAGCAATAAGAGATAAAGTGGGACTTACAAAATTAATATTCTTGCCTTATTAGGCATCCCTTGTGCTACACTCTTAAGTAATCTTGTTAAATACATGCATTAAGACACAACAAGGCAGGGCAAGATGGCAAGATAATGGTTTGTCATCAGTGGTTATTAGAGGAAAAAGAGAAATGAAAGGCCTTTTCACCCATGAAGTGTCATTATCCCACTCTTTGGCATGCTTTGAAGCCTTCTTGTGATTGTGCAATTAGCCAAGTAAGGTAGTTAGAGGGAAAAAAGGCAGCATTGACATCTGCTCCTGCCCTATCACCTCCTGCAGGGTGCTGTGTGCTGGTGGAGCTGCTGCTGTGCCTGTGCTGCAGAGGAGCTGCAGAGGAGCTGCAGAGGAGCTGCAGCCTGCCCTGGGGCTGCCCTGGGGGCATCACCTCTGCTGCAGCCCCTCAGAGCAGAGGGGTTGCTCTTGGGAGCCTTTGCTGGTGTCTGCCCTGCTGGTGTCACTTGGCCAGGCTGGGTTCAGGGTGGTTCTGCACAATGCAGGGTCTGTCTGTGTTGTGCCTCGGGTGTGTAATTGTTGGTATGCTCTTAGGAATTAAATTCAATATCCTTTGCACCTTTAAGGCTTCAAAGATCACAGCCCAGTGTGCTCACACACAGATCATGTCACCCACAGAGGGCCACACAAAATCCAGAGTGTTTGAGCTGGGGGAGCTGCTGGGCTGCCCAGAGCAGGGAGGGTCCTGTCCCTTCCCTTTCCCCTGCTGGGCTCCCTCCCCTCTTTCACAGGCTCTGTGTCCTTGCAAACACTAAACAGTGTTTTGGCCCCAAAGCCAAAAGCATTTTGCAAAAGCAGCAGCAATGTAGTGTGGTTAGGTAATTCCTCCTTGTGCCACAGAGCAAATCTGTGTGAGCTGGGCTCAACCAAGGACCCTTGAGCCATGGCAGCAGCTTGACTGAAGTTCTCTGGGTTTGGAGCTGGGGCTTGGGAACCATCCTGCAGCTCAGCCTCACTACAGTGCACCTACTGTGGGCAACTGTGCCCAAGAGTTCCATGGCATTGCACCAGATTTAATAACTAGCTGATATTTAATTTGTGGTATGAAATAACATCTGTTATTATATCTAACATAAATATTTACTCGAGAGATTTGACTAAAAAAACATCTGCTTGCCTTCAAAGCCTATCAATTTCTCATCTGTGGCTGACAAAGAAAGCTTTGAGTGCTTAAATTCATTTCTAGAAATTAAATTAAAATTTTCAACACTAAAGCTTCTGTGATTCCAGACACTTTCCTTTCATTTTATTGTGTTTGACAGCAACTAGACTCTCAAGGTAAGTGGTGGAGTGTAGTCCTATGTAAATGCAAAGCATAAAATGAAAACTGGGGGGAAGAAAAACATTTAAGGTAGGAAATTAGAACAGTTATTGAGTTCCACACTATGGTTAATGAGTGTGCAGAAAGAAAACATCTTCTTGGCCTAGTGAGCTGGAGCATTACAACTGTTGCAACACTTCTTCTGTTTTTAGAAGGAAATAAGTAATAACCCCGACACATGGGAAGTCTTCAGTTTGCATTTTTCAATGCCCCAGGGGAGTGCAGTGTTTCTGGTTTAGAATCTGTTAAAATTTTATTTAAAAGGCAGGTTTTGTTCTGAAAGCAAAACAAAAATTAACATATTAAGCATATCTGTAGGTCAGGAGTGTATGGGAGAGGGCTTGGCTGCTTCACCAGGACATGGCTCAGAATTGCCAGCTGAGGTTGGAGGCTGGGGAGGGAAGACTGAAAATTACTGTCCCTTACTGAAATAGGTTCAGTGTATTCAGGATTTATGCTGTGTTGCCCTGGGTATAATTAAAAGCAGCCTGTAATGGCACAGGAGCAGAGGGGGCCTAGGCACAGGTTCTCAGTTTTGGGATACTTTGGCATCCTGTCAGGAAGGGCAAGCTGGGATGGGACACTGCTGCCCAGGTGAGCCCTCTCCTGTCCTGACTTCAGCAGGAGGGTGTAAATGTCCCTGTGTCTGGGAGGAGAGGTGTCCAAAGCCTGCTGGGGATCCCATTCAGCCTTTTTGTGCAGTTCTGGTGAGCTCGTGCTGTCCCCACTGTTACACTTGAACTGGGCTTTTCTTGTGTGCTGTTGGTAGTAGAATATATGGGCTAAACTCTCTGAGGCTGAACTGAGTCCTGAGATAAATTAAGCAATTCAGTTTTTAGGGTGTATGGCACAATGTTGAGAAGTTGAGAAAAGTCTGAAACCTCTGTGAATGCATCCCTGGTTACAGCTCAGGTACAGGGCTGTTTGGCCTGATTTTATAAATATTAATTAATTATTAATTAATTAATAAATAATCCCCCCGGGCTGATGAGGTGTGTGAGGTGTCTGCTAGCACAGCTTTTCAGCTTCTGCTGTCTCACTGAATGCCTGAGGATGCAGCACATGGTTTTGCATGCTGCTGCATTGTGCAGTTTAGGAAAGCTCTTGCACACTTCCTGTGCTGTTTAAAAATCTCTTTGTGCAAAGGTTCAAGTACTTTCATCCAATACTGTTACTGAGCAAGCTGTTGAAAGGTGTGAATAGCAAGTGGATCAATGTTTTATCCTTTCTAGGCTAATAAGTTCATTATTATTGGCACAGTGTGGCTGGCTGCCTTCAGCCTGACAAATAACATCCCAGACCAAAGTAATTGGAGTTCTTTTAATGATGCTTTTATTGGGAAATGTCTTGGGGCCAGACTGGAGCTTATGGTTGAGTCTGGAGAGTCAATTTTTATGCTTGACTAGGTATAAATAGTATGGGACAGGGCAGGGACCCTCAGTCTGGTCCCTCTCCTGGGCACAAAGGAGCCAGGTTGTGAGTTCACATGCCTAGGGAGTCACCCCAGTCTGCCTCAGCTCCTTCACCCTTCTTCTCTGTTTTGGCCAGACATTTCACTTGGGTGCTGAAGCTCAAGGCTTGGCTGACCCCAAAGCATTCTGCAGCACAGCCAGGTTGTGCCTAGCTGCCATCAGACCCACGCCCTCCCTGCACTACCTCCTCTGGCAAAGTTTTCCACTTGGAGCAGGAGCAGCAAGGCTTTGCTTCTTGCTGCCCTGGATGGCTGGGAGCAATTGTGTTTGTGGCCTGAGCCTTGCTACCTCTCAAATGTAAAAGCTGACGTTTGTATTGCCTTTTTTGTTTCTTGGAGATATGTGGAGCTTAAAATTAAATGGGTCAAATCTGGATCAAGATTAAATAATTTGGGTCATGTTCTCAGATGCCCTCCAGGAAACACAGTCAGTGGTTAACCTAATCAGCTCCTGTAATTCCACCAAATTCAGCTGCAGCAGCATTTCTACAATAGAAGTAAACTTGAAGCTTAATAGCAAGCATCCCAATTTTTAAACTTTTCTGGAAAATAGTTTGGCTCTGGTATCCTCAGCAAAAACCAGAGGCAGTGTCAGGGCATGGGTTCATCAGCAGCTGGGTCCTGGTGCTTTGTATGTGCTGTGATGCCTCTTGCTTAGCATGATGGAGTAGTTAAGCATGATTCCTAGGATTGTAGTAGTTCAGAAATTATATTGCTCACTTCAGAGTACAAGTCAGTACAAACAGGTGAGTTTGCAAACTGAAAATAGATATTAAACCAAACCAAGAATTTCACTGGTTGTCAGTGAAGTGGTTTTTTTATTTTTCTGTGCATAAATAGGACATACATATGCTTTTCAATGTTTCCAGAACTTGCAGCCTTCCCTAGAAAGGGCTCTGATCCATAAAGGATTGTGCTCCATAAAACACAGTGGCCCTTCTGACCTCCAGTGTGTGGAGCTGCTGGGGAAACCTGTGTGAAATGACAGCTTTTTGCCTGATGGTGCCATTTTATTTTATCAACTTCAAAATCCTTAAGACACACCTGGGGGAGGTCACCAGAGGGTCTGAGCCTCTACTTCCACTTGTGCCTTTGAAATTCTGCTTTGTCTTGTGATTTGGTGCTTTTGGTGTCATTCCATGTGCATCTTGTGGAAAAGGTAAGTGGGCAAAGATAAAGCAGCTGTTCTGGGAGGCTGGGGTGGCCCAGGTCGATGTGTGACTGCTGTGTCTCTGCCCCTCCAGTGCCATGGTCCCACTGCAGCTCTTGTGGGCCCTCACATTTGTAAAGAAGATTTTTTCCACTTGCAGTGAGAGAACTCCTGGTTTCATCCAGTGCCTGCTGAAGTAAAAGGAGGCTCTGGTGAGGCCCCAGATTTCCAGCTCTCGGGGCTGCTACATATTTCTCTGCTTGTGGGAGAGGCCAAGTGTTTGCAACTTTAGATGTAAAAGGTAAAAGCACTTGGTTGTCACATGCCATTAGCTGTTTAAAGCGTGACATCTCAGGAAATGCTTCATCGTAATCCTCGAAATGAAGAAATCTGAAGTGAACTTCAAACTGTTTGCTCAGTTTGGGTATCATGTTGCAGGGTCAGATGGTGAACTCAGAGTTGTACCTACTCTCAAATTGGTTTAAACTGCAGTCAGACAGTTCAAGTCCTGAAAAATCAGAAATCAGCTTGTACATTTTCTTTACTTTTTTCTCTACAGATAAAACCTGGGAGTAATGTCTGTATGGCAAAGCTTGTGCAGATACTCTTCTCCAGCTGTTTTCCCTGAGACACCTTTTACTCAACAGCACTGTTAGTTCATCATCTGCTTGAGTTTGCTTTCCTGTTCCTGCTGCCAGATGAGTAATGGGAAAAGCTGCTCTGAAGGATATATGTTGTCTGCCTGGCTTTTGCCTTTGCAAGCTGTATTTCACCCCCCACCCCCCCAAAAAAAAGCTTGGATCTGTGATGCTACACAAGGAAGAAAGTGGTGCTGATGTTTTTGGTTTTGTTCCTCAGGAGTGTTCTAGTTGCTTGCCCATGCAGTGGTCTAGCAGAAGATGTGTCTGGTATGTAAGAACTGGCCATCACAGATGGCCAAGGGGGCCAGTGAAAACAGCTTTGTAGTCATCTTGTTATGAAATTCCTTCACTAACAAGAGTAAGAAACATGAAATTATAGCGTTGTGTGGAACAAAGTTTGTTGAACTGTCATGCTCAAAGGTCCTATTAAGCTGTCAGCTTGGTCTGCTTTGTCCTTGGTTTTGCTCCACTGAAATTTAACATGGTTTCACTTCTCAAAGCCAAACCTTTCCATACTGACCTCTGTCTCCACCCTGGTTAATGCCCTTCAGAAGGATTTTTTGTTGCTTCAAGATGTCATGATTCTCTCTGGTCAGAAGTCCTTCATTCCCTGTTTATTTTTCTTTTTAACATCATGGTCCATATTCATCCCTGTGCAGCTCTAGGGTACTAATTTACCTCCAGGAGGGTACTTTTGGCAGCTGGGCTGAGAGCTATGCAAGCATGCTGGCTGTCCCTAATGTTATTCAAATTAAATCCAGGTCTGGGTGAGAGTATTTGCAGATGAATTCATATGAATCTTTGTGAAGAAAGCATGGATAGACCTACAGTGACTTTAATGGTGGTGGTAGTAATAGGAAATTGTGATTGCTGTGATCAGGGGTAGACTTTTTTCTTTTCTAATAGGTATGGTTGGGTACTGTATTTATTTCCTGTAAGAACTTTTTCTAACTTGTGTTGATACAGGGGAAACATATTTCCATTAAAGAATGTCTTTGGAGAGATTTTTGCTTCATTTCCATTTTATTCCTGGCTGATTTACTTCAGAGTAACTATTACTGGTGTTTGTACCAAGCAGCTGTGGCCCTCCTGTTTCTTGAGGAGCATTCTGATCCCGACATGGGCAGACACAAAGCTTCTCTCCAGCCATCAGCCCCTCCTTGTGCTGCAGGTAAAACTCATCCTGCTGCTTCTCTGCTCCTGCCACAGCCCCTGCCCAGGCTGGGCCTCTGGGCACTCATCTTCACAAGATGAAGGTCTCCTTGGAAAAAGGGAGACCATCCCATCATACAAGACTAGCAGTAGCACTGAGTGATCTGTAACTGATGTGACTTGTGAATCATCTGCTTTTTTTGTTTTAATATTGGAGACCAAGGGGTGGGCAAAGGGAGAGACGACTATGGACTGTGGAGAGGATTTGCCTTAAATTTGTCAATCCCTTGTACAACATCTGCATGTTGTTTTGCTTTCTTCCCTGCCACTTTAGAGAGCCCTGGATCAGTGAGGAATAGATAGTTCAGTTCTTAAAGCAGTGCTTCTGTAACTACACACAGTTGGGGAATGTGCTTCTGGTGGATTTGTTCCATGAAATGCAAGGGAAGGATTCATGAGTACATAAAATAACAGCCTAATCAAAGAAATAAACAAGAACAAGTCTGTAATCTTCACAAAATTGGGGGAAAAAAGTGCTTCTGATGGACTTGCTCCTACTGTTTTCTTTGTAGCTGTTTCCAGAGCTCAGACCATCTGTTCCTTGTTGTAGGTTGTTAAGTGAAATGTGCTGCCAATACAAATAGCTCTGCTTGATGTTTGTTTGCATAAATTGTTTTGAAAGCTTCATGACGAATTTTAAGGATTACTTACAGGGGTAGGCCTCTGTGGAAGAGGAAATATAAATTTGATGATGAATGTTGGAATCCATTAATTTGTTTGGAATTTATAATAAAAGTGAACATTCTACGTGTTTGTTGGAGGGGAGGGAAATAATTTCATCTTGATCCCAGAAGGTAATGGTGACAATATGCTAATTTGGTCACATTGCAGTAAATGTTATCAGTCTGCCTTCACATCTAAGTATGGTTGCCTTCACTTGCCCAAATAAACTCTTCAGTATATCACAAAATTTCAAAGAAGTGAAGCCTGCTTGGGTTTTGTGTGCTTTGTGAATCTGTTTTGTCTCCTGTTTGATATTGGATGTTTGTGTGGGAACAGTGGCTTAGAAATGAGTGTCACAGGTAAGGGAGGCAGGGAGGGGAGCCACACCTGGCTGCTGTGTTAAATGGTGTATTGTGGGATCTGTGGTGCTGCTGTCATGTGTGCTATGGCATGTGGGGAGAGAATTCCTGCTTCCCAAAACTGGTGATCCAAAGGCCAAAAGAAGATGGAGGAAATGTGCCTAAGGATGGAGAGAGGATTTGAGTAAAGCTCTTTGAGCCAGTGACAGAGCTTGTGTAGTCAGACTTCAACAGGAGGGTGCTGCCTGATTGAGAAATGTTTGCAAATAGCAGGCTTGGAGCAGCTGATACAGAAGCAACTCTTTTTTCCTTGCAGTTGTTTTCCTCTTCTTAATAGAGATCTGTTATCTGGTGGCTTATCTTTAGCCTTACAGTCTAGCAGCTTCAAGTGGTTGAAAATCAAGTGGCTACCTCCCTTCTCACCAAACCTTTGGGTCTGGATTTGGAATCACTGCCCAGTCAGAGGTTCCTCTTGTCTCTGTGAAGCTGTACATTTAAAACACAACCACACATACACACACACATGCTCCTTAGCTGCTCATCACAGCTTTGCAGCGGTAATTCTCTGGTTTTAAGTGAATTGACCTGGCTGCTTTCATCTTCAGGTAATGCAGCCCCAGTTTATAATTCAGACCAGGAGCTTATGGAGATTTAGAAAGAGGCCCAGAGCTTTGCTTTACTGTGCCAGTTAAAGCATTTATACTGATGACAGTTAAATTGTTGAGGGCTCTGTTATTCATTTACATCACAGACACTAAGGTCCTCTGACGACCTACTGCAAATGTAAGCCAGATGTACCTAAACATATCTATTGTACATTTTACTTCATTTCAAACACTTCTCCTGACTTTCAACTCAAACCTTCTGTCTGTCTTGTCATGCTACAGTATTTAATGATATTTTATTGCATTAGTTCACAAAACCCTTGAGTTTTTCAGTTGTCCTAAGCTAATGGACTGGATCTGTACCCATTTGCTAATACAAGATCTTTTTTAGTAGGTAGCAGAGCTATTAAGCATAAATCAAGGTTTCCGATAAAATATTAGGTTTCTGCTGCATCTTACAAAAGGAGAGTCTGCAGTTTTACCTGATGATTATATCTTACAAGCTATAGTTAAATCTTGTTTGGGGATTTACTGCATTCCATACCCAGTAATTTCATACAAATCCATAATGATTATTTTGTATGCTCCTTTCATTTAGCTCATAAAAGAAACCACAGAGCTTGCTAGCTGTAGAAATGAGAGCAATCCACTATTATTTCCTTTGGAAGGATGCACCAAGAAACTGATTTTCAATGAAAAGGTAGGTTTTTACTATTTAACCTGTGTATCAAAAATCAGACAGTAAAGAGAGTTCCTGCCTTGATAAGACAGAAATAGCCAGGCTTGCTACAGGAAGAAAAACATGTCAAAATCTTTGTGTTCTTCTGAAAATAGGTTAAAATAGCTTTGGTAGAGACTTATGATTTTATTGCCACACCTTTGTGAGTAAACAGGTGTGTCCTATTCACCTTTGGAGCAGGGACTCTTCCTTGTGGCAGACAAAGGTTGGTTGGTTGATTGGTTGGCATGTTCCCTGGTCCCAGCTGTGGAAAGTGCTCAGCAGAGGCTTGGCTTAACATGGGTCCTTCTAAAGTGTCTCCACTCCCTGCTGCTATTTTTAAGTACACACACAAATCCTTCTGAAGAAAATGTGATAGTGGTTAGGCTGTCCTGAAGTATTGTTCTTGATAGGAAAGCACTGAAGGATACCATTAGGAGCATATGCTCTCTCAGTGTGGGTTGCAGAGGATATTACTGCACTGCTATTTGTACCATAGCAAGCCAAGAAACATGTGACACAACTTGATCTCATTTTTAGCCATGTAAATCTGGAGGATTTTTAAAACAAGTTTTGGAGTTGGTTTAAAATTACATCTTGTGAAGCAGAGCACAGTGTGGCTTGTTTCTTGGTCAGAATGTGCATACAGCCAATTGGAGCTGGTTGGGAACTCATGGTAAAAGATTTCTTTGGAAATATTGACGGAATGAAAGAAAGCTTTCATGACAATGGATCTTTCTGAGAGTGTCTTGGGTCTGAAATAAGGGAGGGAGCAAAAAGGGCTGTTCACCCAAAATAGCTGCAAGGATATCCTGGGGATACGGGAGCCCCAGGTTCAAGTTCTCCCACACCTCAAGCTTGTGGTTAGCCTTGCACTTATAATGGGGTGAGAGTGTCCCATTTTGGGGTGGTAGGATGCAATGAGTTGAAGCTCTGTGCTGGAATGCAGTGCAGAAAGAAAACTAGCTCAGAAACATCAACCATTTCCTTGTGGAACAGGATGCTTGGTTGTAGCTTGCAGTGCAGCTGTTCTTTCTCCAAGCTGAAGTCTACCCTGGTTAGGAGGCAACGGTACCAGAACCATAATTTTTTTTTGTTCTCGGCTGTAGCAGTATCTATCATGCTCTTCAACAATGCAGGTGTCAAAAGGAGAAGGCAAATAAATGGATCTATGGTGCTGTTGCAAAGCAACAAGAAGACAATTCCATTTTTTGTGGACCTGTTTCACAGACTGAGTTTGGTCTGATGTTTTTATTTGGTCAGCTTTTTGTCGTGTAAACTCACAAATGAATTTACGTTGGGGCCAGGCTAATGATATCAGATTCCTTTATTCCAGGTGATAACACCAGAGTGACCTTATAGAGACTCTGTTTCTCCAAAGAAAAACAATGATAACTGTTGACTATACACTATCATTTGAAATACTGTGCTGTTGAAACACATGGGACTTGTCATCCTGTATCACTGAAAAAACAGAGCCGAGCATGGTGGATTTGCTGGTCAGTGGATGAAAGCAGTTTTTCTTTCAACATTTCCTCAACTGAAAAAAAAAAAAGAAAAAAACAAAAACCCACCCACCCCAAACCCCACATTTAAGCTTTATGTGTAAACCACTAGAACCAGCAGTGCCAGGAACGTGATCACCTTTGTGAGAATTTAGGAGACAAAAGAACAGCTGCAGCTGAAGGTGGCTCAGGCTGTTGCTGTCTGTGGCTCGGAGTTTGTGTCCAAGGCATCTCCTGCAGCTGCTCAGAGTTCTGGGGGAGCTGCTGACTTGGGGGCCATTGCCTGGGCTCTGGGGATGACCCCAGCTCTCCACTGGATGTCAGTGTTCCCCAGGAATGCAGCTGCCAGAGCACTTATCTGGCAGTAAAAAAAAAAAAAAAAAGGGGGTGGGGGGGTGTAGAAAGACTAAAGAAAATTAAAGAACAAAGCTACCTTGACTCTTTAGAAAAGTCATTTAGGAACAAGTTTTGTGATTGTTCAGCCTGAATTATAAGGCAAACCTCGACAGAAAGATCATGTTTACACTAAAACACATCTTACACAACTTCCGGGCTCACATGCCAAAAAGAGTTGGATTTAGTTTCAGAAAAAACAAATGAACATTCTTCATTCATCTCCCTACAGTTTTGATATTTTGATATGCTGCAAAGTGAGTGATTCTGTTTTTGTGTCTGACAGTTTTTCTTTTTTAAATAGCCACAAAAAAATATTTTTTCAAATCAGTGAAAGCATGAGCATGTCACTAAATGATTGATTGCTTGCTGGGTTTCAGCCTTTGATAATTAAGCTTAACACAATGTCTCCTCTTCACTAGAGAATGGTATTGTGCCAAATTCAAAAGACACATGAAAAATTGAAATCAGAAAATAAAAACCTTTTAAAAACCAACTGCTCCCATCTGTTGTGCAGCTCAGAAGGGAATGTAGCAGTGGAAGAGACACAGAGCACGTAAAACAGGAGGAGGAAGGATGGTGAGCTCTGAGGCTCCACCTTCCACACTCACAGAAGTGCCTTCCTGTGAAGATCTGCCTTCCTGAAGATCTCTGGTTGTTGTTTGTTTGGGTTTTTGCTTGTTTTGTTGTTCTATCCACTAAAATTGATTCACAAAGGGAATTTGGAGAAGGATCTTGCTGAAGGGCTGGGTGGGGTTTTGAGCTGTGTCCAGCTCTATCTTTACAGACTCTGATGGTGTGTTGGGTGTGTAGTCCTGCATCCTACCTGCAGCAAGTTGTTTCTGACAAAAGGGCAGATTGCTGAATGAAGTCCAGAAGGGAGTTCTGGCCATGATGTAGAGTACATTTGAGGGCCCTCTCACAAATTCAGAAAATAGCCCAAATCCTGCAGTGCTCTTTCATAAAGAGCTTTCTCAGCAATGTTAAAAAGCTTCGTGTTCATTAGCAGCTCTGACTTTACCCTGTCACAAGGTTAGCCCCTTTAGTTAGGCCCAAGGTTTAGGCTGGAGTATTTAAACTACAAAAAAAAGAAGGTGCAAACGTGTGAAAGCCCTGGCTGACTTCAGAATTAGAGGGGAACATCATGGTGAAAGTTCTGGTGCTTTGAGTTGAGACCTCTTGGCCTTTAAGTGTCAGAAGAATAGAAGTACTCTAGGATCAGCGTTTGGCTTTACAAAATCATAAAGTCTTCAAGAGAAATCAAGGAGTCTGCTTTGAGAAATACTTTTGGCCTGATTTTTAGCCCAGTTAATTCAGTCAACCCAAGCCAAGAACGTGCTCTTTTGCATGACAGAGCCACTTGTGAAGGAATGAGCCTGTCCCCTGGGGACAGGAGGGACCAGCAGTGACAAACCAAGCCTGAACTGACCTTGCTGCTCATGACAGAGGTGATGGGTGTGCAGAGAGAGGCACTGAGCATCTCTGAAAGGTGAGTAAAGCTTGGCATCGAGTGCCCCACGTGTCCCTGGTGTTCCAGAGGTGTTTGTCTACACCAGGAGTAGTTTCTTACTGTGTCAGGTATGCACAGCACAACGCTGAAGTAAAGCTCTGCTGGAGAAATGTGATGGATAGGGATTGCATACCTTCCTCTGGAAGTGGCCTGTGCTTGATGTAAAGCAGTGACCCCAGGTCTTGAATTCTCTTTGTATTTTGAGACAGAATATATGTGTCTGATGTGCAAACTCTTTAGGGACATGAGAGAGCAAGCCACCTTTATCCAAAAGGCACCTTCATGTCTCTCTGAGGCTGGTAACCAGATCTGATTCAAGAAAGGGATTCTGGACAAAATTGGAAAAACCTGGGCAAAAATTTATTTTGGGCAAAATAGGAATTTACCAATAGGGAGTGAATAAACCAGACTAAGAAACATTTTTCTCTTGTAGATGGTTGAAGGATTGACTTTTTTAGAAGGTCTGCAGCCTCTTGAGCCCCTGTAAAGCTATGCCAGAGGGGATGACTGAAACACTTTTTAAAAACTGGATTACTTTACACTGTTCCTCAAGGTTGTTAGTGTTGTCCAAGTTAAGCTCCTTGTCTTGCTCCTTGTTGAGCTTCTTGTCTTCTCTAAATGCTTACGAACTGTCATATAAAAAGACAAATGGAAATATCTGCTTTGCATTTTTATCCTCCCCTTTGTTCATTGCCTTGTTTTCAGCCTAAGCTGTCATAATATAGAGGGCCAGGAGTTACAGTATTTAATGTCTCACAAATGTAGGTGAGGAAAACTGCAAGTAAATGAGTTACTGTGCTAAGTTGATTTTTGACTAGTGAATAAAAGCAACTTGTGCATGTGTGACTGATGGTGAATTTCAGCTGAAGCCAGGGTGCTAAAATTAGGGTCAGGCAAGACACAGTGGAGTTGGAGTCCATGCAGTCAGACCTGGTTTTGAGTTGCAGCAGGAAAGACTGAACCTTGTGACATTTAGATATGATGCAAAGTTATTTGATTTGCTCTTTTTAATCTTCTGGGTTAAGTTTTCATATGCAAGTAGAAGAAAATGGCAAACAATGTAAATATAAGAAATGAGATGCTTGCCTGTAGCTTTAGGAATTTGTTGTCTGACTGATGCTAAAGGTGTTTTCTGCTGATTACTGAAATATTTTCTGAATTAGATACAGCTGGGGAACTGTCTGATAGGAAGCTGAAAACCAGTCTGTCCTGTAGTGCCTGTAGTCAAACGTGCTGAGAATTTCTCCCCTCTTCCCCTGACTTTTTTGAGATGTCAAATACCTGTAAAACTCTAAGAGCACCAGACCTGAAGGGATATAAACCTGGTGAACTCTGCTGTATTCCCTGAATTCCAATAATGAGTTAAAGGGGCAGATAGAGGTGGCCTGACTGACTGCAGGGCTGGATGCTGCACTCCTCCTGCTGAGAAGCCAGGCTGCAGAAATCCCGTCTGGCATCAATGGGGAATCGGCATCTGGGCTGCTAATTTTGTGTGTGATTCTTTGTAAAATGTAATCTTTACCATTCGTTCCTACAATGTGTTTTCTTTCCCTGTGACCACCACACAGTGTTTATTTGATCATGCTGAGAACCCACATCTTATCTGGTCTTCTAACTTTTTCCTTTTGAAAGAGATAACGAAGGGGGATCAGAGCAGCAAGGGAGAGTGGGGTTTTGTGAATAAATATCCTATTTGCATCTGCACAGTTAGTCACAGTTGAATAATAAAGCTCCTTTTATTTTCAGCAGCCATTACAAAGTGAGACTTTAAATTCTGTATAATTTTTAGTGGAGCTCTAGTTTTGGCTCTTTTTTTTCTTCCAAGAAAAATACAGAGTTTCTTCACACTGGGATGCTTATGAAGTTCAGGCTGTGCATGTGGGAATTAGAAACAAATAGGCTTAATTTCCTAAGGTCTTACAGGACTGTTAATGGTTAAGCATTGCTCAGGGACTGTGCTTTCTTCCTTTACCAGTTCTCTCCCCTTCATCTAGAAGAACAACATTTTAACTTCATACAGTCACTAGGACAAAAAGTTACTTTGTAAGTGACCCTTGAATATTTTGGTTCTTGTGGCTGACCCTGGGTTAAAGGATACCAAGATAGCTCAAGCCTGCTTTTTGTCAGCGTTTCCACTCTACAGGAACTCCTGGAGATGCCTTGGTGGGAATCCAGTGATAAAACTGGAGCTCATTTCTCACTTACAGAAAGGAAAACAAAACTGAGGAAAGAATGCTTCCTGCTACTCTTTGGTCAGTCGATAAGCTTAATTGGCCAGGCTTGCCTGCTGTACATTGATTGTACCTACTAATAAAAGAGCTATTGATTGGCACTTTATTTAGCACTGGCTTGCATGGACTATAGTTCCTGCTAATGTTATTATTACATCAACCTTTTCCTGTTCCCCAGTTCTTTAGTGCAATAAATTATGTCAAATGCCTCTAATGTTTTCAATATTCCTGGACAGTTTTCTTTAGGTTTCTGACGTCCTTAGTACACAGTGTGTCATCTCTAGTATGTGTGAAAATGTCTAATGGGATGCAGGAGGAATGTAGATGCTAACCTGTTGTGGAAAAGTACTGGAATTGTTATGCCTACATTTTGGTTTGATTTGCCCTCAGAAATCAACGAAATGGATATTCTTTGACGTCTATTTAATGTGACTGTGATTAGTGAGCCGTGCTGGCAGGTTAATGGAGACAAATATCTCTATTTGGAAACTTGCACTGTCTTTGTAACCTTGCTATTACCAGGAGCATCTCACTTTTACAGCCCAGAGCGGTGGTCGTGTGCCTGTCACTGGAGCAGATCTGGGACCTCTGGTGAGAAGTGCTGCTCTGAATCTCCAAGGCAGGAGGATTTGGGGCTCAAGAAGGTAAACTGGTGTTTCACACCTAGTCTGCCACCATTAGTCCCATTACTGTGGATGAATATGATAATTTTCTGCATTCCATTCACAAAATGAGCATGGCTAGAGCCTAGCACAAAGTCCTGCTTCAGCAGAGGTACTATGTGTGCTGTTGTAATACGTCTCCTTAATGTGTTTTGTAAAGAAAATGTCTTGAACATCAATGAAAGTTTGGTAGAAATGCACAAGAGCTGCTCAGTACTAGTACATAGTTCTCTCTTTGGATAGTAATAGTGAAAAAAAAGACAGACAAAATATTCACATTTTAAGTTGTGCATGAGTTTAGAAGGAGATTTTTCTCAAAAATTTTTGGTCAAGTTTCAGTCTTTGGAGGTGGATGAATGTGCATTGTGTGGCCATTACTTAAAAGCTCTAGTGAATCATGTAGGTAATATCAATTCTTTACTTGCTAAACTTAAAATTCAGGAGACATGGCTACAATTTGTGCTGTAAAATTTTTTGCATTCTCTCCCATATCCATCAAATAATCCTCAGATGAAAAAATATTTGTGTTTAATAAAAAACTGGCAGCAACATGTTGCTTGTTTCTTCCTATTAAGGCTGTTTCTTCTGGCATTTATTTCTAATACTTTTAAAAGAACCTCGTATTTAAAGAGTTATTTTTCTTAACAAAAAAAAAAAAAAAATCACCAAAGCAATCTTCTATCAAAAAGCCATTTTACATCTCAAACAACAAGACTAGCAAATAACTCTGTATGACATTCCAGGTAAACTGTGTCTTTTCACAACTCTAGAGGTTTAATCATCAGAACATTGGCATGTGAGGATCCTGACCAGAGGTGTGAAAGCCCAGGGCCTTGGTTTTGATAAGTAATGGACTTCAGAAGGCAGTGCTGATTTACAGCAGTTGAGGATCTGGCCCTGAGGAGACCTGACATCCCTTGTGAGTCTTGGGAGTTTTTGAACTCCCTTCTTGCTTCTCACTCCCAGTACGATACATCCCATGAGGAATACATTCCTTGTGCTTTGCCTCACAACTTCAGTGAGTTTTGCATTGTGGTATTTACTTTTTAATTTGTGAATGTTGCCCTGCATTGCAGCGCTTCCAGAGTGCACCCATGTACCGCAACACTTCTTACATCCCCTCGTATTTCATGAATTTCAGCAGTGGAGTGGGGGGTGATGCTTGCTGCAGTTGTTCCAGGTCTCTTTAGCCCTGCTGGGCTGTCCCAGAATACCAGAGGAGGGGTGAGGGCAGCACGGCAGGAGGCAGGCTGTTGCTGGAGACCTGAGGCAGTTGTGAACAGTCTGCTGTGCCTGTGCACACTGTGACTTGAAGTGTTTTATGGATCTGACAGCCTGGCTCCCTGTCACAGGGAGAGGGGAGGCTCGGGGGTTGCCCCCTGCCAAACTGCAACTGCCTCCTCCAAGCCCTGTGTTCAAATAAGGACTATAAAATATGAATGTGCACCAAGGCCAGCTATTTTAGCAGGGCTGTAGCTACTGCAGATAATGTGACAACCATGTGCCCTGCACTTGTATAACAAATGCTGGCACTGGGATGCACACAGGCAATGCTCTGAGGAATATCTGTAAGGTACAGAACAAACTGTGGAACAGGACCCATAACAGGAGATGTTAGTGAAGTGAGGGTGTATTGGGAAATGCAGCAATGTTAACCCAGAAATCAAGCCCACAGAATGTAAATGTAGGTTAGAAATTGGTGTCTTCTTATGTTCCTTCCTGATGTTCCTCTGCTCTGAGCTTGGCTCCTGGAGGAAAGGCTCCATTCTTTAGCTGGGGCAAGTTAAAAACCAGTGAACTAATTCCATATTTATTTTTCAAGAAGCAAAATGCAGCTTTACAACTTGCATTCAGATATACCAGGGTGAGTTTGACAGGGCTTCATACCTCACAGTGCTCCCAAGGCAAGTATTAATTGCCCCATAAAACACACTGTGTCATGTCTTGTGGCTCAACGTGTTACAGGTCTGTGCAAACTTGTTTTATAGCCCTAACAGCCCACTACTGCTTCTGAGAAATGTTTTCCTTTTAATGGGGGGAAGAAAAACAGCATTTAAAAATATTATAACGGTGACAAGGAAGAAGGAATGCTATAGAATTTCCATGGGCCAGAAAAGCTGTCACAGATCAAACACCTGTTATAAATGGGTGCACATATATTATTTTGTATTAAGGGGTCTTCTGTCTAGAGAACAAATCCATCTCCCCTAATTTGACGCCCTACCTGATATCTGGGCCAAATGTAGCCTTAATTTGTCTTAAGCAGAAACAGAAGAGAGAACTGCAGCCACATCCCCTGGCTCAACAGTGCACCAGTGAAGCTGTGCTCGGTGCTCCAGGACGTGCCATGGGCTTCATAACCTCATTGCATGCAAGAGCCAATTGCTGTGGATCTGACTTATTTACCCAGGATGTTTCCACAGAAATATGGCAACTGAAAACAGCAGAGCAGATCTCTTGGCCATTGAGAATTGTGGTTGTCCTTTCCAAGTCTTCCAGTTCCCACTCCCACATCTCCAGGAATGACAACGAGCAAGCCAGAGAGCAGATTACAGCCTAGCCCCAAAGAGTCACACATGGTGTAGCTTTACTGGGGTCAAAAAGGATTATTTCCAATGTCTAATCACAAACATGTGGCTTGGGCCTGATCAGAATAGGTTCAGTTCCTTGGCCCATTCCCTCCTGGTTGTCCTTCCAATCTTAATTCTAGGCAAGCCCCAATAAGGCAAGTGGAATTTGCTGCTCCTCTTTAAAAAGTATTTTTAGCCCATTCCCCTCTGTGCAATAAGTAGTTAATACTGGATTTAGTACCTGCTGTGCTGTGAGCTATTACCTTTGTGATATGGGAGCATTTTATAGCCACTTTTCACTCTGTACCACTGGCAGAATGATTTCATGATGTTTATAGATGTTGAAGATTCAGACCTCAGATTTGTCGATGTGTTGCCAAATATCTAGCATAGGCATCCAATTAAACTGCAATTTAGTTTTTCATGGGTTTTGCTTTGCTAGATCTGGATGATTTTTCTGCTTTTAGGTCAAAAATGAGGAAAGATCCAAAGATGCTTAAATGACAAGTCTCTGGCAATGAGTTCTGACTGAATTTTCCTTTTGAAAGACTGTAACAATACAAGTTTTCTACCAAAGCTAAGCTGAGGATCTTGCCGAGGTTTGGGCTAGAATATTTTTGTTGCTGCCTATGCTGTATGATAGACACAACTTCTGTCTGTAAAAAATGCACAATATTTTCAGGAACTGCTGCTGCACAATAGTTGAGCAGGAAATTGTTTTTGTTTGCATGTTATGTGATGAGAAATGAAAGGATACTCTAATTTATAAATAGACAAATATTGCTTTTACAAGAGTTAATTCTATTATGTATAAACATTTTCCATTTTACAGTTGCAAAATCAGTTGAAGTTAGAACATAATTCATAAACGTTCCCAAGATTTATGGAGCGTTCCCTTTGTGTTCTCCTCAGGACACACAAGGGACGTGCTTCCCCTGCCCGTGTGAATTATCCCTTGTGAAATCCATTTTTTGTGATTTATCAATCCTCTATAGCCTCGCTTGCAGGCTAATGTATCTGAGAGCTACTGTGTGTAACAGCCCCTTAAATCAAGGGGAAATAAGGAGGTTTGTTAAAGTAGATTAAGGAGTCGAAGGGGGCAATTCCCCAAACCACTACTCATGCCTGTGTCCTCGCTGCTTCAGGAGCTCCAGCTCTAGAGGAGCTTTGTGCACTCATCCTGCAGCTGAGGCTGCTCTGTGGCTGGGGCAGGAGGCTGAGGAAATGAGCCATTTTTGAGGTCACAAACTGCATCTTTTGGATGAAAAAAACAGAGCCAGGAGAAGAAGTTTGAGGAGGAAGACACCTCTGCAATTTGAGACTGATAGAGTACGAAATCTGTCTCTGCCCATCCAAAGCAACAGTAACAAAAACCAAAGCAGAAAACCCCACAAACAAAATGTGCATTCAAATTGTTGTTTCCCAAGGCTTCAAAGTGAGCTCACACATGGATCACGGTGTGGCATGCATTATAAGAAATGTGATATTGTGTCACTTTGATGCACACAACGTCTGAAAAAAAAAAAGTTTTATGATCCTGGATAGTTTTGCTCCGGTTTCCTGGCTGAGTCTTGTCACAAACCTCCCAGGTCATGCCCATGGAGTGAACGCTTTCAGAGGCAGTGACTTCTCATCTGGTTAAAGCTCCAGCAGGGACCATGATTTCAAGATGACATCCTGGGCATAACATGGAACATTAAGTATTGCTTGGGGTTTTCTTGAGTGCAAGCAGAGCACTGGTAGCACCTGGGATGATCTCAGATTGAGAGCCTGAGATCCGGTAAAAATGATGCATCATGAATTATCACCTACACGGCTGGGCTGGTGAGAAGACACAGAAGAGACTTGTTTTTCACAGCTCTTTTAAAGCAAGGCAGTTTCCAAGGCCAAGGAACTCCAGTGAGAAGGCTCAGGGCACAGGGAGCCCTGGTGCTGCAGTGAAGGGTCAGTGTCAGCCTGGGAAGGGAGGCTGAGTGCGTGGCTCTGCCTGCTGGCAGCTCCTGGGACACACAGGGCTGCAGGGCATTGGGCAGTGTGTTGTTGCTACATGGCCAAAATGACTTTTCATGGGAAAATTAGTGGGAGCAGCAGGATTCATGATGCTTAAAAATTAGGCATAAGGTAGATGTGTTGTTAATCTCTGTGCTTGTCATCAGTGGGAGAAACTACATAATTTCTTCAAGGGAAGTGTTCTGTTTTATTCGTGTCTGACTTAAATGAGCTTGTGCAAATGCAAAATTAGTTTTGTATACATGTCCAAGCTGTCTGTAACTTTCCAGTGCAGCTGTCTGTAACAGTCCAGTGTAGCAAATGAGACTGCAAAGTGCAGTTGGTGTTTGGATTTAGAATTAAAAGTTACTTGTGCTGACTAGATGATACAGCCCACATAAAAATAAATCTCTTTCTTCTCTAGCAAAGTGTATCAAATAATACCATGGCTGGTAGCTCAGATAATACTTATGATGAAGGGAAAAACAGCATTACAGAAGTAGGAATATAGTGTAATTGTAGTGAATTGAAGTTGAATAGAATCAAGATGGGAATTACAAGGAGTTTGTCATGAAGGAAGGTAAAAGGTGAGCTTGAAATTAATTACTGCAAGTTTGGAGTTTCAACTTATTGCAGTGGTTCTGAAGATGGGATGAGTTGGGTAACAGAGAAATCCCCTCTCACTGAATATCAGGAAAGGAACTTTGCTTAGAAACAACTTGTTGCATCTTTTATATTTCATTATTTCATCATTAGCACACAGCACCTAGTTCTGTTCCTTAGTGACAATTCCCCAAAAAGGATTTTGTATATGGAACTGATGCAGGTGACTGTACATGTAGATTATAAAATATTTTTGCTATACGTTTGGGAAATGTGATCTCACATATAAATGGAGATGAGATGATGTTCTGGTAGCAAAGTGTCCCTACCAAATTTGTTTATCAGGATGGGGAAGATGAACAATTAATATATAAGCTAATGATTATGAATGCAAACATTTATTGACTACTTTGAGCCAACTCAACACTTAAATCACTGGTAGCATCTTTTAATATTGATTAAGGTAAATACTCCACTGATAGCATTAGTCAATATATATGTGTAAATCAACATGTGATGGTTTTACTGTATGTTTAATGTTTTTGAGTTATGCGCTTCTGGTACTGAAACAATGAACCTGAGGCTGGAAATCATTTTGGTCCTGACAAAAGGTGCTGCCTTTCTTAAAACATTTACATTTTAGGTAATTGGCTGCAGCACCTTGACAGCACCAGTGTAGCCTGATTGAAGCCGTGTCCCAGCAGTGCCACTATAAACCACAGCACAGAGTTCATAACCAGGGCAAATTTGGAGGGGAAAAGGGAGGGCACCAAGTTTTTAAAGCTGCAACGTGATACATAAAGTCTCAGTAACTTGATCATTTTGAAAACATCTCTTTAAATAAATCACGTCACATTTAGGAAAATGTTTAGTGTGTTTAATGTGTAGGAATTGTTTGGCTAGAAGTCCAGAGCTAGTCATTCAGGGTAGCTTGATCTGTGCCAAATTAATGAATATCAGCCCATGTTCATGAATATTTAATGGATAGGAACTAATATAATTCACATGGCTTTGCTGCTTTCAACTCTTTGTACCAGTTTCCACATTCTTGCCCAAAGCATCAGTGCCTCCACAGGGGAAATATGTGTGTCGTGTCTCATGATGCTATTGCATACATTATTTAAATATCACACTTAGCACTCAGTATTACACAAATTTAGGATTACCCTAAGAAATGGTTTTCAGTACCTGTTCACTGAAAGCAGGATATGGGTTTAGGCTGAGCTCAGGCTGTGGTTTGGCCCCTGCTAAAAAATGTCTGAAGATTAGTGTTGCAGTTCCACCTCAGCATGTCACTGTGGAAGAATAAACTGGTACCAAAAGAGTTGGACGTTTTTCTATTATTGATTCCTGACAGAAGTCCAACCTTCTTATAACTAACTACATAATATTACCAAAAAGCCTCAAAACAGGCAAATCCACCAAAACAGATAAAATCAAGCCCCAGGAAGTCCACAGCAACTTGAGATTCCTCTGTTACCATTATATGTTCATTGGCATATTCACATGATCTGGCTCTCCATGGAATTGTAATTTGATGGCACTAATGATTATCCAGGAATAATTTTTCCACTGGGGAAAAGAATGTAGCATAGCCAATTTGGGTGATGGCATAAGTGATTCAATGGTTTAAATACTAATAAAAATTGAAATATCTTAGGGTTAATTGAAGAGCTTTTTTCCAAGCCCACTTAGCTAAAAGTAATTAAAAAGGAGAGAAAAACCAACATAATTGGGGCTATTGATATTGTGAGGGTTAAAAAATAAAAAAATGCTGTGTCAGTTTCTGTCCTTGGAGAGCCTGAGGAACCCTCAGGCACCATATTCACAGTCATTCCAGGCAAGTAAATAACAAAAACAGAAAAATATCTTAGGCCATTGCCTGGAGAGGGGCTTAAAAAATATTAAGAAAAGACAAGAGCAATAAAAGTCCTTGTAGCTTTCCCTGAAGCAGGAATACTGTCAAGAAGAGCTTTTAAAAAAAAAAAATAAAAAAATCCAGGATCTTCTGGGTGTGACTGAGCTTAGCTCTGGTGATGTTTCAGTGACATACATCAAAGCATACCTTCAATGTGTGAATTTGCCTGACACATTTTTAAAGTCTCCGTGGGGCATTTGCTGCTATTATCAGTTAGACTTGAGAACCCTAATTGTATTACATTTGGAATTTGATGGTCTGTTTTATGCAGGAGGTCATCCCAGACTGTAATGGTCCCTGCTGGCCTTTGTATTTATGCATGTAATGAGTAAAACAGCTCCTCCTGCAAACACTTGTGCAGCTGGGTGTATTAGCATACAATAGATGACTTCAGGAACATTAACCACAGGGCTCAGTGAAGTTGTAGCTCTAAATATTTGGAAATTCAAACCTTAAATATCTATTACCGTTTCCTTAAACTGAAATATTTGCTTCTAAAATACAAAGCACAAATTTTTGTCCATGTTTTTATGTAAGGGATGGTTTTGCATTCCTTCTTCTCATGTCTGTTTAGATGCCTGCTGTTAATACAGCATGAATTGATGTACTGGAGATGCAGTAAGGCTGGAGAGGCTTTGCCCAATGTCACCAGCTCTCTTCATGGGCTGTTAGCAGGTGAATTCCTGCTCTCTTGAGGATGTTTCACTCGTGTATCTTGAAACTGCTCCATAAGAGAGCTGACACTCTTTTTGCTTTCTCTGTCACCTCAGGGTGCTGCTAATGCTGCTGATGACTCACAGGTTGTAAGATGCACCTTCTCCTTGATGCCTCTTATGGATTATTAACTTCTTTGATTCATGAGTGTCAGGAAATATCAAAACCCCAACCTCCTCAAAAGCCTGTTGGAGGGAGTTGAAAGAAAATTCAAAATAACAGTAAAGCAGGAAAGTTGAGTAAAATATTTTTCTTTGGCTCAGTTCTGACTGCATATTAAATTGAATGAGTAATGCAGTGATTTTCTTGTTTATAAGCACATAAAATTAAGAGTTACTGGCTCTCTTACTTATGAAGATTAATTTAATATCAGATGTAAAACCTAGTATATTCTGTCACGGCTTTTCTTGACAGCTGTATTTCAGTCTTTTCTAAGTCCACTAATTGTGGGTAGATCAAGATCCACTTCATATTATAATTCCAATCCAAAACTAAGCAGAGAGATTGAATATTGGTTCTCCAAGGAAAACCTAGATGGCACAGTACCAGAGATGATTTACCTGGCATCAGCTTTCCGCTGGCACTAACCAGAGATCAGAGCTTGTCCTAGAAAACAATTTACTGGAAAAACTCTATCAGACCAGAGTGCATTTGGTACTAAATTTTCATTTTTACATGCAGCACTGATGGAAATTGGTTTGTGCTAGGAAATAGAAGCATTTATGGAGCCTGCATTGAGCTCCAGTGAGGAGCAGTTACAGGAGGAGCCCCAAAGGCATTGCCAGACTTTTCTGGGAGCATCCAGGCTTTCTTGGAAATAGCTGGAGTTACTAATAATCCCTAAATACTGGTTGGATACAGTGCATGGGACAGATTCTCCTCAGTACAGATGTAAACTTGCACAAGGGAGGGAGGTGGGGACCTAGGGATGTGAGATGGAGGTTTTGAAGTGCTGAAGAAGGGCAAAAATCCTGAGGTCAGAAGGCAACTTTTGCCAGGGAAAGTGGCTCACAACTGCTCCATCTCCGAGCTTTGGCTAGATGCCACAGTCTGAGCCTAAATAATTTGTGATGGGATGACAAAAGCTCTTTTGACTTTCATGTTACACTGCACCTTTTGAATTTTTTAAGGATTGAGTCCTAGCTGCTTTATATGTGGATGGTTTTACATTTAATGAGGTGTTGCTAATTTTCAGTTTAGTCTATTTATTCTTTCTTATGAAGAGCAGAAGCAGCTGCTAATTCCCCTTGAGACTGCTCATGTAGAGTACCTGCACCCACCTACGTGTCCTCATAAATTGTTTCCTGAACTAAAATGAGCTCTCAGTATTCATTTACTTGCTTTTGGCAGATTTAAGTGGGAATATAAATCTGCATCCGCTTTTTGATTCACAAATGCATTTTATTCCATAAAGAATTAATGTGGTCACATAAGAAAACTGCACCTCTGTTTCTGCTAAGTTATAGTCTTTCCTTTCTGTCAAGTTCCTTCTCTCCCCTGCCCCCATTTGCCTGCTCCCACATTGCTAAATAACTGTAGTTTTAGTGTTGCCAGAACAGAATATTCACTAGCAATTCTCAATTCTGACATCCTAAAGCCCTAGAGTCATATTTCAGGCCTGGATGGCACTTAAAGGCCCATAATCTTTTGCTGAATGGGTTTTGCAATACGCAAGCTGAGGCAAATTATTCAGTTTAAGGACCTGAGCTGCTGCGGGAATTCAGGGCTCGAATGTGGCACGCGTTGTTGTTTTTAATTATTTATTTATTTCGAAAATGTTTGAGCAGGAAAACCTGCAGGGATGGAACATTTCACATATCGTTAGTTCCTGGCACCATGGCCTTGGAAAAGAAAACTCAGCCATTACAGCATCCTTGGCATCTCAGAGTGGGGAACCCTGGAAAAGCCCAGGGGGAGCGGCAGAGGGCTGGGGGCAGAGCAGCACCTTTCAGGGGTCAGGCTCTTTCTAGTCAAGGAGAATGAGATTTAGCAACAAAAGAGAAAATCCACAGATTGTACTTGTAACGATGGTTTGATTTGTTTGATTGAAAGAGCTATGACTGTTTGTGGCCTGGTGAATCCTGGCAGTTTCTCCTGTATAATTTAGGAAAGGCTCTTCCAGGGCCTTTGTTAGAAAAGCAGTACCAGGATGAATTCAAAAACTCTGCACCAAAAAATGTTCTTGATGAATGCTCGAGCTTCAATGTTCCCTGGAAAATTTTTCTAGGGTATCACAAGGAAAAAGTTCATAATTTTATGCTATAACTGATAAAAGATTCCCATTGGTGTTTAAGGATAACCCTTTTGAGCTGGGTCTGTGTTGTAACATAGTAATGAATACTTTTGGTAGCCTTATTGCCTCACAGATAAGATGTAAAATAAGTCTAACTATGGCAGGACAGAAAACTTCTTTAAATGTTAGGTTAGAGAAAAAAAGGGGAAGTATGTTTTGTAAAATTAATACTATAAATATATTAAAATGTTAGTTCCTCAGTTCACAGAACTGTTTCTGCATGTATTTTTATGCTGATGGAGGCAGTAATTATTTTATGACTTTATCTTTCCTCCCTGAGAAGTTCATGGAGCATTACTCCAGGGCTAATTTGTTGATTACAGTAGTTTCACGAATACAAGCCGCACGGATTATAAGCCGCACCCCCGGTGCCTCGACAATGTTGCTGTCTTTGTCAATAGATAAGCCGCACCCCGAATATTAGCCGCACTTTCGTTCGTCGCGAGAATCCGTGCGCAGCTTTCACAAATTGGCCAATTAGTAACAGGATCGCGGCATAGCGGGCTTTACTGGCTCGGGGCGGGGCCAGGAAGGCTCGGCCCGCTCATGGTTGCCGACGGGGCCGGGTGGCCCAGCTCAGCGCCACGGCTCGGCGGGGCTGGCCGGGTGGTGCTGCCGCCGTCGCCGGGCTCGCTGGCCCCCCTCTCCCGTCAGCACCGCCCCGCTGCCGCTTTCGCTCGCCCCGCGCTGCGCCCGCCCCGCCCCGCTTTCGCGAGCGCCGCTTTCGCTCGCCCCGCCGGCAGGGCTGCCGCCGCCGCCACCAGGCTCGCCGGCCGCCCCCTCCCGTCTGCACCGCCGCCGTGTTTCCTCGCCCTGGCCGGCACTGCAGGCCCCCACACCGCCGGGCTCCCCCACGCTGCTGGCCCCGATTCTGCTGGGCTTCCCCCGCTGCCAGGCAGCCCCACCCGCCGGCTTTCCTGCTTCTGCCATGCTCCCCTGCACTGCTAGCCCCAGTTCTCCCGGGCTCCCCCGCCATGCTGGCTCAGGCTCTGCCGCCCCCCTGCCCCGCCCTGCTGGCTCAGGCTCAGCCGCCCGCCCCCCACACTGCTGGCCCCGCCTCTGCCAGGCTTTCCCACCTCTGCCGGGACCGGCCGGGCTCCAGCTTGGCTTGGGGCTGCCGCGGGCTCTCACTTCCGTGTTGGCAGCTTTTAGAATTTTGTTAATAGATTAGCCGCCCTGGAATATTAGCCGCACTTCCGGGTTTCCACCAAAATTTTGGTCAAATTGGTGCGGCTTGTATTCGTGAAATTACTGTACTCTATGGTTCTGCCCTTATTGCAACATGAGTAGTAGTTGTGTGGTTGTGGCATCAAGCTATTTTGCAGCAGTCCATAACCTGGTGCAAATTTCAAATCCCTTTGGCCAGAAAACTTTGCAACCCAGCCATGCTATTCATTCACATTGCATACATCTGTTTCATAGATGCAGTTGTTTCTTCCCTTCCAGGATTTACCTAAAATGATGGGAGGAGTCCTCCTTTACATGTTTTTGCCGCTCTGTGCAGTGTCCCATGGGTCCCCAGTGTTCTCCTGGTGCCTGGGCTCATCAGGGACGAGGCTGGCAGCGCT